>NC_086448.1:419215122-419553872 GCF_028390025.1 Pseudophryne corroboree
GGGACCAGGGAAGAGACATTAGCGCTTTCCGTACGTTGCTTGTTTGCGTCGTACGTGAGGGGGCAGTGGTGGTTACCATTTCAAGCGTCCTTGGTAACCATTACCTCCGCATCACAGACAGCCTAAAACCAGGGGATGTCTGGAATACGTGAGCGGCACCACAAGGTATTCCGCAGTTTCCTCCCATATGTCACTCCCTCGGCTCTCCGTGTCAATATTTATATGGGAAACAACCTTATATTTCAAAAGGACAAACAGGCGTTAAAACAATAATGCAATAAACATATTCTCAAAGGGATCCCTACTCATACGTTATTAAAATAAAATAAAAAAAAAAAAATGAATTCATTCCATCCACATGGCTTAAATGAAGCCATGGAATTAAATTCCATAATGTAGAATTGATCATTTACCTTTGGTTTGAGGTGGATAATAATCTTTTGAATGATGAACGAATCAATAAATATTGAGGAAATGTTCATCACTAAGTACTATGTCCTGTGCCTTTAAGAAGAAAAGGGATTATGAAGGAAGGAATTGTTATGTTAAGTTAGTCTCTGTTGATCTAGAGGTATAAATGAATGAATAAATAAATATGTCCTATATATATATATATCTATATTTTTGGGTAATAATGTGCCTTCATTAGGTTGTATAAAGTAATTGAAGGTGGGAAACATCAATATCCTTGATCATACTGCCCACCATGATGGATCATAAAATAATAAGTTATTAACTAATGTATGGCTCGTGCAATTGTAACTGTTGTCTTTATAGTTTTGTTTAGTAACAGACTATTATAAAACTTCAAATATTATTATAAATATGGTCCTGTCTATAGAATATAAATATGTCTCATCTAGCCCCTTTTTTTGTTTTTGTTTTTTATTTATTTTTTATTTTAATAACGTATGAGTAGGGATCCCTTTGAGAATATGTTTATTGCATTATTGTTTTAACGCCTGTTTGTCCTTTTGAAATATAAGGTTGTTTCCCATATAAATATTGACACGGAGAGCCGAGGGAGTGACATATGGGAGGAAACTGCGGAATACCTTGTGGTGCCGCTCACGTATTCCAGACATCCCCTGGTTTTAGGCTGTCTGTGATGCGGAGGTAATGGTTACCAAGGACGCTTGAAATGGTAACCACCACTGCCCCCTCACGTACGACGCAAACAAGCAACGTACGGAAAGCGCTAATGTCTCTTCCCTGGTCCCCGAGACCGGATGTGAGCGGCGGAACTCCTTATTTGGGTATATCACCCGGTCACGTGACCGGGACATGATTGTGTGTAATAGGCTATCTAGCGGTATCCATGGAGACATGGTTTGTTGACAGATTAGACCAATGAACATCCGGGACGCACAGCTGTAGTATCACATGACTAAGGTCACGTGATCGGCCCAAATGACTTTAATTTATATGTTTATGGTCTAATTATGCTTTATAAACCTCGTTTTTTGAAAATTTCAGTGGATATGAGTAGGGTCTGTCTTCTTGCTGCATTCTAGAGAGAATTAGATTGTTTTTTATTGTTTTACATACTTGTGTTTACATGAGCTACACATGTGTCAATGATGTATGATGATTATAACCCCTATAAAAAAGGGGATAGAGCCAGTGTTATATCACCTTTGAGAAAGCTGCCAAGTGACAGTGAAACGCGTTAGGGGGGCCACATCTCTGACCTGGGCACCTGTGAGGATTCCTGCAAGTGATATACAGGACGCTGTTCACCATCTGGAGATTCCAGTCCGTTTTTGGTGTGGATATTAATAAAGGGAGAACCACCATTTTTGCTGCGAGGGATAGAGAGTTTGCTCCAGAACCCCGCCAGGTGGGATACCCGGCTGAACTATCACCAAGGACTTGGTAAATATCCTCCTCCATCTGGATACCTGTTTTTTGTACATCAATGCATGCGTTGCAGGACTTTATAACATCCTCCAACCATCAGCTGTTTTACCAGCTAGTTTTTTCTACATAAAGACTGCCCCTAGTGAAAAATCACTTACAGAGAGTGGCTCATTAAGGCTCAATTTTTCATATTGTATGGTTTAGCACTAGCAGTGCCTAATTTTAGTATTTAAGTGTTTATGTGTATATGTGTATCTGTGATATCAATTTTAAATATATATAAAAATATTTTTGAGCGCAGTTGGTAATTCTTGTTTATCCGTAGGCTGGAATGTGCCTGACGCCAAAAAATGTAACGTCCCCAGCAGTTTCTGAAAACCGCTAATTGCACGATTTGACCGTGCCCGAGGTTCCAAGTCGGCCTCCAACAGAGCGTACAGCGAATATATGTCGCGAGTCGATAAGCGATAATTTTGTATCACCTCGAACTCGCTGAGATCCTCCAGTTCACGCCTAGTGCGATACTGGCGTGGACGTGGAAATGAAACCCGCAATACTGGCTCACCCAATGCAGACATTTGCTGACCTGGATCCTGATGTTCATCTGCACTTTCTTCCTCCATCAAGCTTGCAGCCAGCATGAACAACACAATCTGGTCAGAAAAAGGCTCCATCATTGTAGTCAGTACAAAAATAGGAATGTGTTTTAAAACGCAGGGATTTTCCTAAAAAAACGATTCCACAAGAGAGCTGACTGTAATGGCTCCTTCTCCCTGTAGTCTCAAACCCAGGAGTGAGGAGATAGGAGGGGCTTTGCAGAAGTGTATCCTGGGTAAAACTGTGGAATCATGGGTAAATTTCCCTCAGGAGATTGAAGAAAAAAATATTCCTTTAAAAAATCAATTAAATAATACTTGTGAGTCAAAAAAAGACAAACCAAGTAGATAATCCTTTCAAATATAAATAGATATGCTACTAGCAATCCTCAAATATCCCCAAAAATGATGTTCTAAAAATTTTTTTTGAGAACCCGCCAGTCAACTGAGGCGGACTAAAATAGGCGAATTTGCGGTCGAAAAGTACTGCAGGCGAATTTCCAAACTTGAATTGAATATGCTTGAGGCGAATTGCAGCATCTGTACCATTGCAGAAAAGTCGAATGCGGAAAAAGTCGAATTGACAAAAGTCGAATTTTGAAGGTCCGTTTTTTTGCGATAAAGTACTGCACTGCATAGGCGAATTGATTTTTTGAGGCGAAAACGTTCCGGAATTCGACTTTTTCTGAAATTCGCCCGCTATTGCATATACCCCATAGGCATTCATATTATAGAGCCACAAACCACACTAGTAAAATAAAAACATGATAACATGGGATTCGAACCAATGACAGTCTTAATTTGATAGTGCAAACCCAACACCTTACTAACTGTGCTAACCAGACTGTGCATATTAGATGCACAATTTATCAGATATTTAAGTGAATAAGCTACAGTGTCCAAGGTACTAAACATAATATATTCTATGGGGTGTCATAAGCAAGTCATTAAAATACTTTCCTACTAAATTAATAAGACATAAGCATTCAATATTTGAGTAAACAAAGAGAAAATAAAGCTATCTATTGGGTTTCACTAAAAAGTCCATTGGAAGACTTGACTATTATTGTTAAAAGACATAGGCATTCATATTATAGAGCCACAAACCACACTAGTAAAATAAAAACATGATAACATGGGATTTGAACCAATGACAGTCTTAATTTGATAGTGCAAACCCAACACCTTACTAACTGTGCTAACCAGACGGTGCATACCAGACAGACAATTTATCAGAGATTTAAGTGAATAAGCTACAATGTCCAAGGTACTAAACATAATATATTCTATGGGGTGTCATAAGCAAGTCATTAGACTACTTTCCTACTAAAGTTATAAGACATAGGCATTCAATATTTGAGTAAACAAAGAGAAAATAAAGCTATCTATTGGGTTTCACTAAAAAGTCAATTGGAAGACTTGACTATTATTGTTAAAAGACATAGGCATTCATATTATAGAGCCACAAACCACACTAGCAAAATAAAAACATGATAACATGGGATTCGAACCAATGACAGTCTTTATTTGATAGTGCAAAGCCAACACCTTACCAACTGTGCTAACCAGACTTTGCATACCAGACACACAGTTTATCAGAGATTTAAGTGAATAGGCTACAGTGTCCAAGGTACTAAACATAATATATTCTATGGGGTGTCATAAGCAAGTCATTAGAATACTTTCCTACTAAATTTATAAGACATAAGCATTCAATATTTGAGTAAACAAAGAGAAAATAAAGCTATCTATTGGGTTTCACTAAAAAGTCCATTGGAAGTCTTGACTATTGTTGTTAAAAGACATAGGCATTCATATTATAGAGCCACAAACCACACTAGTAAAATAAAAACATGATAGCATGGGATTCGAACCAATGACAGTCTTAATTTGATAGTGCAAACCCAACACCTTACTAACTGTGCTAACCAGACTGTGCATACCAGACACAATTTATCAGATATTTAAGTGAATAAGCTACAGTGTCCAAGGTACTAAACATAATATATTCTATGGGGTGTCATAAGCAAGTCATTGGACTACTTTCCTACTAAAGTTATAAGACATAAGCATTCAATATTTTAGTAAACAAAGAGAAAATAAAGCTATCTATTGGGTTTCACTAAAAAGTCCATTGGAAGTCTTGAATATTGTTGTTAAAAGACATAGGCATTCATATTATAGAGCCACAAACCACACTAGTAAAATAAAAACATGATAGCATGGGATTCGAACCAATGACAGTCTTAATTTGATAGTGCAAACCCAACACCTTACTAACTGTGCTAACCAGACTGTGCATATTAGATGCACAATTTATCAGATATTTAAGTGAATAAGCTACAGTGTCCAAGGTACTAAACATAATATATTCTATGGGGTGTCATAAGCAAGTCATTAAAATACTTTCCTACTAAATTAATAAGACATAAGCATTCAATATTTGAGTAAACAAAGAGAAAATAAAGCTATCTATTGGGTTTCACTAAAAAGTCCATTGGAAGACTTGACTATTATTGTTAAAAGACATAGGCATTCATATTATAGAGCCACAAACCACACTAGCAAAATAAAAACATGATAACATGGGATTCGAACCAATGACAGTCTTTATTTGATAGTGCAAAGCCAACACCTTACTAACTGTGCTAACCAGACTTTGCATACCAGACACACAGTTTATCAGAGATTTAAGTGAATAGGCTACAGTGTCCAAGGTACTAAACATAATATATTCTATGGGGTGTCATAAGCAAGTCATTAGAATACTTTCCTACTAAATTTATAAGACATAAGCATTCAATATTTGAGTAAACAAAGAGAAAATAAAGCTATCTATTGGGTTTCACTAAAAAGTCCATTGGAAGTCTTGACTATTGTTGTTAAAAGACATAGGCATTCATATTATAGAGCCACAAACCACACTAGTAAAATAAAAACATGATATCATGGGATTCGAACTAATGACAGTCTTAATTTGATAGTGCAAACCCAACACCTTACTAACTGTGCTAACCAGACTGTGCATACCAGACACACAATTTATCAGATATTTAAGTGAATAAGCTACAGTGTCCAAGGTACTAAACATAATATATTCTATGGGGTGTCATAAGCAAGTCATTGGACTACTTTCCTACTAAAGTTATAAGACATAAGCATTCAATATTTGAGTAAACAAAGAGAAAATAAAGCTATCTATTGGGTTTCACTAAAAAGTCCATTGGAAGTCTTGAATATTGTTGTTAAAAGACATAGGCATTCATATTATAGAGCCACAAACCACACAGGTAAAATAAAAACATGATAACATGCGATTTGAACCAATGACAGTCTTAATTTGATAGTGCAAACCCAACACCTTACTAACTGTGCTAACCAGACTGTGCATACCAGACACACAATTTATCAGAGATTTAAGTAAATAAGCTACAGTGTCCAAGGTACTAAACATAATATATTCTATGGGGTGTCATAAGCAAGTCATTAGAATACTTTCCTACTAAATTAATAAGACATAAGCATTCAATATTTGAGTAAACAAAGAGAAAATAAAGCTATCTATTGGGTTTCACTAAAAAGTCCATTGGAAGACTTGACTATTATTGTTAAAAGATATAGGCATTCATATTATAGAGCCACAAACCACACTAGTAAAATAAAAACATGATAACATGGGATTCGAACCAATGACAGTCTTTATTTGACAGTGCAAAGCCAACACCTTACTAACTGTGCTAACCAGACTTTGCATACCAGACACACAGTTTATCAAAGATTTAAGTGAATAGGCTACAGTGTCCAAGGTACTAAACATAATATATTCTATGGGGTGTCATAAGCAAGTCATTAGAATACTTTCCTACTAAATTTATAAGACATAAGCATTCAATATTTGAGTAAACAAAGAGAAAATAAAGCTATCTATTGGGTTTCACTAAAAAGTCCATTGGAAGACTTGACTATTATTGTTAAAAGACATAGGCATTCATATTATAGAGCCACAAACCACACTAGCAAAATAAAAACATGATAACATGGGATTCGAACCAATGACAGTCTTTATTTGACAGTGCAAAGCCAACACCTTACTAACTGTGCTAACCAGACTTTGCATACCAGACACACAGTTTATCAAAGATTTAAGTGAATAGGCTACAGTGTCCAAGGTACTAAACATAATATATTCTATGGGGTGTCATAAGCAAGTCATTAGAATACTTTCCTACTAAATTTATAAGACATAAGCATTCAATATTTGAGTAAACAAAGAGAAAATAAAGCTATCTATTGGGTTTCACTAAAAAGTCCATTGGAAGACTTGACTATTGTTGTTAAAAGACATAGGCATTCATATTATAGAGCCACAAACCACACTAGTTAAATAAAAACATGATATCATGCGATTCGAACCAACGACAGTCTTAATTTGATAGTGCAAACCCAACACCTTACTAACTGTGCTAACCAGACTGTGCATACCAAATGCCCAATTTATCAGATATTTAAGTGAATAAGCTACAGTGTCCAAGGTACTAAACATAATATATTCTATGGGGTGTCATAAGCAAGTCATTAAAATACTTTCCTACTACATTTATAAGACAAAAGCATTCAATATTTGAGTAAACAAAGAGAAAATAAAGCTATCTATTGGGTTTCACTAAAAAGTCCATTGGAAGAATTGACTATTGTTTTTAAAAGACATAGGCATTCATATTATAGAGCCACAAACCACACTAGTAAAATAAAAACATGATATCACGGGATTCGAACCAATGACAGTCTGTATTTGATAGTGCAAAGCCAACACCTTACTAACTGTGCTAACCAGACTGTGAATACCAGACACACAATTTATCAGAGATTTAAGTGAATAAGCTACAGTGTCCAAGGTACTAAACATAATATATTCTATGGGGTGTCATAAGCAAGTCATTAGAATACTTTCCTACTAAATTTATAAGACATAAGCATTCAATATTTGAGTAAACAAAGAGAAAATAAAGCTATCTATTGGGTTTCACTAAAAAGTCCATTGGAAGACTTGACTATTGTTGTTAAAAGACATAGGCATTCATATTATAGAGCCACAAACCACACTAGTAAAATAAAAACATGATAACATGGGATTCGAACCAATGACAGTCATAATTTGATAGTTCAAACCCAACACCTTACTAACTGTGCTAACCAGACTGTGCACACCAAACCAACAATTTATCAGTGATTTAAGTGAATAAGCTACAGTGTCCAAGGTACTAAACATAATATATTCTATGGGGTGTCATAAGCAAGTCATTAGAATACTTTCCTACTAAAGTTATAAGACATAAGCATTCAATATTTGAGTAAACAAAGAGAAAATAAAGCTATCTATTGGGTTTCACTAAAAAGTCCATTGGAAGACTTAACTATTGTTGTTAAAAGACATAGGCATTCATATTACAGAGCCACAAACCACACTAGTAAAATAAAAACATGATAGCATGGGATTCGAACCAATGACAGTCTTAATTTGATAGTGCAAACCCAACACCTTACTAACTGTGCTAACCAGACTGTGCATATTAGATGCACAATTTATCAGATATTTAAGTGAATAAGCTACAGTGTCCAAGGTACTAAACATAATATATTCTATGGGGTGTCATAAGCAAGTCATTAAAATACTTTCCTACTAAATTAATAAGACATAAGCATTCAATATTTGAGTAAACAAAGAGAAAATAAAGCTATCTATTGGGTTTCACTAAAAAGTCCATTGGAAGACTTGACTATTATTGTTAAAAGACATAGGCATTCATATTATAGAGCCACAAACCACACTAGCAAAATAAAAACATGATAACATGGGATTCGAACCAATGACAGTCTTTATTTGACAGTGCAAAGCCAACACCTTACTAACTGTGCTAACCAGACTTTGCATACCAGACACACAGTTTATCAAAGATTTAAGTGAATAGGCTACAGTGTCCAAGGTACTAAACATAATATATTCTATGGGGTGTCATAAGCAAGTCATTAGAATACTGTCCTACTAAATTTATAAGACATAAGCATTCAATATTTGAGTAAACAAAGAGAAAATAAAGCTATCTATTGGGTTTCACTAAAAAGTCCATTGGAAGACTTGACTATTGTTGTTAAAAGACATAGGCATTCATATTATAGAGCCACAAACCACACTAGTAAAATAAAAACATGATATCATGCGATTCGAACCAACGACAGTCTTAATTTGATAGTGCAAACCCAACACCTTACTAACTGTGCTAACCAGACTGTGCATACCAAATGCCCAATTTATCAGATATTTAAGTGAATAAGCTACAGTGTCCAAGGTACTAAACATAATATATTCTATGGGGTGTCATAAGCAAGTCATTAAAATACTTTCCTACTACATTTATAAGACAAAAGCATTCAATATTTGAGTAAACAAAGAGAAAATAAAGCTATCTATTGGGTTTCACTAAAAAGTCCATTGGAAGAATTGACTATTGTTTTTAAAAGACATAGGCATTCATATTATAGAGCCACAAACCACACTAGTAAAATAAAAACATGATATCACGGGATTCGAACCAATGACAGTCTTAATTTGATAGTGCAAAGCCAACACCTTACTAACTGTGCTAACCAGACTGTGAATACCAGACACACAATTTATCAGAGATTTAAGTGAATAAGCTACAGTGTCCAAGGTACTAAACATAATATATTCTATGGGGTGTCATAAGCAAGTCATTAGAATACTTTCCTACTAAATTAATAAGACATAAGCATTCAATATTTGAGTAAACAAAGAGAAAATAAAGCTATCTATTGGGTTTCACTAAAAAGTCCATTGGAAGACTTGACTATTGTTGTTAAAAGACATAGGCATTCATATTATAGAGCCACAAACCACACTAGTAAAATAAAAACATGATAACATGGGATTCGAACCAATGACAGTCATAATTTGATAGTTCAAACCTAACACCTTACTAACTGTGCTAACCAGACTGTGCACACCAAACAAACAATTTATCAGTGATTTAAGTGAATAAGCTACAGTGTCCAAGGTACTAAACATAATATATTCTATGGGGTGTCATAAGCAAGTCATTAGAATACTTTCCTACTAAATTTATAAGACATAAGCATTAAATATTTGAGTAAACAAAGAGAAAATAAAGCTATCTATTGGGTTTCACTAAAAAGTCCATTGGAAGACTTGACTATTGTTGTTAAAAGACATAGGCATTCATATTATAGAGCCACAAACCACACTAGTAAAATAAAAACATGATAACATGGGATTTAAACCAATGACAGTCTTAATTTGATAGTGCAAACCCAACACCTTACTAACTGTGCTAACCAGACGGTGCATACCAGACAGACAATTTATCAGAGATTTAAGTGAATAAGCTACAATGTCCAAGGTACTAAACATAATATATTCTATGGGGTGTCATAAGCAAGTCATTAGACTACTTTCCTACTAAAGTTATAAGACATAGGCATTCAATATTTGAGTAAACAAAGAGAAAATAAAGCTATCTATTGGGTTTCACTAAAAAGTCCATTGGAAGACTTGACTATTATTGTTAAAAGACATAGGCATTCATATTATAGAGCCACAAACCACACTAGCAAAATAAAAACATGATAACATGGGATTAGAACCAATGACAGTCTTTATTTGATAGTGCAAAGCCAACACCTTACTAACTGTGCTAACCAGACTTTGCATACCAGACACACAGTTTATCAGAGATTTAAGTGAATAGGCTACAGTGTCCAAGGTACTAAACATAATATATTCTATGGGGTGTCATAAGCAAGTCATTAGAATACTTTCCTACTAAATTTATAAGACATAAGCATTCAATATTTGAGTAAACAAAGATAAAATAAAGCTATCTATTGGGTTTCACTAAAAAGTCCATTGGAAGACTTGACTATTGTTGTTAAAAGACATAGGCATTCATATTATAGAGCCACAAACCACACTAGTAAAATAAAAACATGATAACATGGGATTCGAACCAATGACAGTCATAATTTGATAGTTCAAACCTAACACCTTACTAACTGTGCTAACCAGACTGTGCACACCAAACAAACAATTTATCAGTGATTTAAGTGAATAAGCTACAGTGTCCAAGGTACTAAACATAATATATTCTATGGGGTGTCATAAGCAAGTCATTAGAATACTTTCCTACTAAATTTATAAGACATAAGCATTAAATATTTGAGTAAACAAAGAGAAAATAAAGCTATCTATTGGGTTTCACTAAAAAGTCCATTGGAAGACTTGACTATTGTTGTTAAAAGACATAGGCATTCATATTATAGAGCCACAAACCACACTAGTAAAATAAAAACATGATAACATGGGATTTAAACCAATGACAGTCTTAATTTGATAGTGCAAACCCAACACCTTACTAACTGTGCTAACCAGACGGTGCATACCAGACAGACAATTTATCAGAGATTTAAGTGAATAAGCTACAATGTCCAAGGTACTAAACATAATATATTCTATGGGGTGTCATAAGCAAGTCATTAGACTACTTTCCTACTAAAGTTATAAGACATAGGCATTCAATATTTGAGTAAACAAAGAGAAAATAAAGCTATCTATTGGGTTTCACTAAAAAGTCCATTGGAAGACTTGACTATTATTGTTAAAAGACATAGGCATTCATATTATAGAGCCACAAACCACACTAGCAAAATAAAAACATGATAACATGGGATTAGAACCAATGACAGTCTTTATTTGATAGTGCAAAGCCAACACCTTACTAACTGTGCTAACCAGACTTTGCATACCAGACACAAGTTTATCAGAGATTTAAGTGAATAGGCTACAGTGTCCAAGGTACTAAACATAATATATTCTATGGGGTGTCATAAGCAAGTCATTAGAATACTTTCCTACTAAATTTATAAGACATAAGCATTCAATATTTGAGTAAACAAAGATAAAATAAAGCTATCTATTGGGTTTCACTAAAAAGTCCATTGGAAGACTTGACTATTGTTGTTAAAAGACATAGGCATTCATATTATAGAGCCACAAACCACACTAGTAAAATAAAAACATGATAGCATGGGATTCGAACCAATGACAGTCTTAATTTGATAATGCAAACCCAACACCTTACTAACTGTGCTAACCAGACTGTGCATATTAGATGCACAATTTATCAGATATTTAAGTGAATAAGCTACAGTGTCCAAGGTACTAAACATAATATATTCTATGGGGTGTCATAAGCAAGTCATTAAAATACTTTCCTACTAAATTAATAAGACATAAGCATTCAATATTTGAGTAAACAAAGAGAAAATAAAGCTATCTATTGGGTTTCACTAAAAAGTCCATTGGAAGACTTGACTATTATTGTTAAAAGACATAGGCATTCATATTATAGAGCCACAAACCACACTAGCAAAATAAAAACATGATAACATGGGATTCGAACCAATGACAGTCTTTATTTGACAGTGCAAAGCCAACACCTTACTAACTGTGCTAACCAGACTTTGCATACCAGACACACAGTTTATCAAAGATTTAAGTGAATAGGCTACAGTGTCCAAGGTACTAAACATAATATATTCTATGGGGTGTCATAAGCAAGTCATTAGAATACTTTCCTACTAAATTTATAAGACATAAGCATTCAATATTTGAGTAAACAAAGAGAAAATAAAGCTATCTATTGGGTTTCACTAAAAAGTCCATTGGAAGACTTGACTATTGTTGTTAAAAGACATAGGCATTCATATTATAGAGCCACAAACCACACTAGTAAAATAAAAACATGATATCATGCGATTCGAACCAACGACAGTCTTAATTTGATAGTGCAAACCCAACACCTTACTAACTGTGCTAACCAGACTGTGCATACCAAATGCCCAATTTATCAGATATTTAAGTGAATAAGCTACAGTGTCCAAGGTATTAAACATAATATATTCTATGGGGTGTCATAAGCAAGTCATTAAAATACTTTCCTACTACATTTATAAGACAAAAGCATTCAATATTTGAGTAAACAAAGAGAAAATAAAGCTATCTATTGGGTTTCACTAAAAAGTCCATTGGAAGAATTGACTATTGTTTTTAAAAGACATAGGCATTCATATTATAGAGCCACAAACCACACTAGTAAAATAAAAACATGATATCACGGGATTCGAACCAAAGACAGTCTTAATTTGATAGTGCAAAGCCAACACCTTACTAACTGTGCTAACCAGACTGTGAATACCAGACACACAATTTATCAGAGATTTAAGTGAATAAGCTACAGTGTCCAAGGTACTAAACATAATATATTCTATGGGGTGTCATAAGCAAGTCATTAGAATACTTTCCTACTAAATTAATAAGACATAAGCATTCAATATTTGAGTAAACAAAGATAAAATAAAGCTATCTATTGGGTTTCACTAAAAAGTCCATTGGAAGACTTGACTATTGTTGTTAAAAGACATAGGCATTCATATTATAGAGCCACAAACCACACTAGTAAAATAAAAACATGATAACATGGGATTCGAACCAATGACAGTCATAATTTGATAGTTCAAACCCAACACCTTACTAACTGTGCTAACCAGACTGTGCACACCAAACAAACAATTTATCAGTGATTTAAGTGAATAAGCTACAGTGTCCAAGGTACTAAACATAATATATTCTATGGGGTGTCATAAGCAAGTCATTAGAATACTTTCCTACTAAATTTATAAGACATAAGCATTAAATATTTGAGTAAACAAAGAGAAAATAAAGCTATCTATTGGGTTTCACTAAAAAGTCCATTGGAAGAATTGACTATTGTTTTTAAAAGACATAGGCATTCATATTATAGAGCCACAAACCACACTAGTAAAATAAAAACATGATATCACGGGATTCGAACCAAAGACAGTCTTAATTTGATAGTGCAAAGCCAACACCTTACTAACTGTGCTAACCAGACTGTGAATACCAGACACACAATTTATCAGAGATTTAAGTGAATAAGCTACAGTGTCCAAGGTACTAAACATAATATATTCTATGGGGTGTCATAAGCAAGTCATTAGAATACTTTCCTACTAAATTAATAAGACATAAGCATTCAATATTTGAGTAAACAAAGATAAAATAAAGCTATCTATTGGGTTTCACTAAAAAGTCCATTGGAAGACTTGACTATTGTTGTTAAAAGACATAGGCATTCATATTATAGAGCCACAAACCACACTAGTAAAATAAAAACATGATAACATGGGATTCGAACCAATGACAGTCATAATTTGATAGTTCAAACCCAACACCTTACTAACTGTGCTAACCAGACTGTGCACACCAAACAAACAATTTATCAGTGATTTAAGTGAATAAGCTACAGTGTCCAAGGTACTAAACATAATATATTCTATGGGGTGTCATAAGCAAGTCATTAGAATACTTTCCTACTAAATTTATAAGACATAAGCATTAAATATTTGAGTAAACAAAGAGAAAATAAAGCTATCTATTGGGTTTCACTAAAAAGTCCATTGGAAGACTTGACTATTGTTGTTAAAAGACATAGGCATTCATATTATAGAGCCACAAACCACACTAGTAAAATAAAAACATGATAACATGGGATTTGAACCAATGACAGTCTTAATTTGATAGTGCAAACCCAACACCTTACTAACTGTGCTAACCAGACGGTGCATACCAGACAGACAATTTATCAGAGATTTAAGTGAATAAGCTACAATGTCCAAGGTACTAAACATAATATATTCTATGGGGTGTCATAAGCAAGTCATTAGACTACTTTCCTACTAAAGTTATAAGACATAGGCATTCAATATTTGAGTAAACAAAGAGAAAATAAAGCTATCTATTGGGTTTCACTAAAAAGTCCATTGGAAGACTTGACTATTATTGTTAAAAGACATAGGCATTCATATTATAGAGCCACAAACCACACTAGCAAAATAAAAACATGATAACATGGGATTCGAACCAATGACAGTCTTTATTTGATAGTGCAAAGCCAACACCTTACTAACTGTGCTAACCAGACTTTGCATACCAGACACACAGTTTATCAGAGATTTAAGTGAATAGGCTACAGTGTCCAAGGTACTAAACATAATATATTCTATGGGGTGTCATAAGCAAGTCATTAGAATACTTTCCTACTAAATTTATAAGACATAAGCATTCAATATTTGAGTAAACAAAGAGAAAATAAAGCTATCTATTGGGTTTCACTAAAAAGTCCATTGGAAGTCTTGACTATTGTTGTTAAAAGACATAGGCATTCATATTATAGAGCCACAAACCACACTAGTAAAATAAAAACATGATATCATGGGATTCAAACTAATGACAGTCTTAATTTGATAGTGCAAACCCAACACCTTACTAACTGTGCTAACCAGACTGTGCATACCAGACACAATTTATCAGATATTTAAGTGAATAAGCTACAGTGTCCAAGGTACTAAACATAATATATTCTATGGGGTGTCATAAGCAAGTCATTGGACTACTTTCCTACTAAAGTTATAAGACATAAGCATTCAATATTTTAGTAAACAAAGAGAAAATAAAGCTATCTATTGGGTTTCACTAAAAAGTCCATTGGAAGTCTTGAATATTGTTGTTAAAAGACATAGGCATTCATATTATAGAGCCACAAACCACACTAGTAAAATAAAAACATGATAACATGGGATTCCAACCAATGACAGTCTTAATTTGATAGTGCAAACCCAACACCTTACTTACTGTGCTAACCAGACTGTGCATACCAGACACACAATTTATCAGAGATTTAAGTGTATAAGCTACAGTGTCCAAGGTACTAAACATAATATATTCTATGGGGTGTCATAAGTAAGTCATTAGAATACTTTCCTACTAAATTTATAAGACATAAGCATTCAATATTTGAGTAAACAAAGAGAAAATAAAGCTATCTATTGGGTTTCACTAAAAAGTCCATTGGAAGTCTTGACTATTGTTGTTAAAAGACATAGGCATTCATATTATAGAGCCACAAACCACACTAGTAAAATAAAAACATGATAACATGCGATTTGAACCAATGACAGTCTTAATTTGATAGTGCAAACCCAACACCTTACTAACTGTGCTAACCAGACTGTGCATACCAGACACACAATTTATCAGAGATTTAAGTAAATAAGCTACAGTGTCCAAGGTACTAAACATAATATATTCTATGGGGTGTCATAAGCAAGTCATTAGAATACTTTCCTACTAAATTAATAAGACATAAGCATTCAATATTTGAGTAAACAAAGAGAAAATAAAGCTATCTATTGGGTTTCACTAAAAAGTCCATTGGAAGACTTGACTATTATTGTTAAAAGATATAGGGGTATATGCAATAGCGGGCGAATCGCGTCATTAGATCCGCCTCTGTATAATTCGCCCGCTATCGCCAGCCGCAGCCCTGTCGCAGGGACCCTGAATTCTCAATATTCAATGAAAAACTGATTCGCCCCTCCCGCAGGCGGATTACGGCCAATCGGCGAGTAGTGGGCGTACTGAATTCGCCTTCCCGCCTAAAGCAGCCCTTTATTAGGGCTTGTTTGCTGCATGTGCTCTGCAGCCATTTTGTGAACCTGCAGAGAGGTGTGAGGAGGAGCAGAGCTAGCAATTTGGTTGTTTGCTGTGGATATCGTTTGGACACCCCAGCAGGCTTTATTCCAGGACAGTCAGGAGGATTCCTGTTACCCCGGAGCAGAGCCATTTTAGGAGCTTTTACTACATTTGTAGGTATGTACCACATGTGTGTCTGGTGTTGCATGTATGTGTTTGTGTAGTGGGGGTTGCCATGAGGTGTACATGGGGTGTTTGTGCATGTGTGCATGTGTGCAGGTATGTGTATAGCCCCTTGCTTATGTTGCTGCATTTTTTGGGGGAGACTTGTGTTTTGGGGTAGTTTTTCACGTTTTTTTTTTATTCTTTAAATTACTTTTTTGGGTCTTCTATTAGCATTGGTGTACCTCCTGAGGGTGCTGGGATGCTTTCTGGCCATTTTGGGGTGGTTTGGAGCAAGTTTAGTCGACAGCCTGGTTGACATGTGCTGCTGATTGTTTTTCAAACATGTGTTTTCCTGCCTAATTTTGCTGTGGGGTGCCTCCTGAGTGTGTTGGGATGCTTTCTGGCCATTTTGGGGTGATTTGGAGCAAGTTGAGTCGACAGTCAGGTTGACATGTGCTGCTGATTGTTTTTCAAACATGTGTTTTCCCGCCTAATTTTGCTGTGGGGTGCCTCCTGAGTGTGCTGGGATGCTTTCTGGCCATTTTGGGGTGATTTGGAGCAAGTTGAGTCGACAGCCAGGTTGACATGTGCTGCTGATTGTTTTTCAAACATGTGTTTTCCAGCCTAATTTTGCTGTGGGGTGCCTCCTGAGTGTGCTGGGATGCTTTCTGGCCATTTTGGGGTGATTTGGAGCAAGTTGAGTCGACAGTCAGGTTGACATGTGCTGCTGATTGTTTTTCAAACATGTGTTTTCCCGCCTAATTTTGCTGTGGGGTGCCTCCTGAGTGTGCTGGGATGCTTTCTGGCCATTTTGGGGTGATTTGGAGCAAGTTGAGTCGACAGTCAGGTTGACATGTGCTGCTGATTGTTTTTCAAACATGTGTTTTCCCGCCTAATTTTGCTGTGGGGTGCCTCCTGAGTGTGCTGGGATGCTTTCTGGCCATTTTGGGGTGATTTGGAGCAAGTTGAGTCGACAGTCAGGTTGACATGTGCTGCTGATTGTTTTTCAAACATGTGTTTTCCCGCCTAATTTTGCCGTGGGGTGCCTCCTGAGTGTGCTGGGATGCTTTCTGGCCATTTTGGGGTGATTTGGAGCAAGTTGAGTCGACAGTCAGGTTGACATGTGCTGCTGATTGTTTTTCAAACATGTGTTTTCCCGCCTAATTTTGCTGTGGGGTGCCTCCTGAGTGTGCTGGGATGCTTTCTGGCCATTTTGGGGTGATTTGGAGCAAGTTGAGTCGACAGCCAGGTTGACATGTGCTGCTGATTGTTTTTCAAACATGTGTTTTCCAGCCTAATTTTGCTGTGGGGTGCCTCCTGAGTGTGCTGGGATGCTTTCTGGCCATTTTGGGGTGATTTGGAGCAAGTTGAGTCGACAGCCAGGTTGACATGTGCTGCTGATTGTTTTTCAAACATGTGTTTTCCCACCTAATTTTGCTGTGGGGTGCCTCCTGAGTGTGCTGGGATGCTTTCTGGCCATTTTGGGGTGATTTGGAGCAAGTTGAGTCGACAGCCTGGTCAACATTTTGTGAGGGGCAGCCATTTTGTGAGGGGCATCCATTTTGTGAGGGGCAGCCATTTATACATGTATGTATTTTTTTTTTTATAACAGAGATGTCAAGGGACAATCAGACCTGATCCGCCCCTTCCCCCACCCCCTCGGATCTATCCCTGCATAGCAATGAGGAGTGGGAGCCAACCCAGGAGGCGGATGCGACCGACCAGGCATCTAGTGACCAGCCGCGGTCGTCAAGGGCCCATGAGAAGTCCAAGAAAAAGCCTAGTAAAAAGGTACTTAACCACACCTGCAGACACAAATAGCATCAAACTTTACCCACTGTAGTTTGTGCAATGCCATGCACACCTACTGTAATAGGTGTGCAATGCCAGGGATACTGACACTCACAGGTACATACCGATCTTATTTAAAAATATATATATTTTTTTTTAATCCCTAAAGGCAAGAAGCCAGCCAGAGGAGCAGTCGGAGGAGGAAGCCTCTGGTGAAGATGCAGGACAGAAAAAGCCGCGTGGACCCAGATACACTGAGGTGGAAAACTGTGTCCTAGTGGATTGCGTCGACAGGTCCTACGACGTTTTGTATGGACCAAGGGCACAGAAAACAGCATTTAAGGTAAAGCGGAACATCTGGGAATCCATCACCAGTCAAGTAACTGCAATTTCTGGAAACCGCCGGAGCACCAGAAATTGCTTGAAGCGGTACAGTGATTGCCGCAGACAGACCAAGAAGAAGATGGGGATTCAGCGCCGACATGAGACAGCTACGGGAGGTGGCCCGGCTCTCAATCTGAAGTGGCTACCCTGGGAGGACGTTATTAGAAGGCGCATGAACCCTGCCATGGTCGAAGGAGTTCGCGGAGGTGTGGACTCCAGCCGTCCTGCTGGCTTTCCCGAGGAGGAAGAACCGCCCAGAAGACGGAGGAAGGCGGGAGACCAGCCGTCCAAAAGGAGGTCTGATGGTAAGAATACTTTCACATGAGCTGTAGTTCCCTTTAAAATTTTTGTATGTGCTAATGTGTTTTTTTTTTTTTTCAGACAGACCTGCCCAGAGGACATCACCTGCGCACAGGACATCGCCAGCGCACGGACCGTCACCTGTGCAGCAGGCATCGGCAGCAGCGCGCGGACCATCAACTGCGCCGCAAGCATCGCGAGCACACAGATCGTCACCTGTGCGCCACAGTTCGTCATCGCGCAGTTGGTCACCTGTGCACCAGACGACGTCAGCGCACAGACTATCACCTGTGCGCCAGACACCGTCGGCGACCACACCACAAGATGGGCGCCAAACTACAGCTCCTGCGCGCAGGCCATCACCAGATCGTCTTCTCTCCAGGAGCTCTGGGACTGTGACTGAAGAGCCTCAAGACACAACCCTTGTGGACCCATCACCCGATCTGTTTGAGTCTACAGGGTTAACTGACGAAACTTTTCTTGGGTTTGAGGACAGCCGTGCAGATGTATCCAGCCAGACCCTTGAAAAGTCTTCCGAAACGAGGACAAGTGGAGCTCCTGGAGCAGCGGCATCACAGGATGGAGAAGGTTTGTTTTTGTTTTGTTTTTTTTGTGGGGGGGGGGGCAGCAGTTGTGTAAAGTTTATTAACTTTTCCAAAAAAATTATTTTGCAAACAGTGGTGCCACGAACCAGCAGCGGACTAGCTTCGGGGATTGGTTCGTACTTCAGGCCGGATCTCCTACAGGAGTCGTCAGAGGATGACGAGGTGGAAGTGCAGGAGGCTCCAGTTACTACATCCCTGCGTGAGTAAATTGAATAGTGAGCCTTCAAAAAAATGTATGATGAATGTGTATAATATTGTCTAATTTTCTTTTCAGCTGCCCAAATGCAAGTGGTGGCAGACATCCAAGAAGGGCAGAATCCCTCAAATGTTCAGAGGGTTCACACCCTGGCATCAGAGATTGGGACACGCCAGGATACATACACAAATGTTGTGGGAAGCAGACTGGACAACATTGAGAGGACAATGGAGAAAATGTCCAACAGTCTACATGAACTGCAGAAGACTCTTTCCGACAGCACGGCCACAATACTACAGATCATACTTGAAGATCATAGGGAGAATAGGAACGTACTTAACATTATGTCCGATTCCTTGGTCAAGCTTGTGGAAAACACCACATGTTTGGCAGAAAGTAATAAGAACATGTCGGATAGTCATCGACACTCCGCTTCCAGCCAACAGGTCATGGCAACCACACTGCAGATGATCTATGAAAAGCTCCCAGTACCAGCTCATCAACACGCTGGTGATCCACCATATCCGCCGTCGCAAGCCACAAGGACGCATCGTACCCTTCCTCGAGTCCCATCCCAGTACAGTCAGTCACAGATGTACCAGGGATATACAGGGATGTACCCCACCCCCCAGATGCCTCCACCACCGGCCGCACAATCTTCAGCAGCATGGGCACCGAGGGCCAGTCAACATACTCCCCAGCCTCCCAGGACATCCACGCCCTATCAGGGGGAAGAAGAGGATCCGGACAGACTTCCACCATAAACCCGGTCGTATTATTTTATTTTCTTTAAAATGTTTTTCATGTATCCCTGTCTTCCCCTCCCATTAGTTTGTTGTTTTTCTTACTATTGTTTTTTCTTTGTTGGCCTTCCCCACCCGTGACCGGGTACTACCAAGGAGCTTTGTGTAGGCATACATGCGCGGGCATGTATGCGGGCGCGTGTGGTAACGGATGAAAGCTCCTTGCGGCTACATGTATGATGGGCCAAAGAGCTATTCTGATACCCCCTTTTTCTTCCAAAAATCCTTTTTGTAATGATGTACAGTAGACTTTCATTGTGTGAATTTACTATTCACTAGTCTGTGTTTTTTACTTATTCATAGGATTGATGAGGAAAAATGAAGTGGACGGCATAAGTTTGTGTTGAGCGTACCAAGGTGAGTAGAACCATGTTTAATTCAAGAAACTTTGAACCGCATGCCTTTGTAGAACAACACCGCCCAGCAATGGGTCATGCTGGGCTGTGTTGTTCCACAAATGTTAGCGTGTCAAAGTGCTGACCACTGACGCCACTCTTTCACTTTGAACCGCATGCCTTTGTAGAACAACACCGCCCAGCAATGGGTCATGCTGGGCTGTGTTGTTCCACAAATGTTAGCGTGTCAAAGTGCTGACCACTGACGCCACTCTTTCACTTTGAACCGCATGCCTTTGTAGAACAACACCGCCCAGCAATGGGTCATGCTGGGCTGTGTTGTTCCACAAATGTTAGCGTGTCAAAGTGCTGACCACTGACGCCACTCTTTCACTTTGAACCGCATGCCTTTGTAGAACAACACCGCCCAGCAATGGGTCATGCTGGGCTGTGTTGTTCCACAAATGTTAGCGTGTCAAAGTGCTGACCACTGACGCCACTCTTTCACTTTGAACCGCATGCCTTTGTAGAACAACACCGCCCAGCAATGGGTCATGCTGGGCTGTGTTGTTCCACAAATGTTAGCGTGTCAAAGTGCTGACCACTGACGCCACTCTTTCACTTTGAACCGCATGCCTTTGTAGAACAACACCGCCCAGCAATGGGTCATGCTGGGCTGTGTTGTTCCACAAATGTTAGCGTGTCAAAGTGCTGACCACTGACGCCACTCTTTCACTTTGAACCGCATGCCTTTGTAGAACAACACCGCCCAGCAATGGGTCATGCTGGGCTGTGTTGTTCCACAAATGTTAGCGTGTCAAAGTGCTGACCACTGACGCCACTCTTTCACTTTGAACCGCATGCCTTTGTAGAACAACACCGCCCAGCAATGGGTCATGCTGGGCTGTGTTGTTCCACAAATTTTCATTGAAAAAAAATGAACATGAATTTAGTGTGTCTTTACTTTAATATACTTTTTTTTTCTTTTCCCCACAGATATCTATATACACAAGAAAAGAATGTAAAGAAGAACAAACTACTTTTTTGTTTTAATTAACTTTCAAACTTTATTAAAAAATTTTTTTCTTCAATAAACTTTTAAAAATAGAAGTTTCCTGTGGTTTTTATTAAAATTTGTAATGCAGTTGAATTGTACGTAAGTAGATTGCCCAGGGAACATCAGGGGAACTGTCTCTTCACATCCACGCCACTTAGGAAGGATACACCGGAAGACCTGTGGAAGAGAACAGTATGAGCTACCAGATGTGGGTAATAGTGTCACCCTGGGGCTGAAAAAAGAGGTACATACAACAGTCCACACAACACAAGCGGGGAACAGTGGGTCCAAATGCAACCCTCCTGCACTTGCATCACTACACATCCAAACATTCCCCGCTCCAGCATTGCTGTTTCAGGGAATGTTTGGATGTGCAGTCTTGCAAATGCCGGAGGGCTGCACTTTGGACATGCCAGGGTGATTTTGGACAAGGGAGTTTTGTTGGTCAATTGCATCTCACCTGAGGGGGTTGTCTGCTACATGGCGGAGGGTCAGGTCCACATCACCAGTAGGGTCACCCATGGAACATCAGGTGAAATGTCGTGTCTCCTCACATCCACGCCACTTGGGAAGATACACCGCAGGACCTGTGGAAGAGAACAGTATGAGCTACCAGATGTGGGTAATAGTGTCACCCTGGGGCTGAAAAAAGAGGTACATACAACAGTCCACACAACACAAGCGGGGAACAGTGGGTCCAAATGCAACCCTCCTGCACTTGCATCACTACACATCCAAACATTCCCCGCTCCAGCATTGCTGTTTCAGGGAATGTTTGGATGTGCAGTCTTGCAAATGCCGGAGGGCTGCACTTTGGACATGCCAGGGTGATTTTGGACAAGGGAGTTTTGTTGGTCAATTGCATCTCACCTGAGGGGGTTGTCTGCTACATGGCGGAGGGTCAGGTCCACATCACCAGTAGGGTCACCCATGGAACATCAGGTGAAATGTCGTGTCTCCTCACATCCACGCCACTTGGGAAGATACACCGCAGGACCTGTGGAAGAGAACAGTATGAGCTACCAGATGTGGGTAATAGTGTCACCCTGGGGCTGAAAAAAGAGGTACATACAACAGTCCACACAACACAAGCGGGGAACAGTGGGTCCAAATGCAACCCTCCTGCACTTGCATCACTACACATCCAAACATTCCCCGCTCCAGCATTGCTGTTTCAGGGAATGTTTGGATGTGCAGTCTTGCAAATGCCGGAGGGCTGCACTTTGGACATGCCAGGGTGATTTTGGACAAGGGAGTTTTGTTGGTCAATTGCATCTCACCTGAGGGGGTTGTCTGCTACATGGCGGAGGGTCAGGTCCACATCACCAGTAGGGTCACCCATGGAACATCAGGTGAAATGTCGTGTCTCCTCACATCCACGCCACTTGGGAAGATACACCGCAGGACCTGTGGAAGAGAACAGTATGAGCTACCAGATGTGGGTAATAGTGTCACCCTGGGGCTGAAAAAAGAGGTACATACAACAGTCCACACAACACAAGCGGGGAACAGTGGGTCCAAATGCAACCCTCCTGCACTTGCATCACTACACATCCAAACATTCCCCGCTCCAGCATTGCTGTTTCAGGGAATGTTTGGATGTGCAGTCTTGCAAATGCCGGAGGGCTGCACTTTGGACATGCCAGGGTGATTTTGGACAAGGGAGTTTTGTTGGTCAATTGCATCTCACCTGAGGGGGTTGTCTGCTACATGGCGGAGGGTCAGGTCCACATCACCAGTAGGGTCACCCATGGAACATCAGGTGAAATGTCGTGTCTCCTCACATCCACGCCACTTGGGAAGATACACTGCAGGACCTGTGGAAGAGAACAGTATGAGCTACCAGATGTGGGTAATAGTGTCACCCTGGGGCTGAAAAAAGAGGTACATACAACAGTCCACACAACACAAGCGGGGAACAGTGGGTCCAAATGAAACCCTCCTGCACTTGCATCACTACACATCCAAACATTCCCCGCTCCAGCATTGCTGTTTCAGGGAATGTTTGGATGTGCAGTCTTGCAAATGCCGGAGGGCTGCACTTTGGACATGCCAGGGTGATTTTGGACAAGGGAGTTTTGTTGGTCAATTGCATCTCACCTGAGGGGGTTGTCTGCTACATGGCGGAGGGTCAGGTCCACATCACCATTAGGTCGCCCATGGTAGAGTTGGATAAAAGGGTCAAATATTTGCGGTAACCAAACAGGATAAAACAGGGGGGAACAAACTGTATAAACACGGCCTGGGGATACACATCAACAGGATGTAAAACTCTGTAATAGATAAATGAAGAGGTTTTTTTAAAAAAAATCCAATGTCAGTTTACACGATAATACAAATGTTGTCAGTATACTCACAGGTAACTGCAAAAAAATTTTGTATCACTGTCCGCCGGGAATCCTCTCCTTCGTCCATACCCACCGGTAGAGCAGAAGACCGGTTCCCGCGTAGGAAAGCACTACGACGAAGAGTCACCGGCAAACGGTTTGCGACACATATGTTGTGTAAAATACAACATGCATTTACCATGCCGCAAACCTTCGACGGTGAGTACAAAAGAGCACCGCCGGAAGTGTCTAAACATCGAAACCGGCTTTTAAGTACACCGAAGGCACGCTCAATTATTCCCCTCGATGCAATGTGTTTCTCTTGGTAACGTTTTTCTGCTCTACCAACAGGATTAGACAATGGGGTCAACAGCCACGGTTTGTTTGGATAACCCGCATCGCCTATAGAAAATATAAAAAAAATGTTAGGTACTTGTAAAAAATAATAAAAAAAAATATAATAAAATAATAAAAAAATGAAAATACATACCTAACAGCCAGCCACCAGGCATGTTTCCTGTTTCGAACTTGTCAAACAGCGATGACTGGCTTAGGATGAAGGAGTCGTGAGATGATCCAGGAAATCCCACAAAAATATTCAAAAATCTCATATTTACATCACAGACCGCCTGCACGTTCAGGGAATGGAACTGTTTTCGGTTCCGAAAACATTCCTCTGAATTACGTGGCGGTCTGATCTGCACGTGGGTACAGTCAATCGCGCCCAGCACATTGGGAAATTTGTATTTGTTGTAAAAGCCTAATTTGATCTCACGACATTCGCTGTCCGTCTCTGGAAATGTGATGTACTGGATCGTCAATTTGCGGAAAGCCCTAATGACTTGGGTTATACAGCGCGACAGAGTCCACTGAGAAAAACCGCATGTTTGAGACAGTGTAGGCTGGAATGTGCTAGAGCAAGAAAAAAATATATCTCTTTACCATAAATGGTATAGAGAAAACAGGCGCTGTAACTGGGCTGGTTTTCTAAGCTGCTGTTGGAAACGGGATGATAGCTGTTCACCCCAAAAAAACATATATATGGATAAACAAGAATTACCAACTGCGCTCAAAAATATTTTTATATATATTTAAAATTGATATCACAGATACACATATACACATAAACACTTAAATACTAAAATTAGGCACTGCTAGTGCTAAACCATACAATATGAAAAATTGAGCCTTAATGAGCCACTCTCTGTAAGTGATTTTTCACTAGGGGCAGTCTTTATGTAGAAAAAACTAGCTGGTAAAACAGCTGATGGTTGGAGGATGTTATAAAGTCCTGCAACGCATGCGTTGATGTACAAAAAACAGGTATCCAGATGGAGGAGGATATTTACCAAGTCCTTGGTGATAGTTCAGCCGGGTATCCCACCTGGCGGGGTTCTGGAGCAAACTCTCTATCCCTCGCAGCAAAAATGGTGGTTCTCCCTTTATTAATATCCACACCAAAAACGGACTGGAATCTCCAGATGGTGAACAGCGTCCTGTATATCACTTGCAGGAATCCTCACAGGTGCCCAGGTCAGAGATGTGGCCCCCCTAACGCGTTTCACTGTCACTTGGCAGCTTTCTCAAAGGTGATATAACACTGGCTTTATCCCCTTTTTTATAGGGGTTATAATCATCATACATCATTGACACATGTGTAGCTCATGTAAACACAAGTATGTAAAACAATAAAAAACAATCTAATTCTCTCTAGAATGCAGCAAGAAGACAGACCCTACTCATATCCACTGAAATTTTCAAAAAACGAGGTTTATAAAGCATAATTAGACCATAAACATATAAATTAAAGTCATTTGGGCCGATCACGTGACCTTAGTCATGTGATACTACAGCTGTGCATCCCGGATGTTCATTGGTCTAATCTGTCAACAAACCATGTCTCCATGGATACCGCTAGATAGCCTATTACACACAATCATGTCCCGGTCACGTGACCGGGTGATATACCCAAATAAGGAGTTCCGCCGCTCACATCCGGTCTCCGGGACCAGGGAAGAGACATTAGCGCTTTCCGTACGTTGCTTGTTTGCGTCGTACGTGAGGGGGCAGTGGTGGTTACCATTTCAAGCGTCCTTGGTAACCATTACCTCCGCATCACAGACAGCCTAAAACCAGGGGATGTCTGGAATACGTGAGCGGCACCACAAGGTATTCCGCAGTTTCCTCCCATATGTCACTCCCTCGGCTCTCCGTGTCAATATTTATATGGGAAACAACCTTATATTTCAAAAGGACAAACAGGCGTTAAAACAATAATGCAATAAACATATTCTCAAAGGGATCCCTACTCATACGTTATTAAAATAAAATAAAAAAAAAAAAATGAATTCATTCCATCCACATGGCTTAAATGAAGCCATGGAATTAAATTCCATAATGTAGAATTGATCATTTACCTTTGGTTTGAGGTGGATAATAATCTTTTGAATGATGAACGAATCAATAAATATTGAGGAAATGTTCATCACTAAGTACTATGTCCTGTGCCTTTAAGAAGAAAAGGGATTATGAAGGAAGGAATTGTTATGTTAAGTTAGTCTCTGTTGATCTAGAGGTATAAATGAATGAATAAATAAATATGTCCTATATATATATATATATATATTTTTGGGTAATAATGTGCCTTCATTAGGTTGTATAAAGTAATTGAAGGTGGGAAACATCAATATCCTTGATCATACTGCCCACCATGATGGATCATAAAATAATAAGTTATTAACTAATGTATGGCTCGTGCAATTGTAACTGTTGTCTTTATAGTTTTGTTTAGTAACAGACTATTATAAAACTTCAAATATTATTATAAATATGGTCCTGTCTATAGAATATAAATATGTCTCATCTAGCCCCTTTTTTTGTTTTTGTTTTTTATTTATTTTTTATTTTAATAACGTATGAGTAGGGATCCCTTTGAGAATATGTTTATTGCATTATTGTTTTAACGCCTGTTTGTCCTTTTGAAATATAAGGTTGTTTCCCATATAAATATTGACACGGAGAGCCGAGGGAGTGACATATGGGAGGAAACTGCGGAATACCTTGTGGTGCCGCTCACGTATTCCAGACATCCCCTGGTTTTAGGCTGTCTGTGATGCGGAGGTAATGGTTACCAAGGACGCTTGAAATGGTAACCACCACTGCCCCCTCACGTACGACGCAAACAAGCAACGTACGGAAAGCGCTAATGTCTCTTCCCTGGTCCCCGAGACCGGATGTGAGCGGCGGAACTCCTTATTTGGGTATATCACCCGGTCATGTGACCGGGACATGATTGTGTGTAATAGGCTATCTAGCGGTATCCATGGAGACATGGTTTGTTGACAGATTAGACCAATGAACATCCGGGACGCACAGCTGTAGTATCACATGACTAAGGTCACGTGATCGGCCCAAATGACTTTAATTTATATGTTTATGGTCTAATTATGCTTTATAAACCTCGTTTTTTGAAAATTTCAGTGGATATGAGTAGGGTCTGTCTTCTTGCTGCATTCTAGAGAGAATTAGATTGTTTTTTATTGTTTTACATACTTGTGAGCTACACATGTGTCAATGATGTATGATGATTATAACCCCTATAAAAAAGGGGATAGAGCCAGTGTTATATCACCTTTGAGAAAGCTGCCAAGTGACAGTGAAACGCGTTAGGGGGGCCACATCTCTGACCTGGGCACCTGTGAGGATTCCTGCAAGTGATATACAGGACGCTGTTCACCATCTGGAGATTCCAGTCCGTTTTTGGTGTGGATATTAATAAAGGGAGAACCACCATTTTTGCTGCGAGGGATAGAGAGTTTGCTCCAGAACCCCGCCAGGTGGGATACCCGGCTGAACTATCACCAAGGACTTGGTAAATATCCTCCTCCATCTGGATACCTGTTTTTTGTACATCAACGCATGCGTTGCAGGACTTTATAACATCCTCCAACCATCAGCTGTTTTACCAGCTAGTTTTTTCTACATAAAGACTGCCCCTAGTGAAAAATCACTTACAGAGAGTGGCTCATTAAGGCTCAATTTTTCATATTGTATGGTTTAGCACTAGCAGTGCCTAATTTTAGTATTTAAGTGTTTATGTGTATATGTGTATCTGTGATATCAATTTTAAATATATATAAAAATATTTTTGAGCGCAGTTGGTAATTCTTGTTTATCCGTAGGCTGGAATGTGCCTGACGCCAAAAAATGTAACGTCCCCAGCAGTTTCTGAAAACCGCTAATTGCACGATTTGACCGTGCCCGAGGTTCCAAGTCGGCCTCCAACAGAGCGTACAGCGAATATATGTCGCGAGTCGATAAGCGATAATTTTGTATCACCTCGAACTCGCTGAGATCCTCCAGTTCACGCCTAGTGCGATACTGGCGTGGACGTGGAAATGAAACCCGCAATACTGGCTCACCCAATGCAGACATTTGCTGACCTGGATCCTGATGTTCATCTGCACTTTCTTCCTCCATCAAGCTTGCAGCCAGCATGAACAACACAATCTGGTCAGAAAAAGGCTCCATCATTGTAGTCAGTACAAAAATAGGAATGTGTTTTAAAACGCAGGGATTTTCCTAAAAAAACGATTCCACAAGAGAGCTGACTGTAATGGCTCCTTCTCCCTGTAGTCTCAAACCCAGGAGTGAGGAGATAGGAGGGGCTTTGCAGAAGTGTATCCTGGGTAAAACTGTGGAATCATGGGTAAATTTCCCTCAGGAGATTGAAGAAAAAAATATTCCTTTAAAAAATCAATTAAATAATACTTGTGAGTCAAAAAAAGACAAACCAAGTAGATAATCCTTTCAAATATAAATAGATATGCTACTAGCAATCCTCAAATATCCCAAAAAATGATGTTCTAAAAAAATTTTTTGAGAACCCGCCAGTCAACTGAGGCGGACTAAAATAGGCGAATTTGCGGTCGAAAAGTACTGCAGGCGAATTTCCAAACTTGAATTGAATATGCTTGAGGCGAATTGCAGCATCTGTACCATTGCAGAAAAGTCGAATGCGGAAAAAGTCGAATTGACAAAAGTCGAATTTTGAAGGTCCGTTTTTTTGCGATAAAGTACTGCACTGCATAGGCGAATTGATTTTTTGAGGCGAAAACGTTCCGGAATTCGACTTTTTCTGAAATTCGCCCGCTATTGCATATACCCCATAGGCATTCATATTATAGAGCCACAAACCACACTAGTAAAATAAAAACATGATAACATGGGATTCGAACCAATGACAGTCTTAATTTGATAGTGCAAACCCAACACCTTACTAACTGTGCTAACCAGACTGTGCATATTAGATGCACAATTTATCAGATATTTAAGTGAATAAGCTACAGTGTCCAAGGTACTAAACATAATATATTCTATGGGGTGTCATAAGCAAGTCATTAAAATACTTTCCTACTAAATTAATAAGACATAAGCATTCAATATTTGAGTAAACAAAGAGAAAATAAAGCTATCTATTGGGTTTCACTAAAAAGTCCATTGGAAGACTTGACTATTATTGTTAAAAGACATAGGCATTCATATTATAGAGCCACAAACCACACTAGTAAAATAAAAACATGATAACATGGGATTTGAACCAATGACAGTCTTAATTTGATAGTGCAAACCCAACACCTTACTAACCGTGCTAACCAGACGGTGCATACCAGACAGACAATTTATCAGAGATTTAAGTGAATAAGCTACAATGTCCAAGGTACTAAACATAATATATTCTATGGGGTGTCATAAGCAAGTCATTAGACTACTTTCCTACTAAAGTTATAAGACATAGGCATTCAATATTTGAGTAAACAAAGAGAAAATAAAGCTATCTATTGGGTTTCACTAAAAAGTCAATTGGAAGACTTGACTATTATTGTTAAAAGACATAGGCATTCATATTATAGAGCCACAAACCACACTAGCAAAATAAAAACATGATAACATGGGATTCGAACCAATGACAGTCTTTATTTGATAGTGCAAAGCCAACACCTTACCAACTGTGCTAACCAGACTTTGCATACCAGACACACAGTTTATCAGAGATTTAAGTGAATAGGCTACAGTGTCCAAGGTACTAAACATAATATATTCTATGGGGTGTCATAAGCAAGTCATTAGAATACTTTCCTACTAAATTTATAAGACATAAGCATTCAATATTTGAGTAAACAAAGAGAAAATAAAGCTATCTATTGGGTTTCACTAAAAAGTCCATTGGAAGTCTTGACTATTGTTGTTAAAAGACATAGGCATTCATATTATAGAGCCACAAACCACACTAGTAAAATAAAAACATGATATCATGGGATTCAAACTAATGACAGTCTTAATTTGATAGTGCAAACCCAACACCTTACTAACTGTGCTAACCAGACTGTGCATACCAGACACAATTTATCAGATATTTAAGTGAAAAAGCTACAGTGTCCAAGGTACTAAACATAATATATTCTATGGGGTGTCATAAGCAAGTCATTGGACTACTTTCCTACTAAAGTTATAAGACATAAGCATTCAATATTTTAGTAAACAAAGAGAAAATAAAGCTATCTATTGGGTTTCACTAAAAAGTCCATTGGAAGTCTTGAATATTGTTGTTAAAAGACATAGGCATTCATATTATAGAGCCACAAACCACACTAGTAAAATAAAAACATGATAACATGGGATTCCAACCAATGACAGTCTTAATTTGATAGTGCAAACCCAACACCTTACTAACTGTGCTAACCAGACTGTGCATACCAGACACACAATTTATCAGAGATTTAAGTGTATAAGCTACAGTGTCCAAGGTACTAAACATAATATATTCTATGGGGTGTCATAAGTAAGTCATTAGAATACTTTCCTACTAAATTTATAAGACATAAGCATTCAATATTTGAGTAAACAAAGAGAAAATAAAGCTATCTATTGGGTTTCACTAAAAAGTCCATTGGAAGTCTTGACTATTGTTGTTAAAAGACATAGGCATTCATATTATAGAGCCACAAACCACACTAGTAAAATAAAAACATGATAACATGGGATTTGAACCAATGACAGTCTTAATTTGATAGTTCAAACCCAACACCTTACTAACTGTGCTAACCAGACTGTGCACACCAAACAAACAATTTATCAGTGATTTAAGTGAATAAGCTACAGTGTCCAAGGTACTAAACATAATATATTCTATGGGGTGTCATAAGCAAGTCATTAGAATACTTTCCTACTAAATTTATAAGACATAAGCATTCAATATTTGAGTAAACAAAGAGAAAATAAAGCTATCTATTGGGTTTCACTAAAAAGTCCATTGGAAGACTTGACTATTGTTGTTAAAAGACATAGGCATTCATATTATAGAGCCACAAACCACACTAGTAAAATAAAAACATGATAACATGGGATTCGAACCAACGACAGTCTTAATTTGATAGTGCAAACCCAACACCTTACTAACTGTGCTAACCAGACTGTGCATACCAAATGCCCAATTTATCAGATATTTAAGTGAATAAGCTACAGTGTCCAAGGTACTAAACATAATATATTCTATGGGGTGTCATAAGCAAGTCATTAAAATACTTTCCTACTACATTTATAAGACAAAAGCATTCAATATTTGAGTAAACAAAGAGAAAATAAAGCTATCTATTGGGTTTCACTAAAAAGTCCATTGGAAGAATTGACTATTGTTTTTAAAAGACATAGGCATTCATATTATAGAGCCACAAACCACACTAGTAAAATAAAAACATGATATCATGGGATTCGAACAAATGACAGTCTTAATTTGATAGTGCAAAGCCAACACCTTACTAACTGTGCTAACCAGACTGTGAATACCAGACGCTCAATTTATCAGAGATTTAAGTGAATAAGCTACAGTGTCCAAGGTACTAAACATAATATATTCTATGGGGTGTCATAAGCAAGTCATTAGAATACTTTCCTACTAAATTTATAAGACATAAGCATTCAATATTTGAGTAAACAAAGAGAAAATAAAGCTATCTATTGGGTTTCACTAAAAAGTCCATTGGAAGACTTGACTATTGTTGTTAAAAGACATAGGCATTCATATTATAGAGCCACAAACCACACTAGTAAAATAAAAACATGATAACATGGGATTTGAACCAATGACAGTCTTAATTTGATAGTGCAAACCCAACACCTTACTAACTGTGCTAACCAGACGGTGCATACCAAACAGACAATTTATCAGAGATTTAAGTGAATAAGCTACAATGTCCAAGGTACTAAACATAATATATTCTATGGGGTGTCATAAGCAAGTCATTAGAATACTTTCCTACTAAATTTACAAGACATAAGCATTCAATATTTTAGTAAACAAAGAGAAAATAAAGCTATCTATTGGGTTTCACTAAAAAGTCCATTGGAAGACTTGACTATTATTGTTAAAAGATATAGGCATTCATATTATAGAGCCACAAACCACACTAGTAAAATAAAAACATGATAACATGGGATTCGAACCTATGACAATCTTAATTTGATAGTGCAAACCCAACACCTTACTAACTGTGCTAACCAGACGGTGCATACCAAACAGACAATTTATCAGATATTTAAGTGAATAAGCTACAGTGTCCAAGGTACTAAACATAATATATTCTATGGGGTGTCATAAGCAAGTCATTAAAATACTTTCCTACTAAATTAATAAGACATAATCATTCAATATTTGAGTAAACAAAGAGAAAATAAAGCTATCTATTGGGTTTCACTAAAAAGTCCATTGGAAGACTTGACTATTATTGTTAAAAGACATAGGCATTCATATTATAGAGCCACAAACCACACTAGCAAAATAAAAACATGATAACATGGGATTCGAACCAATGACAGTCTTTATTTGATAGTGCAAAGCAAACACCTTACTAACTGTGCTAACCAGACTTTGCATACCAGACACACAGTTTATCAGAGATTTAAGTGAATAGGCTACAGTGTCCAAGGTTCTAAACATAATATATTCTATGGAGTGTCATAAGCAAGTCATTAGAATACTTTCCTACTAAATTTATAAGACATAAGTATTCAATATTTGAGTAAACAAAGAGAAAATAAAGCTATCTATTGGGTTTCACTAAAAAGTCCATTGGAAGACTTGACTATTATTGTTAAAAGACATAGGCATTCATATTATAGAGCCACAAACCACACTAGTAAAATAAAAACATGATTACATGGGATTTGAACCAATGACAGTCTTAATTTGATAGTGCAAACCCAACACCTTACTAACTGTGCTAACCAGACGGTGCATACCAGACAGACAATTTATCAGAGATTTAAGTGAATAAGCTACAATGTCCAAGGTACTAAACATAATATATTCTATGGGGTGTCATAAGCAAGTCATTAGACTACTTTCCTACTAAAGTTATAAGACATAGGCATTCAATATTTGAGTAAACAAAGAGAAAATAAAGCTATCTATTGGGTTTCACTAAAAAGTCAATTGGAAGACTTGACTATTATTGTTAAAAGACATAGGCATTCATATTATAGAGCCACAAACCACACTAGCAAAATAAAAACATGATAACATGGGATTCGAACCAATGACAGTCTTTATTTGATAGTGCAAAGCCAACACCTTACCAACTGTGCTAACCAGACTTTGCATACCAGACACACAGTTTATCAGAGATTTAAGTGAATAGGCTACAGTGTCCAAGGTACTAAACATAATATATTCTATGGGGTGTCATAAGCAAGTCATTAGAATACTTTCCTACTAAATTTATAAGACATAAGCATTCAATATTTGAGTAAACAAAGAGAAAATAAAGCTATCTATTGGGTTTCACTAAAAAGTCCATTGGAAGTCTTGACTATTGTTGTTAAAAGACATAGGCATTCATATTATAGAGCCACAAACCACACTAGTAAAATAAAAACATGATATCAGGGGATTCAAACTAATGACAGTCTTAATTTGATAGTGCAAACCCAACACCTTACTAACTGTGCTAACCAGACTGTGCATACCAGACGCAATTTATCAGATATTTAAGTGAATAAGCTACAGTGTCCAAGGTACTAAACATAATATATTCTATGGGGTGTCATAAGCAAGTCATTGGACTACTTTCCTACTAAAGTTATAAGACATAAGCATTCAATATTTTAGTAAACAAAGAGAAAATAAAGCTATCTATTGGGTTTCACTAAAAAGTCCATTGGAAGTCTTGAATATTGTTGTTAAAAGACATAGGCATTCATATTATAGAGCCACAAACCACACTAGTAAAATAAAAACATGATAACATGGGATTCCAACCAATGACAGTCTTAATTTGATAGTGCAAACCCAACACCTTACTAACTGTGCTAACCAGACTGTGCATACCAGACACACAATTTATCAGAGATTTAAGTGTATAAGCTACAGTGTCCAAGGTACTAAACATAATATATTCTATGGGGTGTCATAAGCAAGTCATTAGAATACTTTCCTACTAAATTTATAAGACATAAGCATTCAATATTTGAGTAAACAAAGAGAAAATAAAGCTATCTATTGGGATTCACTAAAAAGTCCATTGGAAGACTTGACTATTGTTGTTAAAAGACATAGGCATTCATATTATAGAGCCACAAACCACACTAGTAAAATAAAAACATGATAACATGGGATTCGAACCAACGACAGTCTTAATTTGATAGTGCAAACCCAACACCTTACTAACTGTGCTAACCAGACTGTGCATAACAAACGCCCAATTTATCAGATATTTAAGTGAATAAGCTACAGTGTCCAAGGTACTAAACATAATATATTCTATGGCGTGTCATAAGCAAGTCATTAAAATACTTTCCTACTACATTTATAAGACAAAAGCATTCAATATTTGAGTAAACAAAGAGAAAATAAAGCTATCTATTGGGTTTCACTAAAAAGTCCATTGGAAGAATTGACTATTGTTTTTAAAAGACATAGGCATTCATATTATAGAGCCACAAACCACACTAGTAAAATAAAAACATGATATCATGGGATTCGAACAAATGACAGTCTTAATTTGATAGTGCAAAGCCAACACCTTACTAACTGTGCTAACCAGACTGTGAATACCAGACGCACAATTTATCAGAGATTTAAGTGAATAAGCTACAGTGTCCAAGGTACTAAACATAATATATTCTATGGGGTGTCATAAGCAAGTCATTAGAATACTTTCCTACTAAATTTATAAGACATAAGCATTCAATATTTGAGTAAACAAAGAGAAAATAAAGCTATCTATTGGGTTTCACTAAAAAGTCCATTGGAAGACTTGACTATTGTTGTTAAAAGACATAGGCATTCATATTATAGAGCCACAAACCACACTAGTAAAATAAAAACATGATAACATGGGATTCGAACCAATGACAGTCATAATTTGATAGCTCAAACCCAACACCTTACTAACTGTGCTAACCAGACTGTGCACACAAAACAAACAATTTATCAGTGATTTAAGTGAATAAGCTACAGTGTCCAAGGTACTAAACATAATATATTCTATGGGGTGTCATAAGCAAGTCATTAGAATACTTTCCTACTAAATTTATAAGACATAAGCATTCAATATTTGAGTAAACAAAGAGAAAATAAAGCTATCTATTGGGTTTCACTAAAAAGTCCATTGGAAGACTTGACTATTGTTGTTAAAAGACATAGGCATTCATATTATAGAGCCACAAACCACACTAGTAAAATAAAAACATGATAACATGGGATTTGAACCACTGACAGTCTTAATTTGATAGTGCAAACCCAACACCTTACTAACTGTGCTAACCAGACGGTGCATACCAGACAGACAATTTATCAGAGATTTAAGTGAATAAGCTACAATGTCCAAGGTACTAAACATAATATATTCTATGGGGTGTCATAAGCAAGTCATTAGAATACTTTCCTACTAAATTTACAAGACATAAGCATTCAATATTTTAGTAAACAAAGAGAAAATAAAGCTATCTATTGGGTTTCACTAAAAAGTCCATTGGAAGACTTGACTATTATTGTTAAAAGATATAGGCATTCATATTATAGAGCCACAAACCACACTAGTAAAATAAAAACATGATAACATGGGATTCGAACCTATGACATTCTTAATTTGATAGTGCAAACCCAACACCTTACTAACTGTGCTAACCAGACTGTGCATACTAGATGCCCAATTTATCAGATATTTAAGTGAATAAGCTACAGTGTCCAAGGTACTAAACATAATATATTCTATGGGGTGTCATAAGCAAGTCATTAAAATACTTTCCTACTAAATTAATAAGACATAATCATTCAATATTTGAGTAAACAAAGAGAAAATAAAGCTATCTATTGGGTTTCACTAAAAAGTCCATTGGAAGACTTGACTATTATTGTTAAAAGACATAGGCATTCATATTATAGAGCCACAAACCACACTAGCAAAATAAAAACATGATAACATGGGATTCGAACCAATGACAGTCTTTATTTGATAGTGCAAAGCCAACACCTTACTAACTGTGCTAACCAGACTGTGCACACAAAACAAACAATTTATCAGTGATTTAAGTGAATAAGCTACAGTGTCCAAGGTACTAAACATAATATATTCTATGGGGTGTCATAAGCAAGTCATTAGAATACTTTCCTACTAAATTTATAAGACCTAAGCATTAAATATTTGAGTAAACAAAGAGAAAATAAAGCTATCTATTGGGTTTCACTAAAAAGTCCATTGGAAGACTTGACTATTGTTGTTAAAAGACATAGGCATTCATATTATAGAGCCACAAACCACACTAGTAAAATAAAAACATGATAACATGGGATTTGAACCAATGACAGTCTTAATTTGATAGTGCAAACCCAACACCTTACTAACTGTGCTAACCAGACGGTGCATACCAAACAGACAATTTATCAGAGATTTAAGTGAATAAGCTACAATGTCCAAGGTACTAAACATAATATATTCTATGGGGTGTCATAAGCAAGTCATTAGAATACTTTCCTACTAAATTTACAAGACATAAGCATTCAATATTTTAGTAAACAAAGAGAAAATAAAGCTATCTATTGGGTTTCACTAAAAAGTCCATTGGAAGACTTGACTATTATTGTTAAAAGATATAGGCATTCATATTATAGAGCCACAAACCACACTAGTAAAATAAAAACATGATAACATGGGATTCGAACCTATGACAATCTTAATTTGATAGTGCAAAGCCAACACCTTACTAACTGTGCTAACCAGACTTTGCATACCAGACACACAGTTTATCAGAGATTTAAGTGAATAGGCTACAGTGTCCAAGGTTCTAAACATAATATATTCTATGGAGTGTCATAAGCAAGTCATTAGAATACTTTCCTACTAAATTTATAAGACATAAGTATTCAATATTTGAGTAAACAAAGAGAAAATAAAGCTATCTATTGGGTTTCACTAAAAAGTCCAAATAAAGCTATCTATTGGGTTTCACTAAAAAGTCCATTGGAAGACTTGACTATTGTTGTTACAAGACATAGGCATGCATATTATAGAGCCACAAACCACACTAGTAAAATAAAAACATGATAACATGGGATTTGAACCAATGACAGTCTTAATTTGATAGTGCAAAGCCAACACCTTAATAACTGTGCTAACCAGACTGTACATACCAAACACACAATTTATCAGAGATTTAAGTGAATAAGCTACAGTGTCCAAGGTACTAAACATAATATATTCTATGGGGTGTCATAAGCAAGTCATTAGACTACTTTCCTACTAAAGTTATAAGACATAAGCATTCAATATTTGAGTAAACAAAGAGAAAATAAAGCTATCTATTGGGTTTCACTAAAAAGTCCATTGGAAGACTTAACTATTGTTGTTAAAAGACATAGGCATTCATATTATAGAGCCACAAACCACACTAGTAAAATAAAAACATGATAGCATGCGATACGAACCAATGACAGTCTTAATTTGATAGTGCAAACCCAACACCTTACTAACTGTGCTAACCAGACTGTGCATACCAGACACACAATTTATCAGAGATTTAAGTGAATAAGCTACAGTGTCCTAGGTACTAAACATAATATATTCTATGGGGTGTCATAAGCAAGTCATTAGAATACTTTCCTACCAAATTTATAAGACATAAGCATTCAATATTTGAGTAAACAAAGAGAAAATAAAGCTATCTATTGGGTTTCACTAAAAAGTCCATTGGAAGTCTTGACTATTGTTGCTAAAAGACATAGGCATTCATATTATAGAGCCACAAACCACACTAGTAAAATAAAAACATGATAACATGCGATTTGAACCAATGACAGTCTTAATTTGATAGTGCAAACCCAACACCTTACTAACTGTGCTAACCAGACTGTGCATATTAGATGCACAATTTATCAGATATTTAAGTGAATAAGCTACAGTGTCCAAGGTACTAAACATAATATATTCTATGGGGTGTCATAAGCAAGTCATTAAAATACTTTCCTACTAAATTAATAAGACATAAGCATTCAATATTTGAGTAAACAAAGAGAAAATAAAGCTATCTATTGGGTTTCACTAAAAAGTCCATTGGAAGACTTGACTATTATTGTTAAAAGATATAGGCATTCATATTATAGAGCCACAAACCACACTAGTAAAATAAAAACATGATAACATGGGATTCGAACCAATGACAGTCTTAATTTGATAGTGCAAACCCAACACCTTACTAACTGTGCTAACCAGACTGTGCATATTAAATGCACAATTTATCAGATATTTAAGTGAATAAGCTACAGTGTCCAAGGTACTAAACATAATATATTCTATGGGGTGTCATAAGCAAGTCATTAAAATACTTTCCTACTAAATTAATAAGACATAAGCATTCAATATTTGAGTAAACAAAGAGAAAATAAAGCTATCTATTGGGTTTCACTAAAAAGTCCATTGAAAGACTTGACTATTATTGTTAAAAGACATAGGCATTCATATTATAGAGCCACAAACCACACTAGCAAAATAAGAACATGATAACATGGGATTCAAACCAATGACAGTCTTTATTTGATAGTGCAAAGCCAAGACCTTACTAACTGTGCTAACCAGACTTTGCATACCAGACACACAGTTTATCAGAGATTTAAGTGAATAGGCTACAGTGTCCAAGGTACTAAACATAATATATTCTATGGGGTGTCATAAGCAAGTCATTAGAATACTTTCCTACTAAATTTATAAGACATAAGTATTCAATATTTGAGTAAACAAAGAGAAAATAAAGCTATCTATTGGGTTTCACTAAAAAGTTCATTGGAAGACTTGACTATTGTTGTTAAAAGACATAGGCATTCATATTATAGAGCCACAAACCACACTAGTAAAATAAAAACATGATATCATGGGATTCGAACTAATGACAGTCTTAATTTGATAGTGCAAAGCCAACACCTTACTAACTGTGCTAACCAGACTGTGAATACCAGACAAACAATTTATCAGAGATTTAAGTGAATAAGCTACAGTATCCAAGGTACTAAACATAATAAATTCTATGGGGTGTCATAAGCAAGTCATTAAAATACTTTCCTACTAAATTAATAAGACATAAGCATTCAATATTTGAGTAAACAAAGAGAAAGTAAATCTATCTATTGGGTTTCACTAAAAAGTCCATTGGAAGACTTGACTATTGTTGTTAAAAGACATAGGCATTCATATTATAGAGCCACAAACCACACTAGTAAAATAAAAACATGATAACATGGGATTCGAACCAATTACAGTCTTAATTTGATAGTGCAAACCCAACACCTTACTAACTGTGCTAACCAGACTGTGCATACCAGCCACATAATTTATCAGAGATTTAAGTGAATAAGCTACAGTGTCCAAGGTACTAAACATAATATATTCTATGGGGTGTCATAAGCAAGTCATCATTAGAATACTTTCCTACTAAATTTATAAGACATAAGCATTCAATATTTGAGTAAACAGAGAGAAAATAAAGCTATCTATTGGGTTTCACTAAAAAGTCAATTGAAAGACTTGACTATTGTTGTTAAAAGACATAGGCATTCATATTATAGAGCCACAAACCACACTAGTAAAATAAAAACATGATAACATGGGATTTGAACCAATGACAGTCTTAATTTGATAGTTCAAACCCAACACCTTACTAACGGTGCTAACCAGACTGTGCACACCAAACAAACAATTTATCAGTGATTTAAGTGAATAAGCTACAGTGTCCAAGGTACTAAACATAATATATTCTATGGGGTGTCATAAGCAAGTCATTAGAATACTTTCCTACTAAATTTATAAGACATAAGCATTCAATATTTGAGTAAACAAAGAGAAAATAAAGCTATCTATTGGGTTTCACTAAAAAGTCCATTGGAAGACTTGACTATTGTTGTTAAAAGACATAGGCATTCATATTATAGAGCCACAAACCACACTAGTAAAATAAAAACATGATAACATGGGATTCGAACCAACGACCGTCTTAATTTGATAGTGCAAAGCCAACACCTTACTAACTGTGCTAACCAGACTGTGCATACCAAATGCCCAATTTATCAGATATTTAAGTGAATAAGCTACAGTGTCCAAGGTACTAAACATAATATATTCTATGGGGTGTCATAAGCAAGTCATTAAAATACTTTCCTACTAAATTAATAAGACAAAAGCATTCAATATTTGAGTAAACAAAGAGAAAATAAAGCTATCTATTGGGTTTCACTAAAAAGTCCATTGGAAGAATTGACTATTGTTTTTAAAAAACATAGGCATTCATATTATAGAGCCACAAACCACACTAGTAAAATAAAAGCATGATAACATGGGATTTGAACCAATGACAGTCTTAATTTGATAGTGCAAACCCAACACATTACTAACTGTGGTAACCAGACGGTGCATACCAGACAACAATTTATCAGAGATTTAAGTGAATAAGCTACAATGTCCAAGGTACTAAACATAATATATTCTATGGGGTATCATAAGCAAGTCATTAGAATACTTTCCTACTAAATTTACAAGACATAAGCATTCAATATTTTAGTAAACAAAGAGAAAATAAAGCTATCTATTGGGTTTCACTAAAAAGTCCATTGGAAGACTTGACTATTATTGTTAAAAGACATAGGCATTCATATTATAGAGCCACAAACCACACTAGCAAAATAAAAACATGATAACATGGGATTCGAACCAATGACAGTCTTTATTTGATAGTGCAAAGCCAACACCTTACTAACTGTGCTAACCAGACTTTGCATACCAGACACACAGTTTATCAGAGATTTAAGTGAATAGGCTACAGTGTCCAAGGTACTAAACATAAAATATTCTATGGGGTGTCATAAGCAAGTCATTAGAATACTTTCCTACTAAATTTATAAGACATAAGTATTCAATATTTGAGTAAACAAAGAGAAAATAAAGCTATCTATTGGGTTTCACTAAAACGTCCAAATAAAGCTATCTATTGGGTTTCACTAAAAAGTCAATTGGAAGACTTGACTATTGTTGTTAAAAGACATAGGCATTCATATTATAGAGCCACAAACCACACTAGTAAAATAAAAACATGATACCATGGGATTTGAACCAATGACAGTCTTAATTTGATAGTGCAAAGCCAACACCTTACTAACTGTGCTAACCAGACTGTACATACTAAACACACAATTTATCAGAGATTTAAGTGAATAAGCTACAGTGTCCAAGGTACTAAACATAATATACTCTATGGGGTGTCATAAGCAAGTCATTAGACTACTTTCCTACTAAAGTTATAAGACATAAGCATTCAATATTTGAGTAAACAAAGAGAAAATAAAGCTATCTATTGGGTTTCACTAAAAAGTCCATTGGAAGACTTAACTATTGTTGTTAAAAGACATAGGCATTCATATTATAGAGCCACAAACCACACTAGTAAAATAAAAACATGATAGCATGCGATTCGAACCAATGACAGTCTTAATTTGATAGTGCAAACCCAACACCTTACTAACTGTGCTAACCAGACTGTGCATACCAGACACACAATTTATCAGAGATTTAAGTGAATAAGCTACAGTGTCCAAGGTACTAAACATAATATATTCTATGGGGTGTCATAAGTAAGTCATTAGAATACTTTCCTACCAAATTTATAAGACATAAGCATTCAATATTTGAGTAAACAAAGAGAAAATAAAGCTATCTATTGGGTTTCACTAAAAAGTCCATTGGAAGTCTTGACTATTGTTGTTAAAAGACATAGGCATTCATATTATAGAGCCACAAACCACACTAGTAAAATAAAAAGATGATAACATGCAATGTGAACCAATGACAGTCTTAATTTGATAGTGCAAACCCAACACCTTACTAACTGTGCTAACCAGACTGTGCATATTACATGCACAATTTATCAGATATTTAAGTGAATAAGCTACAGTGTCCAAGGTACTAAACATAATATATTCTATGGGGTGTCATAAGCAAGTCATTAAAATACTTTCCTACTAAATTAATAAGACATAAGCATTCAATATTTGAGTAAACAAAGAGAAAATAAAGCTATCTATTGGGTTTCACTAAAAAGTCCATTGGAAGACTTGACTATTATTGTTAAAAGATATAGGCATTCATATTATAGAGCCACAAACCACACTAGTAAAATAAAAACATGATAACATGGGATTCGAACCTATGACAGTCTTAATTTGATAGTGCAAACCCAACACCTTACTAACTGTGCTAACCAGACTGTGCATACTAGATGCTCAATTTATCAGATATTTAAGTAAATAAGCTACAGTGTCCAAGGTACTAAACATAATATATTCTATAGGGTGTCATAAGCAAGTCATTAAAATACTTTCCTACTAAATTAATAAGACATAATCATTCAATATTTGAGTAAACAAAGAGAAAATAAAGCTATCTATTGGGTTTCACTAAAAAGTCCATTGGAAGACTTGACTATTATTGTTAAAAGACATAGGCATTCATATTATAGAGCCACAAACCACACTAGCAAAATAAAAACATGATTACATGGGATTCGAACCAATGACAGTCTTTATTTGATAGTGCAAAGCCAACAGCTTACTAACTGTGCTAACCAGACTTTGCATACCAGATACACAGTTTATCAGAGATTTAAGTGAATAGGCTACAGTGTCCAAGGTACTAAACATAATATATTCTATGGGGTGTCATAAGCAAGTCATTAGAATACTTTCCTACTAAATTTATAAGACATAAGTATTCAATATTTGAGTAAACAAAGAGAAAATAAAGCTATCTATTGGGTTTCACTAAAAAGTCCAAATAAAGCTATCTATTGGGTTTCACTAAAAAGTCAATTGGAAGACTTGACTATTGTTGTTAAAAGACATAGGCATTCATATTATAGAGCCACAAACCACACTAGTAAAATAAAAACATGATACCATGGGATTTGAACCAATGACAGTCTTAATTTGATAGTGCAAAGCCAACACCTTACTAATTGTGCTAACCAGACTGTACATACCAAACACACAATTTATCAGAGATTTAAGTGAATAAGCTACAGTGTCCAAGGTACTAAACATAATATATTCTATGGGGTGTCATAAGCAAGTCATTAGACTACTTTCCTACTAAAGTTATAAGACATAAGCATTCAATATTTGAGTAAACAAAGAGAAAATAAAGCTATCTATTGGGTTTCACTAAAAAGTCCATTGGAAGACTTAACTATTGTTGTTAAAAGACATAGGCATTCATATTATAGAGCCACAAACCACACTAGTAAAATAAAAACATGATAGCATGCGATTCGAACCAATGACAGTCTTAATTTGATAATGCAAACCCAACACCTTACTAACTGTGCTAACCAGACTGTGCATACCAGACACACAATTTATCAGAGATTTAAGTGAATAAGCTACAGTGTCCAAGGTACTAAACATAATATATTCTATGGGGTGTCATAAGTAAGTCATTAGAATACTTTCCTACCAAATTTATAAGACATAAGCATTCAATATTTGAGTAAACAAAGAGAAAATAAAGCTATCTATTGGGTTTCACTAAAAAGTCCATTGGAAGTCTTGACTATTGTTGTTAAAAGACATAGACATTCATATTATAGAGCCACAAACCACACTAGTAAAATAAAAAGATGATAACATGCGATTTGAACCAATGACAGTCTTAATTTGATAGTGCAAACCCAACACCTTACTAACTGTGCTAACCAGACTGTGCATATTACATGCACAATTTATCAGAGATTTAAGTGAATAAGCTACAGTGTCCAAGGTACTAAACATAATATATTCTATGGGGTGTCATAAGCAAGTCATTAAAATACTTTCCTACTAAATTAATAAGACATAAGCATTCAATATTTGAGTAAACAAAGAGAAAATAAAGCTATCTATTGGGTTTCACTAAAAAGTCCATTGGAAGACTTGACTATTATTGTTAAAAGATATAGGCATTCATATTATAGAGCCACAAACCACACTAGTAAAATAAAAACATGATAACATGGGATTCGAACCAATGACAGTCTTAATTTGATAGTGCAAACCCAACACCTTACTAACTGTGCTAACCAGACTGTGCATATTAGATGCACAATTTATCAGATATTTAAGTGAATAAGCTACAGTGTCCAAGGTACTAAACATAATATATTCTATGGGGTGTCATAAGCAAGTCATTAAAATACTTTCCTACTAAATTAATAAGACATAAGCATTCAATATTTGAGTAAACAAAGAGAAAATAAAGCTATCTATTGGGTTTCACTAAAAAGTCCATTGAAAGACTTGACTATTATTGTTAAAAGACATAGGCATTCATATTATAGAGCCACAAACCACACTAGCAAAATAAAAACATGATAACATGGGATTCAAACCAATGACAGTCTTTATTTGATAGTGCAAAGCCAACACCTTACTAACTGTGCTAACCAGACTTTGCATACCAGACACACAGTTTATCAGAGATTTAAGTGAATAGGCTACAGTGTCCAAGGTACTAAACATAATATATTCTATGGGGTGTCATAAGCAAGTCATTAGAATACTTTCCTACTAAATTTATAAGACATAAGTATTCAATATTTTAGTAAACAAAGAGAAAATAAAGCTATCTATTGGGTTTCACTAAAAAGTCCATTGGAAGACTTGACTGTTGTTGTTAAAAGACATAGGCATTCATATTATAGAGCCACAAACCACACTAGTAAAATAAAAACATGATAACAGGGGATTCGAACCAATTACAGTCCTAATTTGATAGTGCAAACCCAACACCTTACTAACTGTGCTATCCAACCTGTGCATATCAGACACACAATTTATCAGAGATTTAAGTGAATTAGCTACAGTGTCCAAGGTACTAAACATAATATATTCTATGGGGTGTCATAAGCAAGTCATTAGACTACTTTCCTACTAAAGTTATAAGACATAAGCATTCAATATTTGAGTAAACAAAGAGAAAATAAAGCTATCTATTGGGTTTCACTAAAAAGTCCATTGGAAGACTTGACTATTGTTGTTAAAAGACATAGGCATTCATATTATAGAGCCACAAACCACACTAGTAAAATAAAAACATGATATCATGGGATTCGAACTAATGACAGTCTTAATTTGATAGTGCAAAGCCAACACCTTACTAACTGTGCTCACCAGACTGTGAATACCAGACACACAATTTATCAGAGATTTAAGTGAATAAGCTACAGTATCCAAGGTACTAAACATAATATATTATATGGGGTGTCATAAGCAAGTCATTAGAATATTTTCCTACTAAATTTATAAGACATAAGCATTCAATATTTGAGTAAACAAAGAGAAAATAAAGCTATCTATTGGGTTTCACTAAAAAGTCCATTGGAAGTCTTGACTATTGTTGTTAAAAGACATAGGCATTCATATTATAGAGCCACAAACCACACTAGTAAAATAAAAACATGATATCATGGGATTCAAACTAATGACAGTCTTAATTTGATAGTGCAAAGCCAACACCTTACTAACTGTGCTAACCAGACTATGAATACCAAACAAACAATTTATCAGAGATTTAAGTGAATAAGCTACAGTATCCAAGGTACTAAACATAATATATTCTATGGGGTGTCATAAGCAAGTCATTAAAATACTTTCCTACTAAATTAATAAGACATAAGCATTCAATATTTGAGTAAACAAAGAGAAAATAAATATATCTATTGGGTTTCACTAAAAAGTCCATTGGAAGACTTGACTATTGTTGTTAAAAGACATAGGCATTCATATTATAGAGCCACAAACCACACTAGTAAAATAAAAACATGATATTACGGGATTCGAACTAATGACAGTCTTAATTTGATAGTGCAAAGCCAACACCTTACTAACTGTGCTAACCAGACTGTGAATACCAGACACACAATTTATCAGAGATTTAAGTGAATAAGCTACAGTATCCAAGGTACTAAACATAATATATTCTACGGGGTGTCATAAGCAAGTCATTATAATACTTTCCTACTAAATTTATAAGACATAAGCATTCAATATATGAGTAAACAAAGAGAAAATAAAGCTATCTATTGGGTTTCACTAAAAAGTCCATTGGAAGACTTGACTATTGTTGTTAAAAGACATAGGCATTCATATTATAGAGCCACAAACCACACTAGTAAAATAAAAACATGATAACATGGGATTCGAACCAACGACAGTCTTAATTTGATAGTGCAAACCCAACACCTTACTAACTGTGCTAACCAGACTGTGCATACCAAATGCACAATTTATCAGATATTTAAGTAAATAAGCTACAGTGTCCAAGGTACTAAACATAATATATTCTATGGGGTGTCATAAGCAAGTCATTAGAATACTTTCCTACTAAATTTATAAGACATAAGCATTCAATATTTGAGTAAACAAAGAGAAAATAAAGCTATCTATTGGGTTTCACTAAAAAGTCCATTGGAAGACTTGACTATTATTGTTAAAAGATATAGGCATTCATATTATAGAGCCACAAACCACACTAGTAAAATAAAAACATGATAGCATGCGATTCGAACCAATGACAGTCTTAATTTGATAATGCAAACCCAACACCTTACTAACTGTGCTAACCAGACTGTGCATACTAGATGCTCAATTTATCAGATATTTAAGTAAATAAGCTACAGTGTCCAAGGTACTAAACATAATATATTCTATAGGGTGTCATAAGCAAGTCATTAAAATACTTTCCTACTAAATTAATAAGACATAATCATTCAATATTTGAGTAAACAAAGAGAAAATAAAGCTATCTATTGGGTTTCACTAAAAAGTCCATTGGAAGACTTGACTATTATTGTTAAAAGACATAGGCATTCATATTATAGAGCCACAAACCACACTAGCAAAATAAAAACATGATTACATGGGATTCGAACCAATTACAGTCTTTATTTGATAGTGCAAAGCCAACACCTTACTAACTGTGCTAACCAGACTTTGCATACCAGACACACAGTTTATCAGAGATTTAAGTGAATAGGCTACAGTGTCGAAGGTACTAAACATAATATATTCTATGGGGTGTCATAAGCAAGTCATTAGAATACTTTCCTACTAAATTTATAAGACATAAGTATTCAATATTTGAGTAAACAAAGAGAAAATAAAGCTATCTATTGGGTTTCACTAAAAAGTCCATTGGAAGACTTGACTATTGTTGTTAAAAGACATAGGCATTCATATTATAGAGCCACAAACCACACTAGTAAAATAAAAACATGATAACATGGGATTCGAACCAACGACAGTCTTAATTTGATAGTGCAAACCCAACACCTTACTAACTGTGCTAACCAGACTGTGCATACCAAATGCCCAATTTATCAGATATTTAAGTGAATAAGGTACAGTGTCCAAGGTACTAAACATAATATATTCTATGGGGTGTCATAAGCAAGTCATTAAAATACTTTCCTACTAAATTAATAAGACAAAAGCATTCAATATTTGAGTAAACAAAGAGAAAATAAAGCTATCTATTGGGTTTCACTAAAAAGTCCATTGGAAGAATTGACTATTGTTTTTAAAAAACATAGGCATTCATATTATAGAGCCACAAACCACACTAGTAAAATAAAAACATGATATCATGGGATTCGAACCAATGACAGTCTTAATTTGATAGTGCAAAGCCAACGCCTTACTAACTGTGCTAACCAGACTGTGAATACCAGACACACAATTTATCAGAGATTTAAGTGAATAAGCTACAGTGTCCAAGGTACTAAACATAATATATTCTATGGGGTGTCATAAGCAAGTCATTAGAATACTTTCCTACTAAATTTATAAGACATAAGCATTCAATATTTGAGTAAACAAAGAGAAAATAAAGCTATCTATTGGGTTTCACTAAAAAGTCCATTGGAAGACTTGACTATTGTTGATAAAAGACATAGGCATTCATATTATAGAGCCACAAACCACACTAGTAAAATAAAAGCATGATAACATGGGATTTGAACCAATGACAGTCTTAATTTGATAGTGCAAACCCAACACCTTACTAACTGTGCTAACCAGACGGTGCATACCAGACAGACAATTTATCAGAGATTTAAGTGAATAAGCTACAATGTCCAAGGTACTAAACATAATATATTCTATGGGGTTTCATAAGCAAGTCATTAGAATACTTTCCTACTAAATTTACAAGACATAAGCATTCAATATTTTAGTAAACAAAGAGAAAATAAAGCTATCTATTGGGTTTCACTAAAAAGTCCATTTGAAGACTTGACTATTATTGTTAAAAGATATAGGCATTCATATTATAGAGCCACAAACCACACTAGTAAAATAAAAACATGATAACATGGGATTCGAACCAATGACAGTCTTAATTTGATAGTGCAAACCCAACACCTTACTAACTGTGCTCACCAGACTGTGCATACTAGACGCCCAATTTATCAGATATTTAAGTGAATAAGCTACAGTGTCCAAGGTACTAAACATAATATATTCTATGGGGTGTCATAAGCAAGTCATTAAAATACTTTCCTACTAAATTAATAAGACATAATCATTCAATATTTGAGTAAACAAAGAGAAAATAAAGCTATCTATTGGGTTTCACTAAAAAGTCCATTGGAAGACTTGACTATTATTGTTAAAAGACATAGGCATTCATATTATAGAGCCACAAACCACACTAGCAAAATAAAAACATGATAACATGGGATTCGAACCAATGACAGTCTTTATTTGATAGTGCAAAGCCAACACCTTACTAACTGTGCTAACCAGACTTTGCATACCAGACACACAGTTTATCAGAGATTTAAGTGAATAGGCTACAGTGTCCAAGGTACTAAACATAATATATTCTATGGGGTGTCATAAGCAAGTCATTAGAATACTTTCCTACTAAATTTATAAGACATAAGTATTCAATATTTGAGTAAACAAAGAGAAAATAAAGCTATCTATTGGGTTTCACTAAAAAGTCCAAATAAAGCTATCTATTGGGTTTCACTAAAAAGTCCATTGGAAGACTTGACTGTTGTTGTTAAAAGACATAGGCATTCATATTATAGAGCCACAAACCACACTAGTAAAATAAAAACATGATAACAGGGGATTCGAACCAATGACAGTCTTAATTTAATAGTGCAAACCCAACACCTTACTAACTGTGCTAACCAACCTGTGCATACCAGACACAATTTATCAGAGATTTAAGTGAATAAGCTACAGTGTCCAAGGTACTAAACATAATATATTCTATGGGGTGTCATTAGCAAGTCATTAGACTACTTTCCTACTAAAGTTATAAGACATAAGCATTCAATATTTGAGTAAACAAAGAGAAAATAAAGCTATCTATTGGGTTTCACTAAAAAGTCAATTGGAAGACTTGACTATTGTTGTTAAAAGACATAGGGATTCATATTATAGAGCCACAAACCACACTAGTAAAATAAAAACATGATATCATGGGATTCGAACTAATGACAGTCTTAATTTGATAGTGCAAAGCCAACACCTTACTAACTGTGCTAACCAGACTATGAATACCAGACAACCAATTTATCAGAGATTTAAGTGAATAAGCTACAGTATCCAAGGTACTAAACATAATATATTCTATGGGGTGTCATAAGCAAGTCATTAAAATACTTTCCTACTAAATTAATAAGACATAAGCATTCAATATTTGAGTAAACAAAGAGAAAATAAAGCTACAGTGTCCAAGGTACTAAACATAATATATTCTATGGGGTGTCATAAGCAAGATTCGAACCAATGACAGTCTTTATTTTATAGTGCAAAGCCAACACCTTACTAACTGTGCTAACTAGACTTTGCATACCAGACACACAGTTTATCAGAGATTTAAGTGAATAGGCTACAGTGTCCAAGGTACTAAACATAATATATTCTATGGGGTGTCATAAGCAAGTCATTAGAATACTTTCCTACTAAATTTATAAGACATAAGTATTCAATATTTGAGTAAACAAAGAGAAAATAAAGCTATCTATTGGGTTTCACTAAAAAGTCCATTGGAAGACTTGACTGTTGTTGTTAAAAGACATAGGCATTCATATTATAGAGCCACAAACCACACTAGTAAAATAAAAACATGATAACAGGGGATTCGAACCAATGACAGTCTTAATTTGATAGTGCAAACCCAACACCTTACTAACTGTGCTAACCAAACTGTGCATACCAGACACACAATTTATCAGAGATTTAAGTGAATAAGCTACAGTGTCCAAGGTACTAAACATAATATATTCTATGGGGTGTCATAAGCAAGTCATTAGAATACTTTCCTACTAAATTTATAAGACATAAGCATTCAATATTTGAGTAAACAAAGAGAAAATAAAGCTATCTATTGGGTTTCACTAAAAAGTCCATTGGAAGACTTGACTATTGTTGTTAAAAGACATAGGCATTCATATTATAGAGCCCCAAACCACACTAGTAAAATAAAAACATGATAACATGGGATTCGAACCAATGACAGTCTTAATTTGATAGTGCAAACCCAACACCTTACTAACTGTGCTAACCAGACTGTGCATACCAGGCAGACAATTTATCAGAGATTTAAGTGAATAAGCTACAGTGTCCAAGGTACTAAACATAATATATTCTATGGGGTGTCATAAGCAAGTCATCATTAGAATACTTTCCTACTAAATTTATAAGACATAAGCATTCAATATTTGAGTAAACAAAGAGAAAATAAAGCTATCTATTGGGTTTCACTAAAAAGTGCATTGAAAGACTTGACTATTGTTGTTAAAAGACATAGGCATTCATATTATAGAGCCACAAACCACACTAGTAAAATAAAAACATGATAACATGGGATTTGAACCAATGACAGTCTTAATTTGATAGTTCAAACCCAACACCTTACTAACTGTGCTAACCAGACTGTGCACACCAAACAAACAATTTATCAGTGATTTAAGTGAATAAGCTACAGTGTCCAAGGTACTAAACATAATATATTCTATGGGGTGTCATAAGCAAGTCATTAGAATACTTTCCTACTAAATTTATAAGACATAAGCATTCAATATTTGAGTAAACAAAGAGAAAATAAAGCTATCTATTGGGTTTCACTAAAAAGTCCTTTGGAAGACTTGACTATTGTTGTTAAAAGACATAGGCATTCATATTATAGAGCCACAAACCACACTAGTAAAATAAAAACATGATATCATGGGATTTGAACTAATGAAAGTCTTAATTTGATAGTGCAAACCCAACACCTTACTAACTGTGCTAACCAGACTGTGCATACCAAATTCCCAATTTATCAGATATTAAAGTGAATAAGCTACAATGTCCAAGGTACTAAACATAATATATTCTTTGGGGTGTCATAAGCAAGTCATTAAAATACTTTCCTACTAAATTAATAAGACAAAAGCATTCAATATTTGAGTAAACAAAGAGAAAATAAAGCTATCTATTGGGTTTCACTAAAAAGTCCATTGGAAGACTTGACTATTGTTGTTAAAAGACATAGGCATTCATATTATAGAGCCACAAACCACACTAGTAAAATAAAAACATGATAACATGGGATTTGAACCAATGACAGTCTTAATTTGATAGTGCAAAGCCAACGCCTTACTAACTGTGCTAACCAGACTGTGAATACCAGACACACAATTTATGAGAGATTTAAGTGAATAAGCTACAGTGTCCAAGGTACTAAACATAATATATTCTATGGGGTGTCATAAGCAAGTCATTAGAATACTTTCCTACTAAATTTATAAGACATAAGCATTCAATATTTGAGTAAACAAAGAGAAAATAAAGCTATCTATTGGGTTTCACTAAAAAGTCCATTGGAAGACTTGACTATTGTTGTTAAAAGACATAGTCATTCATATTATAGAGCCACAAACCACACTAGTAAAAATAAAAACATGACAACATGGGATTCGAACCAATGACAGTCTTAATTTGATAGTTCAAACCCAACACCTTACTAACTGTGCTAACCAGACTGTGCACACCAAACAAACAATTTATCAGTGATATAAGTGAATAAGCTACAGTGTCCAAGGTACTAAACATAATATATTCTATGGGGTGTCATAAGCAAGTCATTAGAATACTTTCCTACTAAATTTATAAGACATAAGTATTCAATATTTGAGTAAACAAAGAGAAAATAAAGCTATCTATTGGGTTTCACTAAAAAGTCCAAATAAAGCTATCTATTGGGTTTCACTAAAAAGTCAATTGGAAGACTTGACTATTGTTGTTAAAAGACATAGGCATTCATATTATAGAGCCACAAACCACACTAGTAAAATAAAAACATGATACCATGGGATTTGAACCAATGACAGTCTTAATTTGATAGTGCAAAGCCAACACCTTACTAACTGTGCTAACCAGACTGTACATACCAAACACACAATTTATCAGAGATTTAAGTGAATAAGCTACAGTGTCCAAGGTACTAAACATAATATATTCTATGGGGTGTCATAAGCAAGTCATTAGACTACTTTCCTACTAAAGTTATAAGACATAAGCATTCAATATTTGAGTAAACAAAGAGAAAATAAAGCTATCTATTGGGTTTCACTAAAAAGTCCATTGGAAGACTTAACTATTGTTGTTAAAAGACATAGGCATTCATATTATAGAGCCACAAACCACACTAGTAAAATAAAAACATGATAGCATGCGATTCGAACCAATGACAGTCTTAATTTGATAATGCAAACCCAACACCTTACTAACTGTGCTAACCAGACTGTGCATACCAGACACACAATTTATCAGAGATTTAAGTGAATAAGCTACAGTGTCCAAGGTACTAAACATAATATATTCTATGGGGTGTCATAAGTAAGTCATTAGAATACTTTCCTACCAAATTTATAAGACATAAGCATTCAATATTTGAGTAAACAAAGAGAAAATAAAGCTATCTATTGGGTTTCACTAAAAAGTCCATTGGAAGTCTTGACTATTGTTGTTAAAAGACATAGACATTCATATTATAGAGCCACAAACCACACTAGTAAAATAAAAAGATGATAACATGCGATTTGAACCAATGACAGTCTTAATTTGATAGTGCAAACCCAACACCTTACTAACTGTGCTAACCAGACTGTGCATATTACATGCACAATTTATCAGATATTTAAGTGAATAAGCTACAGTGTCCAAGGTACTAAACATAATATATTCTATGGGGTGTCATAAGCAAGTCATTAAAATACTTTCCTACTAAATTAATAAGACATAAGCATTCAATATTTGAGTAAACAAAGAGAAAATAAAGCTATCTATTGGGTTTCACTAAAAAGTCCATTGGAAGACTTGACTATTATTGTTAAAAGATATAGGCATTCATATTATAGAGCCACAAACCACACTAGTAAAATAAAAACATGATAACATGAGATTCGAACCAATGACAGTCTTAATTTGATAGTGCAAACCCAACACCTTACTAACTGTGCTAACCAGACTGTGCATATTAGATGCACAATTTATCAGATATTTAAGTGAATAAGCTACAGTGTCCAAGGTACTAAACATAATATATTCTATGGGGTGTCATAAGCAAGTCATTAGACTACTTTCCTACTAAATTTATAAGACATAAGCATTCAATATTTGAGTAAACAAAGAGAAAATAAAGCTATCTATTGGGTTTCACTAAAAAGTCCATTGGAAGTCTTGACTATTGTTGTTAAAAGACATAGGCATTCATATTATAGAGCCACAAACCACACTAGTAAAATAAAAACATGATATCATGGGATTCGAACTAATGACAGTCTTAATTTGATAGTGCAAAGCCAACACCTTACTAACTGTGCTAACCAGACTGTGAATACCAGACAAACAATTTATCAGAGATTTAAGTGAATAAGCTACAGTATCCAAGGTACTAAACATAATATATTCTATGGGGTGTCATAAGCAAGTCATTAAAATACTTTCCTACTAAATTAATAAGACATAAGCATTCAATATTTGAGTAAACAAAGAGAAAATAAATCTATCTATTGGGTTTCACTAAAAAGTCCATTGGAAGACTTGACTATTGTTGTTAAAAGACATAGGCATTCATATTATAGAGCCACAAACCACACTAGTAAAATAAAAACATGATATTACGGGATTCGAACTAATGACAGTCTTAATTTGATAGTGCAAAGCCAACACCTTACTAACTGTGCTAACCAGACTGTGAATACCAGACACACAATTTATCAGAGATTTAAGTGAATAAGCTACAGTATCCAAGGTACTAAACATAATATATTCTATGGGGTATCATAAGCAAGTCATTATAATACTTTCCTACTAAATTTATAAGACATAAGCATTCAATATATGAGTAAACAAAGAGAAAATAAAGCTATCTATTGGGTTTCACTAAAAAGTCCATTGGAAGACTTGACTATTGTTGTTAAAAGACATAGGCATTCATATTATAGAGCCACAAACCACACTAGTAAAATAAAAACATGATAACATGGGATTCGAACCAATTACAGTCTTAATTTGATAGTGCAAAACCCAACACCTTACTAACTGTGCTAACCAGACTGTGCATAGCAGCCACATAATTTATCAGAGATTTAAGTGAATAAGCTACAGTGTCCAAGGTACTAAACATAATATATTCTATGGGGTGTCATAAGCAAGTCATCATTAGAATACTTTCCTACTAAATTTATAAGACATAAGCATTCAATATTTGAGTAAACAAAGAGAAAATAAAGCTATCTATTGGGTTTCACTAAAAAGTCCATTGAAAGACTTGACTATTGTTGTTAAAAGACATAGGCATTCATATTATAGAGCCACAAACCACACTAGTAAAATAAAAACATGATAACATGGGATTTGAACCAATGACAGTCTTAATTTGATAGTTCAAACCCAACACCTTACTAACTGTGCTAACCAGACTGTGCATACCAAATGCCCAATTTATCAGATATTTAAGTGAATAAGCTACAGTGTCCAAGGTACTAAACATAATATATTCTATGGGGTGTCATAAGCAAGTCATTAGACTACTTTCCTACTAAATTTATAAGACATAAGCATTCAATATTTGAGTAAACAAAGAGAAAATAAAGCTATCTATTGGGTTTCACTAAAAAGTCCATTGGAAGACTTGACTATTATTGTTAAAAGATATAGGCATTCATATTATAGAGCCACAAACCACACTAGTAAAATAAAAACATGATAACATGAGATTCGAACCAATGACAGTCTTAATTTGATAGTGCAAACCCAACACCTTACTAACTGTGCTAACCAGACTGTGCATATTAGATGCGCAATTTATCAGATATTTAAGTGAATAAGCTACAGTGTCCAAGGTACTAAACATAATATATTCTATGGGGTGTCATAAGCAAGTCATTAGACTACTTTCCTACTAAATTTATAAGACATAAGCATTCAATATTTGAGTAAACAAAGAGAAAATAAAGCTATCTATTGGGTTTCACTAAAAAGTCCATTGGAAGTCTTGACTATTGTTGTTAAAAGACATAGGCATTCATATTATAGAGCCACAAACCACACTAGTAAAATAAAAACATGATATCATGGGATTCGAACTAATGACAGTCTTAATTTGATAGTGCAAAGCCAACACCTTACTAACTGTGCTAACCAGACTGTGAATACCAGACAAACAATTTATCAGAGATTTAAGTGAATAAGCTACAGTATCCAAGGTACTAAACATAATATATTCTATGGGGTGTCATAAGCAAGTCATTAAAATACTTTCCTACTAAATTAATAAGACATAAGCATTCAATATTTGAGTAAACAAAGAGAAAATAAATCTATCTATTGGGTTTCACTAAAAAGTCCATTGGAAGACTTGACTATTGTTGTTAAAAGACATAGGCATTCATATTATAGAGCCACAAACCACACTAGTAAAATAAAAACATGATATTACGGGATTCGAACTAATGACAGTCTTAATTTGATAGTGCAAAGCCAACACCTTACTAACTGTGCTAACCAAACTGTGCATACCAGACACACAATTTATCAGAGATTTAAGTGAATAAGCTACAGTGTCCAAGGTACTAAACATAATATATTCTATGGGGTGTCTTAAGCAAGTCATTAGAATACTTTCCTACTAAAGTTATAAGACATAAGCATTCAATATTTGAGTAAACAAAGAGAAAATAAAGCTATCTATTGGGTTTCACTAAAAAGTCCATTGGAAGACTTAACTATTGTTGTTAAAAGACATAGGCATTCATATTATAGAGCCACAAACCACACTAGTAAAATAAAAACATGATAGCATGCGATTCGAACCAATGACAGTCTTAATTTGATAATGCAAACCCAACACCTTACTAACTGTGCTAACCAGACTGTGCATACCAGACACACAATTTATCAGAGATTTAAGTGAATAAGCTACAGTGTCCAAGGTACTAAACATAATATATTCTATGGGGTGTCATAAGCAAGTCACTAGAATACTTTCCTACTAAATTTATAAGACATAAGCATTCAATATTTGAGTAAACAAAGAGAAAATAAAGCTATCTATTGGGTTTCACTAAAAAGTCCATTGGAAGTCTTGACTATTGTTGTTAAAAGACATAGGCATTCATATTATAGAGCCACAAACCACACTAGTAAAATAAAAACATGATAACATGGGATTCGAACCAATGACAGTCTTAATTTGATAGTGCAAAGCCAACACCTTACTAACTGTGCTAACCAGACTGTGCATACCAGCCACATAATTTATCAGAGATTTAAGTGAATAAGCTACAGTGTCCAAGGTACTAAACATAATATATTCTATGGGGTGTCATAAGCAAGTCATCATTAGAATACTTTCCTACTAAATTTATAAGACATAAGCATTCAATATTTGAGTAAACAAAGAGAAAATAAAGCTATCTATTGGGTTTCACTAAAAAGTCCATTGAAAGACTTGACTATTGTTGTTAAAAGACATAGGCATTCATATTATAGAGCCACAAACCACACTAGTAAAATAAAAACATGATAACATGGGATTTGAACCAATGACAGTCTTAATTTGACAGTTCAAACCCAACACCTTACTAACTGTGCTAACCAGACTGTGCATACCAAATGCCCAATTTATCAGATATTTAAGTGAATAAGCTACAGTGTCCAAGGTACTAAACATAATATATTCTATGGGGTGTCATAAGCAAGTCATTAGAATACTTTCCTACTAAATTTATAAGACATAAGCATTCAATATTTGAGTAAACAAAGAGAAAATAAAGCTATCTATTGGGTTTCACTAAAAAGTCCATTGGAAGACTTGACTATTATTGTTAAAAGATATAGGCATTCATATTATAGAGCCACAAACCACACTAGTAAAATAAAAACATGATAACATGGGATTCGAACCAATGACAGTCTTAATTTGATAGTGCAAAGCCAACACCTTACTAACTGTGCTAACCAAACTGTGCATACCAGACACACAATTTATCAGAGATTTAAGTGAATAAGCTACAGTGTCCAAGGTACTAAACATAATATATTCTATGGGGTGTCTTAAGCAAGTCATTAGAATACTTTCCTACTAAATTTATAAGACATAAGCATTCAATATTTGAGTAAACAAAGAGAAAATAAAGCTATCTATTGGGTTTCACTAAAAAGTCCATTGGAAGACTTGACTATTGTTGTTAAAAGACATAGGCATTCATATTATAGAGCCACAAACCACACTAGTAAAATAAAAACATGATAACATGGGATTCTAACCAATTACAGTCTTAATTTGATAGTGCAAACCCAACACCTTACTAACTGTGCTAACCAGACTGTGCATACCAGCCACATAATTTATCAGAGATTTAAGTGAATAAGCTACAGTGTCCAAGGTACTAAACATAATATATTCTATGGGGTGTCATAAGCAAGTCATCATTAGAATACTTTCCTACTAAATTTATAAGACATAAGCATTCAATATTTGAGTAAACAAAGAGAAAATAAAGCTATCTATTGGGTTTCACTAAAAAGTGCATTGAAAGACTTGACTATTGTTGTTAAAAGACATAGGCATTCATATTATAGAGCCACAAACCACACTAGTAAAATAAAAACATGATAACATGGGATTTGAACCAATGACAGTCTTAATTTGATAGTTCAAACCCAACACCTTACTAACTGTGCTAACCAGACTGTGCACACAAAACAAACAATTTATCAGATATTTAAGTGAATAAGCTACAGTGTCCAAGGTACTAAACATAATATATTCTATGGGGTGTCATAAGCAAGTCATTAAAATACTTTCCTACTAAATTAATAAGACAAAAGCATTCAATATTTGAGTAAACAAAGAGAAAATAAAGCTATCTATTGGGTTTCACTAAAAAGTCCATTGGAAGAATTGACTATTGTTTTTAAAAGACATAGGCATTCATATTATAGAGCCACAAACCACACTAGTAAAATAAAAACATGATATCATAGGATTCGAACCAATGACAGTCTTAATTTGATAGTGCAAAGCCAACGCCTTACTAACTGTGCTAACCAGACTGTGAATACCAGACACACAATTTATCAGAGATTTAAGTGAATAAGCTACAGTGTCCAAGGTACTAAACATAATATATTCTATGGGGTGTCATAAGCAAGTCATTAGAATACTTTCCTACTAAATTTATAAGACATAAGCATTCAATATTTGAGTAAACAAAGAGAAAATAAAGCTATCTATTGGGTTTCACTAAAAAGTCCATTGGAAGACTTGACTATTGTTGTTAAAAGACATAGGCATTCATATTATAGAGCCACAAACCACACTAGTAAAATAAAAACATGATAACACGGGATTCGAACCAATGACAGTCTTAATTTGATAGTGCAAAGCCAACGCCTTACTAACTGTGCTAACCAGACTGTGAATACCAGACACACAATTTATCAGAGATTTAAGTGAATAAGCTACAGTGTCCAAGGTACTAAACATAATATATTCTATGGGGTGTCATAAGCAAGTCATTAGAATACTTTCCTACTAAATTTATAAGACATAAGCATTCAATATTTGAGTAAACAAAGAGAAAATAAAGCTATCTATTGGGTTTCACTAAAAAGTCCATTGGAAGACTTGACTATTGTTGTTAAAAGACATAGGCATTCATATTATAGAGCCACAAACCACACTAGGAAAAATAAAAACATGACAACATGGGATTCGAACCAATGACAGTCTTAATTTGATAGTTCAAACCCAACACCTTACTAACTGTGCTAACCAGACTGTGCACACCAAACAAACAATTTATCAGTGATTTAAGTGAATAAGCTACAGTGTCCAAGGTACTAAACATAATATATTCTATGGGGTGTCATAAGCAAGTCATTAGAATACTTTCCTACTAAATTTATAAGACATAAGCATTCAATATTTGAGTAAACAAAGAGAAAATAAAGCTATCTATTGGGTTTCACTAAAAAGTCCATTGGAAGACTTGACTATTGTTGTTAAAAGACATAGGCATTCATATTATAGAGCCACAAACCACACTAGTAAAATAAAAGCATGATAACATGGGATTTGAACCAATGACAATCTTAATTTGATAGTGCAAACCCAACACCTTACTAACTGTGCTAACCTGACGGTGCATACAAGACAGACAATTTATCAGAGATTTAAGTGAATAAGCTACAATGTCCAAGGTACTAAACATAATATATTCTATGGGGTGTCATAATCAAGTCATTAGAATACTTTCCTACTAAATTTACAAGACATAAGCATTCAATATTTTAGTAAACAAAGAGAAAATAAAGCTATCTATTGGGTTTCACTAAAAAGTCCATTGGAAGACTTGACTATTATTGTTAAAAGACATAGGCATTCATATTATAGAGCCACAAACCACACTAGTAAAATAAAAACATGATAACATGGGATTCGAACCAATGACAGTCTTAATTTGATAGTGCAAACCCAACACCTTACTAACTGTGCTAACCAGACTGTGCATACTAAATGCCCAATTTATCAGATATTTAAGTGAATAAGCTACAGTGTCCAAGGTACTAAACATAATATATTCTATGGGGTGTCATAAGCAAGTCATTAAAATACTTTCCTACTAAATTAATAAGACATAATCATTCAATATTTGAGTAAACAAAGAGAAAATAAAGCTATCTATTGGGTTTCACTAAAAAGTCCATTGGAAGACTAGACTATTATTGTTAAAAGACATAGGCATTCATATTATAGAGCCACAAACCACACTAGCAAAATAAAAACATGATAACATGGGATTCGAACCAATGGCAGTCTTTATTTGATAGTGCAAAGCCAACACCTTACTAACTGTGCTAACTAGACTTTGCATACCAGACACACAGTTTATCAGAGATTTAAGTGAATAGGCTACAGTGTCCAAGGTACTAAACATAATATATTCTATGGGGTGTCATAAGCAAGTCATTAGAATACTTTCCTACTAAATTTATAAGACATAAGTATTCAATATTTGAGTAAACAAAGAGAAAATAAAGCTATCTATTGGGTTTCACTAAAAAGTCCAAATAAAGCTATCTATTGGGTTTCACTAAAAAGTCCATTGGAAGACTTGACTATTGTTGTTAAAAGACATAGGCATTCATATTATAGAGCCACAAACCACACTAGTAAAATAAAAACATGATAACAGGGGATTCAAACCAATGACAGTCTTAATTTAATAGTGCAAACCCAACACCTTACTAACTGTGCTAACCAACCTGTGCATACCAGACACACAATTTATCAGAGATTTAAGTGAATAAGCTACAGTGTCCAAGGTACTAAGCATAATATATTCTATGGGGTGTCATAAGCAAGTCATTAGACTACTTTCCTACTAAAGTTATAAGACATAAGCATTCAATATTTGAGTAAACAAAGAGAAAATAAAGCTATCTATTGGGTTTCACTAAAAAGTCCATTGGAAGACTTGACTATTGTTGTTAAAAGACATAGGCATTCATATTATAGAGCCACAAACCACACTAGTAAAATAAAAACATGATATTACGAGATTCGAACTAATGACAGTCTTAATTTGATAGTGCAAAGCCAACACCTTACTAACTGTGCTAACCAGACTGTGAATACCAGACACACAATTTATCAGAGATTTAAGTGAATAAGCTACAGTATCCAAGGTACTAAACATAATATATTCTATGGGGTGTCATAAGCAAGTCATTAGAATACTTTCCTAATAAATTTATAAGACATAAGCATTCAATATTTGAGTAAACAAAGAGAAAATAAAGCTATCTATTGGGTTTCACTAAAAAGTCCATTGAAAGACTTGACTATTGTTGTTAAAAGACATAGGCATTCATATTATAGAGCCACAAACCACACTAGTAAAATAAAAACATGATAACATGGGATTTGAACCAATGACAGTCTTAATTTGATAGTGCAAACCCAACACCTTACTAACTGTGCTAACCAGACGGTGCATACCAGACAAACAATTTATCAGAGATTTAAGTGAATAAGCTACATTATCCAAGGTACTAAACATAATATATTCTAAGGGGTGTCATAAGCAAGTCATTAGAATACTTTCCTACTAAATTAATAAGACATAAGCATTCAATATTTGAGTAAACAAAGAGAAAATAAAGCTATCTATTGGGTTTCACTAAAAAGTCCATTGGAAGACTTGACTATTATTGTTAAAAGATATAGGCATTCATATTATAGAGCCACAAACCACACTAGTAAAATAAAAACATGATAACATGGGATTCGAACCAATGACAGTCTTTATTTTATAGTGCAAAGCCAACACCTTACTAACTGTGCTAACTAGACTTTGCATACCAGACACACAGTTTATCAGAGATTTAAGTGAATAGGCTACAGTGTCCAAGGTACTAAACATAATATATTCTATGGGGTGTCATAAGCAAGTCATTAGAATACTTTCCTACTAAATTTATAAGACATAAGTATTCAATATTTGAGTAAACAAAGAGAAAATAAAGCTATCTATTGGGTTTCACTAAAAAGTCCATTGGAAGACTTGACTGTTGTTGTTAAAAGACATAGGCATTCATATTATAGAGCCACAAACCACACTAGTAAAATAAAAACATGATATCATGGGATTCGAACTAATGACAGTCTTAATTTGATAGTGCAAAGCCAACACCTTACTAACTGTGCTAACCAGACTGTGAATACCAGACATACAATTTATCAGAGATTTAAGTGAATAAGCTACAGTGTCCAAGGTACTAAACATAATATATTCTATGGGGTGTCATAAGCAAGTCATTAAAATACTTTCCTACTAAATTAATAAGACATAAGCATTCAATATTTGAGTAAACAAAGAGAAAATAAAGCTATCTATTGGGTTTCACTAAAAAGTCCATTGGAAGACTTGACTATTGTTGTTAAAAGACATAGGCATTCATATTATAGAGCCACAAACCACACTAGTAAAATAAAAACATGATATCATGGGATTCGAACTAATGAAAGTCTTAATTTGATAGTGCAAACCCAACACCTTACTAACTGTGCTAACCAGACTGTGCATACTAGATGCCCAATTTATCAGATATTTAAGTGAATAAGCTACAGTGTCCAAGGTACTAAACATAATATATTCTATGGGGTGTCATAAGCAAGTCATTAAAATACTTTCCTACTAAATTAATAAGACATAATCATTCAATATTTGAGTAAACAAAGAGAAAATAAAGCTATCTATTGGGTTTCACTAAAAAGTCCATTGGAAGACTTGACTATTGTTGTTAAAAGACATAGGCATTCATATTATAGAGCCACAAACCACACTAGTAAAATAAAAACATGATAACATGGGATTCGAACCAACGACAGTCTTAATTTGATAGTGCAAACCCAACACCTTACTAACTGTGCTAACCAGACTGTGCATACCAAATTCCCAATTTATAAGATATTTAAGTGAATAAGCTACAGTGTCCAAGGTACTAAACATAATATATTCTATGGGGTGTCATAAGCAAGTCATTAAAATACTTTCCTACTAAATTAATAAGACAAAAGCATTCAATATTTGAGTAAACAAAGAGAAAATAAAGCTATCTATTGGGTTTCACTAAAAAGTCCATTGGAAGAATTGACTATTGTTTTTAAAAAACATAGGCATTCATATTATAGAGCCACAAACCACACTAGTAAAATAAAAACATGATATCATGGGATTCGAACCAATGACAGTCTTAATTTGATAGTGCAAAGCCAACGCCTTACTAACTGTGCTAACCAGACTGTGAATACCAGACACACAATTTATCAGAGATTTAAGTGAATAAGCTACAATGTCCAAGGTACTAAACATAATATATTCTATGGGGTGTCATAAGCAAGTCATTAGAATACTTTCCTACTAAATGTACAAGACATAAGCATTCAATATTTGAGTAAACAAAGAGAAAATAAAGCTATCTATTGGGTTTCACTAAAAAGTCCATTGGAAGACTTGACTATTGTTGTTAAAAGACATAGGCATTCATATTATAGAGCCACAAACCACACTAGTAAAATAAAAACATGATATTACGAGATTCGAACTAATGACAGTCTTAATTTGATAGTGCAAAGCCAACACCTTACTAACTGTGCTAACCAGACTGTGAATACCAGACACACAATTTATCAGAGATTTAAGTGAATAAGCTACAGTATCCAAGGTACTAAACATAATATATTCTATGGGGTGTCATAAGCAAGTCATTAGAATACTTTCCTAATAAATTTATAAGACATAAGCATTCAATATTTGAGTAAACAAAGAGAAAATAAAGCTATCTATTGGGTTTCACTAAAAAGTCCATTGAAAGACTTGACTATTGTTGTTAAAAGACATAGGCATTCATATTATAGAGCCACAAACCACACTAGTAAAATAAAAACATGATAACATGGGATTTGAACCAATGACAGTCTTAATTTGATAGTGCAAACCCAACACCTTACTAACTGTGCTAACCAGACGGTGCATACCAGACAAACAATTTATCAGAGATTTAAGTGAATAAGCTACATTATCCAAGGTACTAAACATAATATATTCTAAGGGGTGTCATAAGCAAGTCATTAGAATACTTTCCTACTAAATTAATAAGACATAAGCATTCAATATTTGAGTAAACAAAGAGAAAATAAAGCTATCTATTGGGTTTCACTAAAAAGTCCATTGGAAGACTTGACTATTATTGTTAAAAGATATAGGCATTCATATTATAGAGCCACAAACCACACTAGTAAAATAAAAACATGATAACATGGGATTCGAACCAATGACAGTCTTTATTTTATAGTGCAAAGCCAACACCTTACTAACTGTGCTAACTAGACTTTGCATACCAGACACACAGTTTATCAGAGATTTAAGTGAATAGGCTACAGTGTCCAAGGTACTAAACATAATATATTCTATGGGGTGTCATAAGCAAGTCATTAGAATACTTTCCTACTAAATTTATAAGACATAAGTATTCAATATTTGAGTAAACAAAGAGAAAATAAAGCTATCTATTGGGTTTCACTAAAAAGTCCATTGGAAGACTTGACTGTTGTTGTTAAAAGACATAGGCATTCATATTATAGAGCCACAAACCACACTAGTAAAATAAAAACATGATATCATGGGATTCGAACTAATGACAGTCTTAATTTGATAGTGCAAAGCCAACACCTTACTAACTGTGCTAACCAGACTGTGAATACCAGACATACAATTTATCAGAGATTTAAGTGAATAAGCTACAGTGTCCAAGGTACTAAACATAATATATTCTATGGGGTGTCATAAGCAAGTCATTAAAATACTTTCCTACTAAATTAATAAGACATAAGCATTCAATATTTGAGTAAACAAAGAGAAAATAAAGCTATCTATTGGGTTTCACTAAAAAGTCCATTGGAAGACTTGACTATTGTTGTTAAAAGACATAGGCATTCATATTATAGAGCCACAAACCACACTAGTAAAATAAAAACATGATATCATGGGATTCGAACTAATGAAAGTCTTAATTTGATAGTGCAAACCCAACACCTTACTAACTGTGCTAACCAGACTGTGCATACTAGATGCCCAATTTATCAGATATTTAAGTGAATAAGCTACAGTGTCCAAGGTACTAAACATAATATATTCTATGGGGTGTCATAAGCAAGTCATTAAAATACTTTCCTACTAAATTAATAAGACATAATCATTCAATATTTGAGTAAACAAAGAGAAAATAAAGCTATCTATTGGGTTTCACTAAAAAGTCCATTGGAAGACTTGACTATTGTTGTTAAAAGACATAGGCATTCATATTATAGAGCCACAAACCACACTAGTAAAATAAAAACATGATAACATGGGATTCGAACCAACGACAGTCTTAATTTGATAGTGCAAACCCAACACCTTACTAACTGTGCTAACCAGACTGTGCATACCAAATTCCCAATTTATAAGATATTTAAGTGAATAAGCTACAGTGTCCAAGGTACTAAACATAATATATTCTATGGGGTGTCATAAGCAAGTCATTAAAATACTTTCCTACTAAATTAATAAGACAAAAGCATTCAATATTTGAGTAAACAAAGAGAAAATAAAGCTATCTATTGGGTTTCACTAAAAAGTCCATTGGAAGAATTGACTATTGTTTTTAAAAAACATAGGCATTCATATTATAGAGCCACAAACCACACTAGTAAAATAAAAACATGATATCATGAGATTCGAACCAATGACAGTCTTAATTTGATAGTGCAAAGCCAACGCCTTACTAACTGTGCTAACCAGACTGTGAATACCAGACACACAATTTATCAGAGATTTAAGTGAATAAGCTACAATGTCCAAGGTACTAAACATAATATATTCTATGGGGTGTCATAAGCAAGTCATTAGAATACTTTCCTACTAAATGTACAAGACATAAGCATTCAATATTTGAGTAAACAAAGAGAAAATAAAGCTATCTATTGGGTTTCACTAAAAAGTCCATTGGAAGACTTGACTATTATTGTTAAAAGATATAGGCATTCATATTATAGAGCCACAAACCACACTAGTAAAATAAAAACATGATAACATGGGATTCAAACCAATGACAGTCTTAATTTGATAGTGCAAACCCAACACCTTACTAACTGTGCTAACCAAACTGTGCATACCAGACACACAATTTATCAGAGATTTAAGTGAATAAGCTACTGTGTCCAAGGTACTAAACATAATATATTCTATGGGGTGTCATAAGCAAGTCATTAGAATACTTTCCTACTAAATTTATAACACATAAGCATTCAATATTTGAGTAAACAAAGAGAAAATAAAGCTATCTATTGGGTTTCACTAAAAAGTCCATTGGAAGACTTGACTATTGTTGTTAAAAGACATAGGCATTCATATTATAGAGCCACAAACCACACTAGTAAAATAAAAACATGATAACATGGGATTCGAACCAATTACAGTCTTAATTTGATAGTGCAAACCCAACACCTTACTAACTGTGCTAACCAGACTGTGCATACCAGCCACATAATTTATCAGAGATTTAAGTGAATAAGCTACAGTGTCCAAGGTACTAAACATAATATATTCTATGGGGTGTCATAAGCAAGTCATCATTAGAATACTTTCCTACTAAATTAATAAGACATAAGCATTCAATATTTGAGTAAACAAAGAGAAAATAAAGCTATCTATTGGGTTTTACTAAAAAGTGCATTGGAAGACTTGACTATTATTGTTAAAAGACGTAGGCATTCATATTATAGAGCCACAAACCACACTAGCAAAATAAAAACATGATAACATGGGATTCGAACCAATGACAGTCTTAATTTGATAGTGCAAAGCCAATACCTTACTAACTGTGCTAACTAGACTTTGCATACCAGACACATAGTTTATCAGAGATTTAAGTGAATAGGCTACAGTGTCCAAGGTACTAAACATAATATATTCTATGGGGTGTCATAAGCAAGTCATTAGAATACTTTCCTACTAAATTTATAAGACATAAGTATTCAATATTTGAGTAAACAAAGAGAAAATAAAGCTATCTATTGGGTTTCACTAAAAAGTCCATTGGAAGACTTGACTGTTGTTGTTAAAAGACATAGGCATTCATATTATAGAGCCACAAACCACACTAGTAAAATAAAAACATATATCATGGGATTCGAACTAATGACAGTCTTAATTTGATAGTGCAAAGCCAACACCTTACTAACTGTGCTAACCAAACTGTGCATACCAGACACACAATTTATCAGAGATTTAAGTGAATAAGCTACAGTGTCCAAGGTACTAAACATAATATATTCTATGGGGTGTCATAAGCAAGTCATTAGACTACTTTCCTACTAAAGTTATAAGACATAAGCATTCAATATTTGAGTAAACAAAGAGAAAATAAAGCTATCTATTTGGTTTCACTAAAAAGTCCATTGGAAGACTTGACTATTGTTGTTAAAAGACATAGGCATTCATATTATAGAGCCACAAACCACACTAGTAAAATAAAAACATGATAACATGGGATTCCAACCAATAACAGTCTTAATTTGATAGTGCAAACCCAACACCTTACTAACTGTGCTAACCAGACTGTGCATACCAAACACACAATTTATGAGAGATTTAAGTGAATAAGCTACAGTGTCCAAGGTACTAAACATAATATATTCTATGGGGTGTCATAAGTAAGTCATTAGAATACTTTCCTACTAAATTTATAAGACATAAGCATTCAATATTTGAGTAAACAAAGAGAAAATAAAGCTATCTATTGGGTTTCACTAAAAAGTCCATTGGAAGTCTTGACTATTGTTGTTAAAAGACATAGGCATTCATATTATAGAGCCACAAACCACACTAGTAAAATAAAAACATGATATCATGGGATTCGAACTAATGACAGTCTTAATTTGATAGTGCAAAGCCAACACCTTACTAACTGTGCTAACCAGACTGTGAATACTAGACATAAAATTTATCAGAGATTTAAGTGAATAAGCTACAGTGTCCAAGGTACTAAACATAATATATTCTATGGGGTGTCATAAGCAAGTCATTAAAATACTTTCCTACTAAATTAATAAGACATAAGCATTCAATATTTGAGTAAACAAAGAGAAAATAAAGCTATCTATTGGGTTTCACTAAAAAGTCCATTGGAAGACTTGACTATTGTTGTTAAAAGACATAGGCATTCATATTATAGAGCCACAAACCACACTAGTAAAATAAAAACATGATAACATGGGATTCGAACCAATTACAGTCTTAATTTGATAGTACAAACCCAACACATTACTAACTGTGCTAACCAGACTGTGCATACCAGCCACACAATTTATCAGAGATTTAAGTGAATAAGCTACAGTATCCAAGGTACTAAACATAATATATTCTATGGGGTGTCATAAGTAAGTCATTAGAATACTTTCCTACTAAATTAATAAGACATAAGCATTCAATATTTGAGTAAACAAAGAGAAAATAAAGCTATCTATTGGGTTTTACTAAAAAGTGCATTGGAAGACTTGACTATTATTGTTAAAAGACGTAGGCATTCATATTATAGAGCCACAAACCACACTAGCAAAATAAAAACATGATAACATGGGATTCGAACCAATGACAGTCTTAATTTGATAGTGCAAACCCAACACCTTACTAACTGTGCTAACCAAACTGTGCATACCAGACACACAATTTATCAGAGATTTAAGTGAATAAGCTACAGTGTCCAAGGTACTAAACATAATATATTCTATGGGGTGTCATAAGCAAGTCATTAGACTACTTTCCTACTAAAGTTATAAGACACAAGCATTCAATATTTGAGTAAACAAAGAGAAAATAAAGCTATCTATTTGGTTTCACTAAAAAGTCCATTGGAAGACTTGACTATTGTTGTTAAAAGACATAGGCATTCATATTATAGAGCCACAAACCACACTAGTAAAATAAAAACATGATAACATGGGATTCCAACCAATTACAGTCTTAATTTGATAGTGCAAACCCAACACCTTACTAACTGTGCTAACCAGACTGTGCATACCAAACACACAATTTATGAGAGATTTAAGTGAATAAGCTACAGTGTCCAAGGTACTAAACATAATATATTCTATGGGGTGTCATAAGTAAGTCATTAGAATACTTTCCTACTAAATTTATAAGACATAAGCATTCAATATTTGAGTAAACAAAGAGAAAATAAAGCTATCTATTGGGTTTCACTAAAAAGTCCATTGGAAGACTTGACTATTGTTGTTAAAAGACATAGGCATTCATATTATAGAGCCACAAACCACACTAGTAAAATAAAAACATGATATCATGGGATTCGAACTAATGAAAGTCTTAATTTGATAGTGCAAACCCAACACCTTACTAACTGTGCTAACCAGACTGTGAATACCAGACACACAATTTATCAGAGATTTAAGTGAATAAGCTACAGTATCCAAGGTACTAAACATAATATATTCTATGGGGTGTCATAAGCAAGTCATTAGAATACTTTCCTACTAAATTTATAAGACATAAGCATTCAATATTTGAGTAAACAAAGAGAAAATAAAGCTATCTATTGGGTTTCACTAAAAAGTCCATTGGAAGACTTGACTATTGTTGTTAAAAGACATAGGCATTCATATTATAGAGCCACAAACCACACTAGTAAAATAAAAACATGATAACATGGGATTCGAACCAGTTACAGTCTTAATTTGATAGTGCAAACCCAACACCTTACTAACTGTGCTAACCAGACTGTGCATACCAGCCACACAATTTATCAGAGATTTAAGTGAATAAGCTACAGTATCCAAGGTACTAAACATAATATATTCTATGGGGTGTCATAAGTAAGTCATTAGAATACTTTCCTACTAAATTAATAAGACATAAGCATTCAATATTTGAGTAAACAAAGAGAAAATAAAGCTATCTATTGGGTTTTACTAAAAAGTGCATTGGAAGACTTGACTATTATTGTTAAAAGACGTAGGCATTCATATTATAGAGCCACAAACCACACTAGCAAAATAAAAACATGATAACATGGGATTCGAACCAATGACAGTCTTTATTTTAAAGTGCAAAGCCAACACCTTACTAACTGTGCTAACTAGACTTTGCATACCAGACACATAGTTTATCAGAGATTTAAGTGAATAGGCTACAGTGTCCAAGGTACTAAACATAATATATTCTATGGGGTGTCATAAGTAAGTCATTAGAATACTTTCCTACTAAATTTATAAGACATAAGCATTCAATATTTGAGTAAACAAAGAGAAAATAAAGCTATCTATTGGGTTTCACTAAAAAGTCCATTGGAAGTCTTGACTATTGTTGTTAAAAGACATAGGCATTCATATTATAGAGCCACAAACCACACTAGTAAAATAAAAACATGATATCATGGGATTCGAACTAATGACAGTCTTAATTTGATAGTGCAAAGCCAACACCTTACTAACTGTGCTAACCAGACTGTGAATACCAGACATACAATTTATCAGAGATTTAAGTGAATAAGCTACAGTGTCCAAGGTACTAAACATAATATATTCTATGGGGTGTCATAAGCAAGTCATTAAAATACTTTCCTACTAAATTAATAAGACATAAGCATTCAAAATTTGAGTAAACAAAGAGAAAATAAAGCTATCTATTGGGTTTCACTAAAAAGTCCATTGGAAGACTTGACTATTGTTGTTAAAAGACATAGGCATTCATATTATAGAGCCACAAACCACACTAGTAAAATAAAAACATGATATCATGGGATTCGAACTAATGAAAGTCTTAATTTGATAGTGCAAACCCAACACCTTACTAACTGTGCTAACCAGACTGTGAATACCAGACACACAATTTATCAGAGATTTAAGTGAATAAGCTACAGTATCCAAGGTACTAAGCATAATATATTCTATGGGGTGTCATAAGCAAGTCATTAGAATACTTTCCTACTAAATTTACAAGACATAAGCATTCAATATTTGAGTAAACAAAGAGAAAATAAAGCTATCTATTGGGTTTCACTAAAAAGTCCATTGGAAGACTTGACTATTGTTGTTAAAAGACATAGGCATTCATATTATAGAGCCACAAACCACACTAGTAAAATAAAAACATGATATCATGGGATTCGAACTAATGAAAGTCTTAATTTGATAGTGCAAACCCAACACCTTACTAACTGTGCTAACCAGACTGTGAATACCAGACACCCAATTTATCAGAGATTTAAGTGAATAAGCTACAGTATCCAAGGTACTAAACATAATATATTCTATGGGGTGTCATAAGCAAGTCATTAGAATACTTTCCTACTAAATTTATAAGACATAAGCATTCAATATTTGAGTAAACAAAGAGAAAATAAAGCTATCTATTGGGTTTCACTAAAAAGTCCATTGGAAGACTTGACTATTGTTGTTAAAAGACATAGGCATTCATATTATAGAGCCACAAACCACACTAGTAAAATAAAAACATGATAACATGGGATTCGAACCAATTACAGTCTTAATTTGATAGTTCAAACCCAACACCTTACTAACTGTGCTAACCAGACTGTGCACACCAAACAAACAATTTATCAGTGATTTAAGTGAATAAGCTACAGTGTCCAAGGTACTAAACATAATATATTCTATGGGGTGTCATAAGCAAGTCATTAGAATACTTTCCTACTAAATTTATAAGACATAAGCATTCAATATTTGAGTAAACAAAGAGAAAATAAAGCTATCTATTGGGTTTCACTAAAAAGTCCATTGGAAGACTTGACTATTGTTGTTAAAAGACATAGGCATTCATATTATAGAGCCACAAACCACACTAGTAAAATAAAAACATGATAACATGGGATTCGAACCAACGACAGTCTTAATTTGATAGTGCAAACCCAACACCTTACTAACTGTGCTAACCAGACTGTGCATACCAAATTCCCAATTTATAAGATATTTAAGTGAATAAGCTACAGTGTCCAAGGTACTAAACATAATATATTCTATGGGGTGTCATAAGCAAGTCATTAAAATACTTTCCTACTAAATTAATAAGACAAAAGCATTCAATATTTGAGTAAACAAAGAGAAAATAAAGCTATCTATTGGGTTTCACTAAAAAGTCCATTGGAAGAATTGACTATTGTTTTTAAAAAACATAGGCATTCATATTATAGAGCCACAAACCACACTAGTAAAATAAAAACATGATATCATGGGATTCGAACCAATGACAGTCTTAATTTGATAGTGCAAAGCCAACGCCTTACTAACTGTGCTAACCAGACTGTGAATACCAAACACACAATTTATCAGAGATTTAAGTGAATAAGCTACAATGTCCAAGGTACTAAACATAATATATTCTATGGGGTGTCATAAGCAAGTCATTAGAATACTTTCCTACTAAATGTACAAGACATAAGCATTCAATATTTGAGTAAACAAAGAGAAAATAAAGCTATCTATTGGGTTTCACTAAAAAGTCCATTGGAAGACTTGACTATTATTGTTAAAAGATATAGGCATTCATATTATAGAGCCACAAACCACACTAGTAAAATAAAAACATGATAACATGGGATTCGAACCAATGACAGTCTTAATTTGATAGTGCAAACCCAACACCTTATTAACTGTGCTAACCAAACTGTGCATACCAGACACACAATTTATCAGAGATTTAAGTGAATAAGCTACTGTGTCCAAGGTACTAAACATAATATATTCTATGGGGTGTCATAAGCAAGTCATTAGAATACTTTCCTACTAAATTTATAAGACATAAGCATTCAATATTTGAGTAAACAAAGAGAAAATAAAGCTATCTATTGGGTTTCACTAAAAAGTCCATTGGAAGACTTGACTATTGTTGTTAAAAGACATAGGCATTCATATTATAGAGCCACAAACCACACTAGTAAAATAAAAACATGATAACATGGGATTCGAACCAATTACAGTCTTAATTTGATAGTGCAAACCCAACACCTTACTAACTGTGCTAACCAGACTGTGCATACCAGCCACATAATTTATCAGAGATTTAAGTGAATAAGCTACAGTGTCCAAGGTACTAAACATAATATATTCTATGGGGTGTCATAAGCAAGTCATCATTAGAATACTTTCCTACTAAATTTATAAGACATAAGCATTCAATATTTGAGTAAACAAAGAGAAAAAAAAGCCATCTATTGGGTTTCACTAAAAAGTCCATTGGAAGACTTGACTATTGTTGTTAAAAGACATAGGCATTCATATTATAGAGCCACAAACCACACTAGTAAAATAAAAACATGATAACATGGGATTCGAACCAATTACAGTCTTAATTTGATAGTGCAAACCCAACACCTTACTAACTGTGCTAACCAGACTGTGCATACAAGCCACACAATTTATCAGAGATTTAAGTGAATAAGCTACAGTATCCAAGGTACTAAACATAATATATTCTATGGGGTGTCATAAGTAAGTCATTAGAATACTTTCCTACTAAATTAATAAGACATAAGCATTCAATATTTGAGTAAACAAAGAGAAAATAAAGCTATCTATTGGGTTTTACTAAAAAGTGCATTGGAAGACTTGACTATTATTGTTAAAAGACGTAGGCATTCATATTATAGAGCCACAAACCACACTAGCAAAATAAAAACATGATAACATGGGATTCGAACCAATGACAGTCTTTATTTTAAAGTGCAAAGCCAACACCTTACTAACCGTGCTAACTAGACTTTGCATACCAGACACGTAGTTTATCAGAGATTTAAGTGAATAGGCTACAGTGTCCAAGGTACTAAACATAATATATTCTATGGGGTGTCATAAGCAAGTCATTAGAATACTTTCCTACTAAATTTATAAGACATAAGTATTCAATATTTGAGTAAACAAAGAGAAAATAAAGCTATCTATTGGGTTTCACTAAAAAGTCCATTGGAAGACTTGACTGTTGTTGTTAAAAGACATAGGCATTCATATTATAGAGCCACAAACCACACTAGTAAAATAAAAACATGATATCATGGGATTCGAACTAATGAAAGTCTTAATTTGATAGTGCAAACCCAACACCTTACTAACTGTGCTAACCAGACTGTGAATACCAGACGCACAATTTATCAGAGATTTAAGTGAATAAGCTACAGTATCCAAGGTACTAAACATAATATATTCTATGGGGTGTCATAAGCAAGTCATTAGAATACTTTCCTACTAAATTTATAAGACATAAGCATTCAATATTCGAGTAAACAAAGAGAAAATAAAGCTATCTATTGGGTTTCACTAAAAAGTCCATTGGAAGTCTTGACTATTGTTGTTAAAAGACATAGGCATTCATATTATAGAGCCACAAACCACACTAGTAAAATAAAAACATGATATCATGGGATTCGAACTAATGACAGTCTTAATTTGATAGTGCAAAGCCAACACCTTACTAACTGTGCTAACCAGACTGTGAATGCCAGACATACAATTTATCAGAGATTTAAGTGAATAAGCTACAGTGTCCAAGGTACTAAACATAATATATTCTATGGGGTGTCATAAGCAAGTCATTAAAATACTTTCCTACTAAATTAATAAGACATAAGCATTCAATATTTGAGTAAACAAAGAGAAAATAAAGCTATCTATTGGGTTTCACTAAAAAGTCCATTGGAAGACTTGACTATTGTTGTTAAAAGACATAGGCATTCATATTATAGAGCCACAAACCACACTAGTAAAATAAAAACATGATATCATGGGATTCGAACTAATGAAAGTCTTGATTTGATAGTGCAAACCCAACACCTTACTAACTGTGCTAACCAGACTGTGAATACCAGACACACAATTTATCAGAGATTTAAGTGAATAAGCTACAGTATCCAAGGTACTAAACATAATATATTCTATGGGGTGTCATAAGCAAGTCATTAGAATACTTTCCTACTAAATTTATAAGACATAAGCATTCAATATTTGAGTAAACAAAGAGAAAAAAAAGCCATCTATTGGGTTTCACTAAAAAGTCCATTGGAAGACTTGACTATTGTTGTTAAAAGACATAGGCATTCATATTATAGAGCCACAAACCACACTAGTAAAATAAAAACATGATATCATGGGATTCGAACTAATGAAAGTCTTAATTTGATAGTGCAAACCCAACACCTTACTAACTGTGCTAACCAGACTGTGAATACCAGACACACAATTTATCAGAGATTTAAGTGAATAAGCTACAGTATCCAAGGTACTAAACATAATATATTCTATGGGGTGTCATAAGCAAGTCATTAGAATACTTTCCTACTAAATTTATAAGACATAAGCATTCAATATTTGAGTAAACAAAGAGAAAATAAAGCTATCTATTGGGTTTCACTAAAAAGTCCATTGGAAGACTTGACTATTGTTGTTAAAAGACATAGGCATTCATATTATAGAGCCACAAACCACACTAGTAAAATAAAAACATGATATCATGGGATTCGAACTAATGAAAGTCTTGATTTGATAGTGCAAACCCAACACCTTACTAACTGTGCTAACCAGACTGTGAATACCAGACACACAATTTATCAGAGATTTAAGTGAATAAGCTACAGTATCCAAGGTACTAAACATAATATATTCTATGGGGTGTCATAAGCAAGTCATTAGAATACTTTCCTACTAAATTTATAAGACATAAGCATTCAATATTTGAGTAAACAAAGAGAAAAAAAAGCCATCTATTGGGTTTCACTAAAAAGTCCATTGGAAGACTTGACTATTGTTGTTAAAAGACATAGGCATTCATATTATAGAGCCACAAACCACACTAGTAAAATAAAAACATGATATCATGGGATTCGAACTAATGAAAGTCTTAATTTGATAGTGCAAACCCAACACCTTACTAACTGTGCTAACCAGACTGTGAATACCAGACACACAATTTATCAGAGATTTAAGTGAATAAGCTACAGTATCCAAGGTACTAAACATAATATATTCTATGGGGTGTCATAAGCAAGTCATTAGAATACTTTCCTACTAAATTTATAAGACATAAGCATTCAATATTTGAGTAAACAAAGAGAAAAAAAAGCTATCTATTGGGTTTCACTAAAAAGTCCATTGGAAGACTTGACTATTGTTGTTAAAAGACATAGGCATTCATATTATAGAGCCACAAACCACACTAGTAAAATAAAAACATGATAACATGGGATTCGAACCAATTACAGTCTTAATTTGATAGTGCAAACCCAACACCTTACTAACTGTGCTAACCAGACTGTGCATACAAGCCACACAATTTATCAGAGATTTAAGTGAATAAGCTACAGTATCCAAGGTACTAAACATAATATATTCTATGGGGTGTCATAAGTAAGTCATTAGAATACTTTCCTACTAAATTAATAAGACATAAGCATTCAATATTTGAGTAAACAAAGAGAAAATAAAGCTATCTATTGGGTTTTACTAAAAAGTGCATTGGAAGGCTTGACTATTATTGTTAAAAGACGTAGGCATTCATATTATAGAGCCACAAACCACACTAGCAAAATAAAAACATGATAACATGGGATTCGAACCAATGACAGTCTTTATTTTAAAGTGCAAAGCCAACACCTTACTAACCGTGCTAACTAGACTTTGCATACCAGACACATAGTTTATCAGAGATTTAAGTGAATAGGCTACAGTGTCCAAGGTACTAAACATAATATATTCTATGGGGTGTCAGAAGCAAGTCATTAGAATACTTTCCTACTAAATTTATAAGACATAAGTATTCAATATTTGAGTAAACAAAGAGAAAATAAAGCTATCTATTGGGTTTCACTAAAAAGTCCATTGGAAGACTTGACTGTTGTTGTTAAAAGACATAGGCATTCATATTATAGAGCCACAAACCACACTAGTAAAATAAAAACATGATAACAGGGGATTCGAACCAATGACAGTCTTAATTTGATAGTGCAAACCCAACACCTTACTAACTGTGCTAACCAAACTGTGCATACCAGACACACAATTTATCAGAGATTTAAGTGAATAAGCTACAGTGTCCAAGGTACTAAACATAATATATTCTATGGGGTGTCATAAGCAAGTCATTAGACTACTTTCCTACTAAAGTTATAATACATAAGCATTCAATATTTGAGTAAACAAAGAGAAAATAAAGCTATCTATTTGGTTTCACTAAAAAGTCCATTGGAAGACTTGACTATTGTTGTTAAAAGACATAGGCATTCATATTATAGAGCCACAAACCACACTAGTAAAATAAAAACATGATATCATGGGATTCGAACTAATGAAAGTCTTAATTTGATAGTGCAAACCCAACACCTTACTAACTGTGCTAACCAGACTGTGAATACCAGACGCACAATTTATCAGAGATTTAAGTGAATAAGCTACAGTATCCAAGGTACTAAACATAATATATTCTATGGGGTGTCATAAGCAAGTCATTAGAATACTTTCCTACTAAATTTATAAGACATAAGCATTCAATATTCGAGTAAACAAAGAGAAAATAAAGCTATCTATTGGGTTTCACTAAAAAGTCCATTGGAAGTCTTGACTATTGTTGTTAAAAGACATAGGCATTCATATTATAGAGCCACAAACCACACTAGTAAAATAAAAACATGATATCATGGGATTCGAACTAATGACAGTCTTAATTTAATAGTGCAAAGCCAACACCTTACTAACTGTGCTAACCAGACTGTGAATGCCAGACATACAATTTATCAGAGATTTAAGTGAATAAGCTACAGTGTCCAAGGTACTAAACATAATATATTCTATGGGGTGTCATAAGCAAGTCATTAAAATACTTTCCTACTAAATTAATAAGACATAAGCATTCAATATTTGAGTAAACAAAGAGAAAATAAAGCTATCTATTGGGTTTCACTAAAAAGTCCATTGGAAGACTTGACTATTGTTGTTAAAAGACATAGGCATTCATATTATAGAGCCACAAACCACACTAGTAAAATAAAAACATGATATCATGGGATTCGAACTAATGAAAATCTTAATTTGATAGTGCAAACCCAACACCTTACTAACTGTGCTAACCAGACTGTGAATACCAGACACACAATTTATCAGAGATTTAAGTGAATAAGCTACAGTATCCAAGGTACTAAACATAATATATTCTATGGGGTGTCATAAGCAAGTCATTAGAATACTTTCCTACTAAATTTATAAGACATAAGCATTCAATATTTGAGTAAACAAAGAGAAAAAAAAGCTATCTATTGGGTTTCACTAAAAAGTCCATTGGAAGACTTGACTATTGTTGTTAAAAGACATAGGCATTCATATTATAGAGCCACAAACCACACTAGTAAAATAAAAACATGATAACATGGGATTCGAACCAATTACAGTCTTAATTTGATAGTGCAAACCCAACACCTTACTAACTGTGCTAACCAGACTGTGCATACAAGCCACACAATTTATCAGAGATTTAAGTGAATAAGCTACAGTATCCAAGGTACTAAACATAATATATTCTATGGGGTGTCATAAGTAAGTCATTAGAATACTTTCCTACTAAATTAATAAGACATAAGCATTCAATATTTGAGTAAACAAAGAGAAAATAAAGCTATCTATTGGGTTTTACTAAAAAGTGCATTGGAAGACTTGACTATTATTGTTAAAAGACGTAGGCATTCATATTATAGAGCCACAAACCACACTAGCAAAATAAAAACATGATAACATGGGATTCGAACCAATGACAGTCTTTATTTTAAAGTGCAAAGCCAACACCTTACTAACTGTGCTAACTAGACTTTGCATACCAGACACATAGTTTATCAGAGATTTAAGTGAATAGGCTACAGTGTCCAAGGTACTAAACATAATATATTCTATGGGGTGTCATAAGCAAGTCATTAGAATACTTTCCTACTAAATTTATAAGACATAAGTATTCAATATTTGAGTAAACAAAGAGAAAATAAAGCTATCTATTGGGTTTCACTAAAAAGTCCATTGGAAGACTTGACTGTTGTTGTTAAAAGACATAGGCATTCATATTATAGAGCCACAAACCACACTAGTAAAATAAAAACATGATAACAGGGAATTCAAACCAATGACAGTCTTAATTTGATAGTGCAAACCCAACACCTTACTAACTGTGCTAACCAAACTGTGCATACCAGACACACAATTTATCAGAGATTTAAGTGAATAAGCTACAGTGTCCAAGGTACTAAACATAATATATTCTATGGGGTGTCATAAGCAAGTCATTAGACTACTTTCCTACTAAAGTTATAATACATAAGCATTCAACATTTGAGTAAACAAAGAGAAAATAAAGCTATCTATTTGGTTTCACTAAAAAGTCCATTGGAAGACTTGACTATTGTTGTTAAAAGACATAGGCATTCATATTATAGAGCCACAAACCACACTAGTAAAATAAAAACATGATAACATGGGATTCCAACCAATTACAGTCTTAATTTGATAGTGCAAACCCAACACCTTACTAACTGTGCTAACCAGACTGTGCATACCAAACTCACAAATTATGAGAGATTTAAGTGAATAAGCTACAGTGTCCAAGGTACTAAACATAATATATTCTATGGGGTGTCATAAGTAAGTCATTAGAATACTTTCCTACTAAATTTATAAGACATAAGCATTCAATATTTGAGTAAACAAAGAGAAAATAAAGCTATTTATTGGGTTTCACTAAAAAGTCCATTGGAAGTCTTGACTATTGTTGTTAAAAGACATAGGCATTCATATTATAGAGCCACAAACCACACTAGTAAAATAAAAACATGATATCATGGGATTCGAACTAATGACAGTCTTAATTTGATAGTGCAAAGCCAACACCTTACTAACTGTGCTAACCAGACTGTGAATACCAGACATACAATTTATCAGAGATTTAAGTGAATAAGCTACAGTGTCCAAGGTACTAAACATAATATATTCTATGGGGTGTCATAAGCAAGTCATTAAAATACTTTCCTACTAAATTAATAAGACATAAGCATTCAATATTTGAGTAAACAAAGAGAAAATAAAGCTATCTATTGGGTTTCACTAAAAAGTCCATTGGAAGACTTGACTATTGTTGTTAAAAGACATAGGCATTCATATTATAGAGCCACAAACCACACTAGTAAAATAAAAACATGATATCATGGGATTCGAACTAATGAAAGTCTTAATTTGATAGTGCAAACCCAACACCTTACTAACTGTGCTAACCAGACTGTGAATACCAGACACTCAATTTTTCAGAGATTTAAGTGAATAAGCTACAGTATCCAAGGTACTAAACATAATATATTCTATGGGGTGTCATAAGCAAGTCATTAGAATACTTTCCTACTAAATTTATAAGACATAAGCATTCAATATTTGAGTAAACAAAGAGAAAATAAAGCTATCTATTGGGTTTCACTAAAAAGTCCATTGGAAGACTTGACTATTGTTGTTAAAAGACATAGGCATTCATATTATAGAGCCACAAACCACACTAGTAAAATAAAAACATGATAACATGGGATTCGAACCAATTTCAGTATTAATTTGATAGTGCAAACCCAACACCTTACTAACTGTGCTAACCAGACTGTGCATACCAGACACACAATTTATCAGAGATTTAGTTGAATAAGCTACAGTATCCAAGGTACTAAACATAATATATTCTATGGGGTGTCATAAGTAAGTCATTAGAATACTTTCCTACTAAATTTATAAGACATAAGCATTCAATATTTGAGCAAACAAAGAGAAAATAAAGCTATCTATTGGGTTTCACTAAAAAGTCCATTGGAAGACTTGACTATTGTTGTTAAAAGACATAGGCATTCATATTATAGAGCCACAAACCACACTAGTAAAATAAAAACATGATAACATGGGATTTGAACCAATGACAGTCTTAATTTGATAGAGCAAACCCAACACCTTACTAACTGTGCTAACCAGACTGTGCATATTACATGAGCAATTTATCAGATATGTAAGTGAATAAGCTACAGTGTCCAAGGTACTAAACATAATATATTCTATGGGGTGTCATAAGCAAGTCATTAAAATACTTTCATACTAAATTAATAAGACATAAGCATTCAATATTTGAGTAAACAAAGAGAAAATAAAGCTATCTATTGGGTTTTACTAAAAAGTGCATTGGAAGACTTGACTATTATTGTTAAAAGACGTAGGCATTCATATTATAGAGCAACAAACCACACTATCAAAATAAAAACATGATAACATGGGATTCGAACCAATGACAGTCTTTATTTTAAAGTGCAAAGCCAACACCTTACTAACTGTGCTAACTAGACTTTGCATACCAGACACATAGTTTATCAGAGATTTAAGTGAATAGGCTACAGTGTCCAAGGTACTAAACATAATATATTCTATGGGGTGTCATAAGCAAGTCATTAGAATACTTTCCTACTAAATTTATAAGACATAAGTATTCAATATTTGAGTAAACAAAGAGAAAATAAAGCTATCTATTGGGTTTCACTAAAAAGTCCATTGGAAGACTTGACTGTTGTTGTTAAAAGACATAGGCATTCATATTATAGAGCCACAAACCACACTAGTAAAATAAAAACATGATAACAGGGGATTCGAACCAATGACAGTCTTAATTTGATAGTGCAAACCCAACACCTTACTAACTGTGCTAACCAAACTGTGCATACCAGACACAATTTATCAGAGATTTAAGTGAATAAGCTACAGTGTCCAAGGTACTAAACATAATATATTCTATGGGGTGTCATAAGCAAGTCATTAGACTACTTTCCTACTAAAATTATAAGACATAAGCATTCAATATTTGAGTAAACAAAGAGAAAATAAAGCTATCTATTTGGTTTCACTAAAAAGTCCATTGGAAGACTTGACTATTGTTGTTAAAAGACATAGGCATTCATATTATAGAGCCACAAACCACACTAGTAAAATAAAAACATGATAACATGGGATTCCAACCAATTACAGTCTTAATTTGATAGTGCAAACCCAACACCTTACTAACTGTGCTAACCAGACTGTGCATACCAAACACACAATTTATGAGAGATTTAAGTGAATAAGCTACAGTGTCCAAGGTACTAAACATAATATATTCTATGGGGTGTCATAAGTAAGTCATTAGAATACTTTCCTACTAAATTAATAAGACATAAGCATTCAATATTTGAGTAAACAAAGAGAAAATAAAGCTATCTATTGGGTTTCACTAAAAAGTCCATTGGAAGACTTGACTATTGTTGTTAAAAGACATAGGCATTCATATTATAGAGCCACAAACCACACTAGTAAAATAAAAACATGATAACATGGGATTCGAACCAATTACAGTCTTAATTTGATAGTGCAAACCCAACACCTTACTAACTGTGCTAACCAGACTGTGCATACAAGCCACACAATTTATCAGAGATTTAAGTGAATAAGCTACAGTATCCAAGGTACTAAACATAATATATTCTATGGGGTGTCATAAGTAAGTCATTAGAATACTTTCCTACTAAATTAATAAGACATAAGCATTCAATATTTGAGTAAACAAAGAGAAAATAAAGCTATCTATTGGGTTTTACTAAAAAGTGCATTGGAAGACTTGACTATTATTGTTAAAAGACGTAGGCATTCATATTATAGAGCCACAAACCACACTAGCAAAATAAAAACATGATAACATGGGATTCGAACCAATGACAGTCTTTATTTTAAAGTGCAAAGCCAACACCTTACTAACTGTGCTAACTAGACTTTGCATACCAGACACATAGTTTATCAGAGATTTAAGTGAATAGGCTACAGTGTCCAAGGTACTAAACATAATATATTCTATGGGGTGTCATAAGCAAGTCATTAGAATACTTTCCTACTAAATTTATAAGACATAAGTATTCAATATTTGAGTAAACAAAGAGAAAATAAAGCTATCTATTGGGTTTCACTAAAAAGTCCATTGGAAGACTTGACTGTTGTTGTTAAAAGACATAGGCATTCATATTATAGAGCCACAAACCACACTAGTAAAATAAAAACATGATAACAGGGAATTCAAACCAATGACAGTCTTAATTTGATAGTGCAAACCCAACACCTTACTAACTGTGCTAACCAAACTGTGCATACCAGACACACAATTTATCAGAGATTTAAGTGAATAAGCTACAGTGTCCAAGGTACTAAACATAATATATTCTATGGGGTGTCATAAGCAAGTCATTAGACTACTTTCCTACTAAAGTTATAATACATAAGCATTCAACATTTGAGTAAACAAAGAGAAAATAAAGCTATCTATTTGGTTTCACTAAAAAGTCCATTGGAAGACTTGACTATTGTTGTTAAAAGACATAGGCATTCATATTATAGAGCCACAAACCACACTAGTAAAATAAAAACATGATAACATGGGATTCCAACCAATTACAGTCTTAATTTGATAGTGCAAACCCAACACCTTACTAACTGTGCTAACCAGACTGTGCATACCAAACTCACAAATTATGAGAGATTTAAGTGAATAAGCTACAGTGTCCAAGGTACTAAACATAATATATTCTATGGGGTGTCATAAGTAAGTCATTAGAATACTTTCCTACTAAATTTATAAGACATAAGCATTCAATATTTGAGTAAACAAAGAGAAAATAAAGCTATTTATTGGGTTTCACTAAAAAGTCCATTGGAAGTCTTGACTATTGTTGTTAAAAGACATAGGCATTCATATTATAGAGCCACAAACCACACTAGTAAAATAAAAACATGATATCATGGGATTCGAACTAATGACAGTCTTAATTTGATAGTGCAAAGCCAACACCTTACTAACTGTGCTAACCAGACTGTGAATACCAGACATACAATTTATCAGAGATTTAAGTGAATAAGCTACAGTGTCCAAGGTACTAAACATAATATATTCTATGGGGTGTCATAAGCAAGTCATTAAAATACTTTCCTACTAAATTAATAAGACATAAGCATTCAATATTTGAGTAAACAAAGAGAAAATAAAGCTATCTATTGGGTTTCACTAAAAAGTCCATTGGAAGACTTGACTATTGTTGTTAAAAGACATAGGCATTCATATTATAGAGCCACAAACCACACTAGTAAAATAAAAACATGATATCATGGGATTCGAACTAATGAAAGTCTTAATTTGATAGTGCAAACCCAACACCTTACTAACTGTGCTAACCAGACTGTGAATACCAGACACTCAATTTTTCAGAGATTTAAGTGAATAAGCTACAGTATCCAAGGTACTAAACATAATATATTCTATGGGGTGTCATAAGCAAGTCATTAGAATACTTTCCTACTAAATTTATAAGACATAAGCATTCAATATTTGAGTAAACAAAGAGAAAATAAAGCTATCTATTGGGTTTCACTAAAAAGTCCATTGGAAGACTTGACTATTGTTGTTAAAAGACATAGGCATTCATATTATAGAGCCACAAACCACACTAGTAAAATAAAAACATGATAACATGGGATTCGAACCAATTTCAGTATTAATTTGATAGTGCAAACCCAACACCTTACTAACTGTGCTAACCAGACTGTGCATACCAGACACACAATTTATCAGAGATTTAGTTGAATAAGCTACAGTATCCAAGGTACTAAACATAATATATTCTATGGGGTGTCATAAGTAAGTCATTAGAATACTTTCCTACTAAATTTATAAGACATAAGCATTCAATATTTGAGCAAACAAAGAGAAAATAAAGCTATCTATTGGGTTTCACTAAAAAGTCCATTGGAAGACTTGACTATTGTTGTTAAAAGACATAGGCATTCATATTATAGAGCCACAAACCACACTAGTAAAATAAAAACATGATAACATGGGATTTGAACCAATGACAGTCTTAATTTGATAGAGCAAACCCAACACCTTACTAACTGTGCTAACCAGACTGTGCATATTACATGAGCAATTTATCAGATATGTAAGTGAATAAGCTACAGTGTCCAAGGTACTAAACATAATATATTCTATGGGGTGTCATAAGCAAGTCATTAAAATACTTTCATACTAAATTAATAAGACATAAGCATTCAATATTTGAGTAAACAAAGAGAAAATAAAGCTATCTATTGGGTTTTACTAAAAAGTGCATTGGAAGACTTGACTATTATTGTTAAAAGACGTAGGCATTCATATTATAGAGCAACAAACCACACTATCAAAATAAAAACATGATAACATGGGATTCGAACCAATGACAGTCTTTATTTTAAAGTGCAAAGCCAACACCTTACTAACTGTGCTAACTAGACTTTGCATACCAGACACATAGTTTATCAGAGATTTAAGTGAATAGGCTACAGTGTCCAAGGTACTAAACATAATATATTCTATGGGGTGTCATAAGCAAGTCATTAGAATACTTTCCTACTAAATTTATAAGACATAAGTATTCAATATTTGAGTAAACAAAGAGAAAATAAAGCTATCTATTGGGTTTCACTAAAAAGTCCATTGGAAGACTTGACTGTTGTTGTTAAAAGACATAGGCATTCATATTATAGAGCCACAAACCACACTAGTAAAATAAAAACATGATAACAGGGGATTCGAACCAATGACAGTCTTAATTTGATAGTGCAAACCCAACACCTTACTAACTGTGCTAACCAAACTGTGCATACCAGACACAATTTATCAGAGATTTAAGTGAATAAGCTACAGTGTCCAAGGTACTAAACATAATATATTCTATGGGGTGTCATAAGCAAGTCATTAGACTACTTTCCTACTAAAATTATAAGACATAAGCATTCAATATTTGAGTAAACAAAGAGAAAATAAAGCTATCTATTTGGTTTCACTAAAAAGTCCATTGGAAGACTTGACTATTGTTGTTAAAAGACATAGGCATTCATATTATAGAGCCACAAACCACACTAGTAAAATAAAAACATGATAACATGGGATTCCAACCAATTACAGTCTTAATTTGATAGTGCAAACCCAACACCTTACTAACTGTGCTAACCAGACTGTGCATACCAAACACACAATTTATGAGAGATTTAAGTGAATAAGCTACAGTGTCCAAGGTACTAAACATAATATATTCTATGGGGTGTCATAAGTAAGTCATTAGAATACTTTCCTACTAAATTAATAAGACATAAGCATTCAATATTTGAGTAAACAAAGAGAAAATAAAGCTATCTATTGGGTTTCACTAAAAAGTCCATTGGAAGACTTGACTATTGTTGTTAAAAGACATAGGCATTCATATTATAGAGCCACAAACCACACTAGTAAAATAAAAACATGATATCATGGGATTCGAACTAATGAAAGTCTTAATTTGATAGTGCAAACCCAACACCTTACTAACTGTGCTAACCAGACTGTGAATACCAGACACACAATTTATCAGAGATTTAAGTGAATAAGCTACAGTATCCAAGGTACTAAACATAATATATTCTATGGGGTGTCATAAGCAAGTCATTAGAATACTTTCCTACTAAATTTATAAGACATAAGCATTCAATATTTGAGTAAACAAAGAGAAAAAAAAGCTATCTATTGGGTTTCACTAAAAAGTCCATTGGAAGACTTGACTATTGTTGTTAAAAGACATAGGCATTCATATTATAGAGCCACAAACCACACTAGTAAAATAAAAACATGATAACATGGGATTCGAACCAATTACAGTCTTAATTTGATAGTGCAAACCCAACACCTTACTAACTGTGCTAACCAGACTGTGCATACAAGCCACACAATTTATCAGAGATTTAAGTGAATAAGCTACAGTATCCAAGGTACTAAACATAATATATTCTATGGGGTGTCATAAGTAAGTCATTAGAATACTTTCCTACTAAATTAATAAGACATAAGCATTCAATATTTGAGTAAACAAAGAGAAAATAAAGCTATCTATTGGGTTTTACTAAAAAGTGCATTGGAAGACTTGACTATTATTGTTAAAAGACGTAGGCATTCATATTATAGAGCCACAAACCACACTAGCAAAATAAAAACATGATAACATGGGATTCGAACCAATGACAGTCTTTATTTTAAAGTGCAAAGCCAACACCTTACTAACTGTGCTAACTAGACTTTGCATACCAGACACATAGTTTATCAGAGATTTAAGTGAATAGGCTACAGTGTCCAAGGTACTAAACATAATATATTCTATGGGGTGTCATAAGCAAGTCATTAGAATACTTTCCTACTAAATTTATAAGACATAAGTATTCAATATTTGAGTAAACAAAGAGAAAATAAAGCTATCTATTGGGTTTCACTAAAAAGTCCATTGGAAGACTTGACTGTTGTTGTTAAAAGACATAGGCATTCATATTATAGAGCCACAAACCACACTAGTAAAATAAAAACATGATAACAGGGAATTCGAACCAATGACAGTCTTAATTTGATAGTGCAAACCCAACACCTTACTAACTGTGCTAACCAAACTGTGCATACCAGACACACAATTTATCAGAGATTTAAGTGAATAAGCTACAGTGTCCAAGGTACTACTGTAAACATAATATATTCTATGGGGTGTCATAAGCAAGTCATTAGACTACTTTCCTACTAAAGTTATAATACATAAGCATTCAATATTTGAGTAAACAAAGAGAAAATAAAGCTATCTATTTGGTTTCACTAAAAAGTCCATTGGAAGACTTGACTATTGTTTTTAAAAGACATAGGCATTCATATTATAGAGCCACAAACCACACTAGTAAAATAAAAACATGATAACATGGGATTCCAACCAATTACAGTCTTAATTTGATAGTGCAAACCCAACACCTTACTAACTGTGCTAACCAGACTGTGCATACCAAACTCACAAATTATGAGAGATTTAAGTGAATAAGCTACAGTGTCCAAGGTACTAAACATAATATATTCTATGGGGTGTCATAAGTAAGTCATTAGAATACTTTCCTACTAAATTTATAAGACATAAGCATTCAATATTTGAGTAAACAAAGAGAAAATAAAGCTATCTATTGGGTTTCACTAAAAAGTCCATTGGAAGTCTTGACTATTGTTGTTAAAAGACATAGGCATTCATATTATAGAGCCACAAACCACACTAGTAAAATAAAAACATGATATCATGGGATTCGAACTAATGACAGTCTTAATTTGATAGTGCAAAGCCAACACCTTACTAACTGTGCTAACCAGACTGTGAATACCAGACATACAATTTATCAGAGATTTAAGTGAATAAGCTACAGTGTCCAAGGTACTAAACATAATATATTCTATGGGGTGTCATAAGCAAGTCATTAAAATACTTTCCTACTAAATTAATAAGACATAAGCATTCAATATTTGAGTAAACAAAGAGAAAATAAAGCTATCTATTGGGTTTCACTAAAAAGTCCATTGGAAGACTTGACTATTGTTGTTAAAAGACATAGGCATTCATATTATAGAGCCACAAACCACACTAGTAAAATAAAAACATGATATCATGGGATTCGAACTAATGAAAGTCTTAATTTGATAGTGCAAACCCAGCACCTTACTAACTGTGCTAACCAGACTGTGAATACCAGACACACAATTTATCAGAGATTTAAGTGAATAAGCTAGAGTATCCAAGGTACTAAACATAATATATTCTATGGGGTGTCATAAGCAAGTCATTAGAATACTTTCCTACTAAATTTATAAGACATAAGCATTCAATATTTGAGTAAACAAAGAGAAAATAAAGCTATCTATTGGGTTTCACTAAAAAGTCCATTGGAAGACTTGACTATTGTTGTTAAAAGACATAGGCATTCATATTATAGAGCCACAAACCACACTAGTAAAATAAAAACATGATAACATGGGATTCGAACCAATGACAGTCTTAATTTGATAGTGCAAACCCAACACCTTACTAACTGTGCTAAACAGACTGTGCATACCAGCCACACAATTTATCAGAGATTTAAGTGAATAAGCTACAGTATCCAAGGTACTAAACATAATATATTCTATGGGGTGTCATAAGTAAGTCATTAGAATACTTTCCTACTAAATTTATAAGACATAAGCATTCAATATTTGAGTAAACAAAGAGAAAATAAAGCTATCTATTGGGTTTCACTAAAAAGTCCATTGAAAGACTTGACTATTGTTGTTAAAAGACATAGGCATTCATATTATAGAGCCACAAACCACACTAGTAAAATAAAAACATGATAACATGGGATTCGAACCAATGACAGTCTTAATTTGATAGAGCAAACCCAACACCTTACTAACTGTGCTAACCAGACTGCGCATATTACATGAGCAATTTATCAGATATTTAAGTGAATAAGCTACAGTGTCCAAGGTACTAAACATAATATATTCTATGGGGTGTCATAAGCAAGTCATTAAAATACTTTCATACTAAATTAATAAGACATAAGCATTCAATATTTGAGTAAACAAAGAGAAAATAAAGCTATCTATTGGGTTTTACTAAAAAGTGCATTGGAAGACTTGACTATTATTGTTAAAAGACATAGGCATTCATATTATAGAGCCACAAACCACACTAGCAAAATAAAAACATGATAACATGGGATTCGAACCAATGACAGTCTTTATTTGATAGTGCAAAGCCAACACCTTACTAACTGTGCTAACTAGACTTTGCATACCAGACACATAGTTTATCAGAGATTTAAGTGAATAGGCTACAGTGTCCAAGGTACTAAACATAATATATTCTATGGGGTGTCATAAGCAAGTCATTAGAATACTTTCCTACTAAATGTATAAGACATAAGTATTCAATATTTGAGTAAACAAAGAGAAAATAAAGCTATCTATTGGGTTTCACTAAAAAGTCCATTGGAAGACTTGACTGTTGTTGTTAAAAGACATAGGCATTCATATTATAGAGCCACAAACCACACTAGTAAAATAAAAACATGATAACAGGGGATTCGAACCAATGACAGTCTTAATTTGATAGTGCAAACCCAACACCTTACTAACTGTGCTAACCAAACTGTGCATACCAGACACACAATTTATCAGAGATTTAAGTGAATAAGCTACAGTGTCCAAGGTACTAAACATAATATATTCTATGGGGTGTCATAAGCAAGTCATTAGACTACTTTCCTACTAAAGTTATAAGACATAAGCATTCAATATTTGAGTAAACAAAGAGAAAATAAAGCTATCTATTTGGTTTCACTAAAAAGTCCATTGGAAGACTTGACTATTGTTGTTAAAAGACATAGGCATTCATATTATAGAGCCACAAACCACACTAGTAAAATAAAAACATGATAACATGGGATTCCAACCAATTACAGTCTTAATTTGATAGTGCAAACCCAACACCTTACTAACTGTGCTAACCAGACTGTGCATACCAGACACACAATTTATGAGAGATTTAAGTGAATAAGCTACAGTGTCCAAGGTACTAAACATAATATATTCTATGGGGTGTCATAAGTAAGTCATTAGAATACTTTCCTACTAAATTTATAAGACATAAGCATTCAATATTTGAGTAAACAAAGAGAAAATAAAGCTATCTATTGGGTTTCACTAAAAAGTCCATTGGAAGACTTGACTATTGTTGTTAAAAGACATAGGCATTCATATTATAGAGCCACAAACCACACTAGTAAAATAAAAACATGATAACATGGGATTCGAACCAATTACAGTCTTAATTTGATAGTGCAAACCCAACACCTTACTAACTGTGCTAACCAGACTGTGTATACCAGGTACACAATTTATCAGAGATTTAAGTGAATAAGCTACAGTATCCAAGGTACTAAACATAATATATTCTATGGGGTGTCATAAGTAAGTCATTAGAATACTTTCCTACTAAATTTATAAGACATAAGCATTCAATATTTGAGTAAACAAAGAGAAAATAAAGCTATCTATTGGGTTTCACTAAAAAGTCCATTGAAAGACTTGACTATTGTTGTTAAAAGACATAGGCATTCATATTATAGAGCCACAAACCACACTAGTAAAATAAAAACATGATAACATGGAATTCGAACCAATGACAGTCTTAATTTGATAGAGCAAACCCAACACCTTACTAACTGTGCTAACCAGACTGTGCACATTACATGAGCAATTTATCAGATATTTAAGTGAATAAGCTAAAGTGTCCAAGGTACTAAACATAATATATTCTATGGGGTGTCATAAGCAAGTCATTAAAATACTTTCATACTAAATTAATAAGACATAAGCATTCAATATTTGAGTAAACAAAGAGAAAATAAAGCTATCTATTGGGTTTTACTAAAAAGTGCATTGGAAGACTTGACTATTATTGTTAAAAGACGTAGGCATTCATATTATAGAGCCACAAACCACACTAGCAAAATAAAAACATGATAACATGGGATTCGAACCAATGACAGTCTTTATTTTATAGTGCAAAGCCAACACCTTACTAACTGTGCTAACTAGACTTTGCATACCAGACACACAGTTTATCAGAGATTTAAGTGAATAGGCTACAGTGTCCAAGGTACTAAACATAATATATTCTATGGGGTGTCATAAGCAAGTCATTAGACTACTTTCGTACTAAAGTTATAAGACATAAGCATTCAATATTTGAGTAAACAAAGAGAAAAAAAAGCTATCTATTGGGTTTCACTAAAAAGTCCATTGGAAGACTTGACTATTGTTGTTAAAAGACATAGGCATTCATATTATAGAGCCACAAACCACACTAGTAAAATAAAAACATGATAACATGGGATTCGAACCAATTACAGTCTTAATTTGATAGTGCAAACCCAACACCTTACTAACTGTGCTAACCAGACTGTGTATACCAGATACACAATTTATCAGAGATTTAAGTGAATAAGCTACAGTATCCAAGGTACTAAACATAATATAGTCTATGGGGTGTCATAAGTAAGTCATTAGAATACTTTCCTACTAAATTTATAAGACATAAGCATTCAATATTTGAGTAAACAAAGAGAAAATAAAGCTATCTATTGGGTTTCACTAAAAAGTCCATTGAAAGACTTGACTATTGTTGTTAAAAGACATAGGCATTCATATTATAGAGCCACAAACCACACTAGTAAAATAAAAACATGATAACATGGGATTCGAACCAATGACAGTCTTAATTTGATAGAACAAACCCAACACCTTACTAACTGTGCTAACCAGACTGTGCACATTACATGAGCAATTTATCAGATATTTAAGTGAATAAGCTAAAGTGTCCAAGGTACTAAACATAATATATTCTATGGGGTGTCATAAGCAAGTCATTAAAATACTTTCATACTAAATTAATAAGACATAAGCATTCAATATTTGAGTAAACAAAGAGAAAATAAAGCTATCTATTGGGTTTTACTAAAAAGTGCATTGGAAGACTTGACTATTATTGTTAAAAGACGTAGGCATTCATATTATAGAGCCACAAACCACACTAGCAAAATAAAAACATGATAACATGGGATTCGAACCAATGACAGTCTTTATTTTATAGTGCAAAGCCAACACCTTACTAACTGTGCTAACTAGACTTTGCATACCAGACACACAGTTTATCAGAGATTTAAGTGAATAGGCTACAGTGTCCAAGGTACTAAACATAATATATTCTATGGGGTGTCATAAGCAAGTCATTAGACTACTTTCGTACTAAAGTTATAAGACATAAGCATTCAATATTTGAGTAAACAAAGAGAAAAAAAAGCTATCTATTGGGTTTCACTAAAAAGTCCATTGGAAGACTTGACTATTGTTGTTAAAAGACATAGGCATTCATATTATAGAGCCACAAACCACACTAGTAAAATAAAAACATGATAACATGGGATTCGAACAAATTACAGTCTTAATTTGATAGTGCAAACCCAACACCTTACTAACTGTGCTAACCAGACTGTGCATACAAGCCACACAATTTATCAGAGATTTAAGTGAATAAGCTACAGTATCCAAGGTACTAAACATAATATATTCTATGGGGTGTCATAAGTAAGTCATTAGAATACTTTCCTACTAAATTAATAAGACATAAGCATTCAATATTTGAGTAAACAAAGAGAAAATAAAGCTATCTATTGGGTTTTACTAAAAAGTGCATTGGAAGACTTGACTATTATTGTTAAAAGACATAGGCATTCATATTATAGAGCCACAAACCACACTAGCAAAATAAAAACATGATAACATGGGATTCGAACCAATGACAGTCTTTATTTGATAGTGCAAAGCCAACACCTTACTAACTGTGCTAACTAGACTTTGCATACCAGACACATAGTTTATCAGAGATTTAAGTGAATAGGCTACAGTGTCCAAGGTACTAAACATAATATATTCTATGGGGTGTCATAAGCAAGTCATTAGAATACTTTCCTACTAAATGTATAAGACATAAGTATTCAATATTTGAGTAAACAAAGAGAAAATAAAGCTATCTATTGGGTTTCACTAAAAAGTCCATTGGAAGACTTGACTGTTGTTGTTAAAAGACATAGGCATTCATATTATAGAGCCACAAACCACACTAGTAAAATAAAAACATGATAACAGGGGATTCAAACCAATGACAGTCTTAATTTGATAGTGCAAACCCAACACCTTACTAACTGTGCTAACCAAACTGTGCATACCAGACACACAATTTATCAGAGATTTAAGTGAATAAGCTACAGTGTCCAAGGTACTAAACATAATATATTCTATGGGGTGTCATAAGCAAGTCATTAGACTACTTTCCTACTAAAGTTATAAGACATAAGCATTCAATATTTGAGTAAACAAAGAGAAAATAAAGCTATCTATTTGGTTTCACTAAAAAGTCCATTGGAAGACTTGACTATTGTTGTTAAAAGACATAGGCATTCATATTATAGAGCCACAAACCACACTAGTAAAATAAAAACATGATAACATGGGATTCCAACCAATTACAGTCTTAATTTGATAGTGCAAACCCAACACCTTACTAACTGTGCTAACCAGACTGTGCATACCAGACACACAATTTATGAGAGATTTAAGTGAATAAGCTACAGTGTCCAAGGTACTAAACATAATATATTCTATGGGGTGTCATAAGTAAGTCATTAGAATACTTTCCTACTAAATTTATAAGACATAAGCATTCAATATTTGAGTAAACAAAGAGAAAATAAAGCTATCTATTGGGTTTCACTAAAAAGTCCATTGGAAGACTTGACTATTGTTGGTAAAAGACATAGGCATTCATATTATAGAGCCACAAACCACACTAGTAAAATAAAAACATGATATCATGGGATTCGAACTAATGAAAGTCTTAATTTGATAGTGCAAAGCCAACACCTTACTAACTATGCTAACCAGACTGTGAATACCAGACACACAATTTAACAGAGATGTAAGTGAATAAGCTACAGTATCCAAGGTACTAAACATAATATATTCTATGGGGTGTCATAAGCAAGTCATTAGAATACTTTCCTACTAAATTTATAAGACATAAGCATTCAATATTTGAGTAAACAAAGAGAAAATAAAGCTATCTATTGGGTTTCACTAAAAAGTCCATTGGAAGACTTGACTATTGTTGTTAAAAGACATAGGCATTCATATTATAGAGCCACAAACCACACTAGTAAAATAAAAACATGATAACATGGGATTCGAACCAATTACAGTCTTAATTTGATAGTGCAAACCCAACACCTTACTAACTGTGCTAACCAGACTGTGCATACCAGCCACACAATTTATCAGAGATTTAAGTGAATAAGCTACAGTATCCAAGGTACTAAACATAATATATTCTATGGGGTGTCATAAGTAAGTCTTTAGAATACTTTCCTACTAAATTTATAAGACATAAGCATTCAATATTTGAGTAAACAAAGAGAAAATAAAGCTATCTATTGGGTTTCACTAAAAAGTCCATTGAAAGACTTGACTATTGTTGTTAAAAGACATAGGCATTCATATTATAGAGCCACAAACCACACTAGTAAAATAAAAACAAGATAACATGGGATTCGAACCAATGACAGTCTTAATTTGATAGAGCAAACCCAACACCTTACTAACTGTGCTAACCAGACTGTGCACATTACATGAGCAATTTATCAGATATTTAAGTGAATAAGCTAAAGTGTCCAAGGTACTAAACATAATATATTCTATGGGGTGTCATAAGCAAGTCATTAAAATACTTTCATACTAAATTAATAAGACATAAGCATTCAATATTTGAGTAAACAAAGAGAAAATAAAGCTATCTATTGGGTTTTACTAAAAAGTGCATTGGAAGACTTGACTATTATTGTTAAAAGATGTAGGCATTCATATTATAGAGCCACAAACCACACTAGCAAAATAAAAACATGATAACATGGGATTCGAACCAATGACAGTCTTTATTTTATAGTGCAAAGCCAACACCTTACTAACTGTGCTAACTAGACTTTGCATACCAGACACACAGTTTATCAGAGATTTAAGTGAATAGGCTACAGTGTCCAAGGTACTAAACATAATATATTCTATGGGGTGTCATAAGCAAGTCATTAGACTACTTTCGTACTAAAGTTATAAGACATAAGCATTCAATATTTGAGTAAACAAAGAGAAAAAAAAGCTATCTATTGGGTTTCACTAAAAAGTCCATTGGAAGACTTGACTATTGTTGTTAAAAGACATAGGCATTCATATTATAGAGCCACAAACCACACTAGTAAAATAAAAACATGATAACATGGGATTCGAACCAATTACAGTCTTAATTTGATAGTGCAAACCCAACACCTTACTAACTGTGCTAACCAGACTGTGCATACAAGCCACACAATTTATCAGAGATTTAAGTGAATAAGCTACAGTATCCAAGGTACTAAACATAATATATTCTATGGGGTGTCATAAGTAAGTCATTAGAATACTTTCCTACTAAATTAATAAGACATAAGCATTCAATATTTGAGTAAACAAAGAGAAAATAAAGCTATCTATTGGGTTTTACTAAAAAGTGCATTGGAAGACTTGACTATTATTGTTAAAAGACGTAGGCATTCATATTATAGAGCCACAAACCACACTAGCAAAATAAAAACATGATAACATGGGATTCGAACCAATGACAGTCTTTATTTTAAAGTGCAAAGCCAACACCTTACTAACTGTGCTAACTAGACTTTGCATACCAGACACATAGTTTATCAGAGATTTAAGTGAATAGGCTACAGTGTCCAAGGTACTAAACATAATATATTCTATGGGGTGTCATAAGCAAGTCATTAGAATACTTTCCTACTAAATTTATAAGACATAAGTATTCAATATTTGAGTAAACAAAGAGAAAATAAAGCTATCTATTGGGTTTCACTAAAAAGTCCATTGGAAGACTTGACTGTTGTTGTTAAAAGACATAGGCATTCATATTATAGAGCCACAAACCACACTAGTAAAATAAAAACATGATAACAGGGGATTCGAACCAATGACAGTCTTAATTTGATAGTGCAAACCCAACACCTTACTAACTGTGCTAACCAAACTGTGCATACCAGACACACAATTTATCAGAGATTTAAGTGAATAAGCTACAGTGTCCAAGGTACTAAACATAATATATTCTATGGGGTGTCATAAGCAAGTCATTAGACTACTTTCCTACTAAAGTTATAATACATAAGCATTCAATATTTGAGTAAACAAAGAGAAAATAAAGCTATCTATTTGGTTTCACTAAAAAGTCCATTGGAAGACTTGACTATTGTTGTTAAAAGACATAGGCATTCATATTATAGAGCCACAAACCACACTAGTAAAATAAAAACATGATAACATGGGATTCCAACCAATTACAGTCTTAATTTGATAGTGCAAACCCAACACCTTACTAACTGTGCTAACCAGACTGTGCATACCAAACTCACAAATTATGAGAGATTTAAGTGAATAAGCTACAGTGTCCAAGGTACTAAACATAATATATTCTATGGGGTGTCATAAGTAAGTCATTAGAATACTTTCCTACTAAATTTATAAGACATAAGCATTCAATATTTGAGTAAACAAAGAGAAAATAAAGCTATCTATTGGGTTTCACTAAAAAGTCCATTGGAAGTCTTGACTATTGTTGTTAAAAGACATAGGCATTCATATTATAGAGCCACAAACCACACTAGTAAAATAAAAACATGATATCATGGGATTCGAACTAATGACAGTCTTAATTTGATAGTGCAAAGCCAACACCTTACTAACTGTGCTAACCAGACTGTGAATACCAGACATACAATTTATCAGAGATTTAAGTGAATAAGCTACAGTGTCCAAGGTACTAAACATAATATATTCTATGGGGTGTCATAAGCAAGTCATTAAAATACTTTCCTACTAAATTAATAAGACATAAGCATTCAATATTTGAGTAAACAAAGAGAAAATAAAGCTATCTATTGGGTTTCACTAAAAAGTCCATTGGAAGACTTGACTATTGTTGTTAAAAGACATAGGCATTCATATTATAGAGCCACAAGCCACACTAGTAAAATAAAAACATGATATCATGGGATTCGAACTAATGAAAGTCTTAATTTGATAGTGCAAACCCAACACCTTACTAACTGTGCTAACCAGACTGTGAATACCAGACACTCAATTTATCAGAGATTTAAGTGAATAAGCTACAGTATCCAAGGTACTAAACATAATATATTCTATGGGGTGTCATAAGCAAGTCATTAGAATACTTTCCTACTAAATTTATAAGACATAAGCATTCAATATTTGAGTAAACAAAGAGAAAATAAAGCTATCTATTGGGTTTCACTAAAAAGTCCATTGGAAGACTTGACTATTGTTGTTAAAAGACATAGGCATTCATATTATAGAGCCACAAACCACACTAGTAAAATAAAAACATGATAACATGGGATTCGAACCAATTACAGTCTTAATTTGATAGTGCAAACCCAACACCTTACTAACTGTGCTAACCAGACTGTGCATACCAGCCACACAATTTATCAGAGATTTAAGTGAATAAGCTACAGTATCCAAGGTACTAAACATAATATATTCTATGGGGTGTCATAAGTAAGTCATTAGAATACTTTCCTACTAAATTTATAAGACATAAGCATTCAATATTTGAGCAAACAAAGAGAAAATAAAGCTATCTATTGGGTTTCACTAAAAAGTCCATTGAAAGACTTGACTATTGTTGTTAAAAGACATAGGCATTCATATTATAGAGCCACAAACCACACTAGTAAAATAAAAACATGATAACATGGGATTCGAACCAATGACAGTCTTAATTTGATAGAGCAAACCCAACACCTTACTAACTGTGCTAACCAGACTGTGCATATTACATGAGCAATTTATCAGATATTTAAGTGAATAAGCTACAGTGTCCAAGGTACTAAACATAATATATTCTATGGGGTGTCATAAGCAAGTCATTAAAATACTTTCATACTAAATTAATAAGACATAAGCATTCAATATTTGAGTAAACAAAGAGAAAATAAAGCTATCTATTGGGTTTTACTAAAAAGTGCATTGGAAGACTTGACTATTATTGTTAAAAGACGTAGGCATTCATATTATAGAGCAACAAACCACACTAGCAAAATAAAAACATGATAACATGGGATTCGAACCAATGACAGTCTTTATTTTAAAGTGCAAAGCCAACACCTTACTAACTGTGCTAGCTAGACTTTGCATACCAGACACATAGTTTATCAGAGATTTAAGTGAATAGGCTACAGTGTCCAAGGTACTAAACATAATATATTCTATGGGGTGTCATAAGCAAGTCATTAGAATACTTTCCTACTAAATTTATAAGACATAAGTATTCAATATTTGAGTAAACAAAGAGAAAATAAAGCTATCTATTGGGTTTCACTAAAAAGTCCATTGGAAGACTTGACTGTTGTTGTTAAAAGACATAGGCATTCATATTATAGAGCCACAAACCACACTAGTAAAATAAAAACATGATAACAGGGGATTCGAACCAATGACAGTCTTAATTTGATAGTGCAAACCCAACACCTTACTAACTGTGCTAACCAAACTGTGCATACCAGACACACAATTTATCAGAGATTTAAGTGAATAAGCTACAGTGTCCAAGGTACTAAACATAATATATTCTATGGGGTGTCATAAGCAAGTCATTAGACTACTTTCCTACTAAAGTTATAAGACATAAGCATTCAATATTTGAGTAAACAAAGAGAAAATAAAGCTATCTATTTGGTTTCACTAAAAAGTCCATTGGAAGACTTGACTATTGTTGTTAAAAGACATAGGCATTCATATTATAGAGCCACAAACCACACTAGTAAAATAAAAACATGATAACATGGGATTCCAACCAATTACAGTCTTAATTTGATAGTGCAAACCCAACACCTTACTAACTGTGCTAACCAGACTGTGAATACCAGACACACAATTTATGAGAGATTTAAGTGAATAAGCTACAGTATCCAAGGTACTAAACATAATATATTCTATGGGGTGTCATAAGCAAGTCATTAGAATACTTTCCTACTAAATTTATAAGACATAAGCATTCAATATTTGAGTAAACAAAGAGAAAATAAAGCTATCTATTGGGTTTCACTAAAAAGTCCATTGGAAGACTTGACTACTGTTGTTAAAAGTAGTGATGAGCGAGGTTCGGTTTTACTCGGTTTTACTCGGTTTTACTCGGTTCTCAAAACGGCATCTTATTGGCTATCCAAAACACGTGACATCCGTGAGCCAATAAGATGCCGTTTTGAGAACCGAGTAAAACCGAGTAAAACCGAATCCGCTCATCACTATTTAAAAGACATAGGCATTCATATTATAGAGCCACAAACCACACTAGTAAAATAAAAACATGATAACATGGGATTCGAACCAATTAAAGTCTTAATTTGATAGTGCAAACCCAACACCTTACTAACTGTGCTAACCAGACTGTGCATACCAGCCACACAATTTATCAGAGATTTAAGTGAATAAGCTACAGTATCCAAGGTACTAAACATAATATATTCTATGGGGTGTCATAAGTAAGTCATTAGAATACTTTCCTACTAAATTTATAAGACATAAGCATTCAATATTTGAGTAAACAAAGAGAAAATAAAGCTATCTATTGGGTTTCACTAAAAAGTCCATTGAAAGACTTGACTGTTGTTGTTAAAAGACATAGGCATTCATATTATAGAGCCACAAACCACACTAGTAAAATAAAAACATGATAACATGGGATTCGAACCAATGACAGTCTTAATTTGATAGAGCAAACCCAACACCTTACTAACTGTGCTAACCAGACTGTGCATATTACATGAGCAATTTATCAGATATTTAAGTGAATAAGCTACAGTGTCCAAGGTACTAAACATAATATATTCTATGGGGTGTCATAAGCAAGTCATTAGACTACTTTCCTACTAAAGTTATAAGACATAAGCATTCAATATTTGAGTAAACAAAGAGAAAATAAAGCTATCTATTTGGTTTCACTAAAAAGTCCATTGGAAGACTTGACTATTGTTGTTAAAAGACATAGGCATTCATATTATAGAGCCACAAACCACACTAGTAAAATAAAAACATGATAACATGGGATTCCAACCAATTACAGTCTTAATTTGATAGTGCAAACCCAACACCTTACTAACTGTGCTAACCAGACTGTGCATACCAAACACACAATTTATGAGAGATTTAAGTGAATAAGCTACAGTGTCCAAGGTACTAAACATAATATATTCTATGGGGTGTCATAAGTAAGTCATTAGAATACTTTCCTACTAAATTTATAAGACATAAGCATTCAATATTTGAGTAAACAAAGAGAAAATAAAGCTATCTATTGGGTTTCACTAAAAAGTCCATTGGAAGTCTTGACTATTGTTGTTAAAAGACATAGGCATTCATATTATAGAGCCACAAACCACACTAGTAAAATAAAAACATGATATCATGGGATTCGAACTAATGACAGTCTTAATTTGATAGTGCAAAGCCAACACCTTACTAACTGTGCTAACCAGACTGTGAATACCAGACATACAATTTATCAGAGATTTAAGTGAATAAGCTACAGTGTCCAAGGTACTAAACATAATATATTCTATGGGGTGTCATAAGCAAGTCATTAAAATACTTTCCTACTAAATTAATAAGACATAAGCATTCAATATTTGAGTAAACAAAGAGAAAATAAAGCTATCTATTGGGTTTCACTAAAAAGTCCATTGGAAGACTTGACTATTGTTGTTAAAAGACATAGGCATTCATATTATAGAGCCACAAACCACACTAGTAAAATAAAAACATGATATCATGGGATTCGAACTAATGAAAGTCTTAATTTGATAGTGCAAACCCAACACCTTACTAACTGTGCTAACCAGACTGTGAATAGCAGACACTCAATTTATCAGAGATTTAAGTGAGTAAGCTACAGTATCCAAGGTACTAAACATAATATATTCTATGGGGTGTCATAAGCAAGTCATTAGAATACTTTCCTACTAAATTTATAAGACATAAGCATTCAATATTTGAGTAAACAAAGAGAAAATAAAGCTATCTATTGGGTTTCACTAAAAAGTCCATTGGAAGACTTGACTATTGTTGTTAAAAGACATAGGCATTCATATTATAGAGCCACAAACCACACTAGTAAAATAAAAACATGATAACATGGGATTCGAACCAATTACAGTCTTAATTTGATAGTGCAAACCCAACACCTTACTAACTGTGCTAACCAGACTGTGCATACCAGCCACACAATTTATCAGAGATTTAAGTGAATAAGCTACAGTATCCAAGGTACTAAACATAATATATTCTATGGGGTGTCATAAGTAAGTCATTAGAATACTTTCCTACTAAATTTATAAGACATAAGCATTCAATATTTGAGCAAACAAAGAGAAAATAAAGCTATCTATTGGGTTTCACTAAAAAGTCCATTGAAAGACTTGACTATTGTTGTTAAAAGACATAGGCATTCATATTATAGAGCCACAAACCACACTAGTAAAATAAAAACATGATAACATGGGATTCGAACCAATGACAGTCTTAATTTGATAGAGCAAACCCAACACCTTACTAACTGTGCTAACCAGACTGCGCATATTACATGAGCAATTTATCAGATATTTAAGTGAATAAGCTACAGTGTCCAAGGTACTAAACATAATATATTCTATGGGGTGTCATAAGCAAGTCATTAAAATACTTTCATACTAAATTAATAAGACATAAGCATTCAATATTTGAGTAAACAAAGAGAAAATAAAGCTATCTATTGGGTTTTACTAAAAAGTGCATTGGAAGACTTGACTATTATTGTTAAAAGACATAGGCATTCATATTATAGAGCCATAAACCACACTAGTAAAATAAAAACATGATATCATGGGATTCGAACTAATGACAGTCTTAATTTGATAGTGCAAAGCCAACACCTTACTAACTGTGCTAACCAGACTGTGAATACCAGACATACAATTTATCAGAGATTTAAGTGAATAAGCTACAGTGTCCAAGGTACTAAACATAATATATTCTATGGGGTGTCATAAGCAAGTCATTAAAATACTTTCCTACTAAATTAATAAGACATAAGCATTCAATATTTGAGTAAACAAAGAGAAAATAAAGCTATCTATTGGGTTTCACTAAAAAGTCCATTGGAAGACTTGACTATTGTTGTTAAAAGACATAGGCATTTATATTATAGAGCCACAAACCACACTAGTAAAATAAAAACATGATATCATGGGATTCGAACTAATGACAGTCTTAATTTGATAGTGCAAACCCAACACCTTACTAACTGTGCTAACCAGACTGTGCATACCAGCCACACAATTTATCAGAGATTTAAGTGAATAAGCTACAGTGTCCAAGGTACTAAACATAATATATTCTATGGGGTGTCATAAGCAAGTCATTAAAATACTTTCCTACTAAATTAATAAGACATAAGCATTCAATATTTGAGTAAACAAAGAGAAAATAAAGCTATCTATTGGGTTTCACTAAAAAGTACATTGAAAGACTTGACTATTGTTGTTAAAAGACATAGGCATTCATATTATAGAGCCACAAACCACACTAGTAAAATAAAAACATGATAACATGGGATTTGAACCAATGACAGTCTTAATTTGATAGTGCAAACCCAACACCTTACTAACTGTGCTAACCAGACGGTGCATACCAGACAGACAATTTGTCAGAGATTTAAGTGAATAAGCTACAGTATCCAAGGTACTAAACATAATATATTCTATGGGGTGTCATAAGCAAGTCATTAGAATACTTTCCTACTAAATTAATAAGACATAAGCATTCAATATTTGAGTAAACAAAGAGAAAATAAAGCTATCTATTGGGTTTCACTAAAAAGTCCATTGGAAGACTTGACTATTGTTGTTAAAAGACATAGGCATTCATATTATAGAGCCACAAACCACACTAGTAAAATAAAAACATGATAACATGGGATTCGAACCAATGACAGTCTTAATTTGATAGTGCAAACCAAACACCTTACTAACTGTGCTAAACAGACTGTGCATACCAGCCACACAATTTATCAGAGATTTAAGTGAATAAGCTACAGTATCCAAGGTACTAAACATAATATATTCTATGGGGTGTCATAAGTAAGTCATTAGAATACTTTCCTACTAAATTTATAAGACATAAGCATTCAATATTTGAGTAAACAAAGAGAAAATAAAGCTATCTATTGGGTTTCACTAAAAAGTCCATTGAAAGACTTGACTATTGTTGTTAAAAGACATAGGCATTCATATTATAGAGCCACAAACCACACTAGTAAAATAAAAACATGATAACATGGGATTCGAACCAATGACAGTCTTAATTTGATAGAGCAAACCCAACACCTTACAAACTGTGCTAACCAGACTGCGCATATTACATGAGCAATTTATCAGATATTTAAGTGAATAAGCTACAGTGTCCAAGGTACTAAACATAATATATTCTATGGGGTGTCATAAGCAAGTCATTAAAATACTTTCATACTAAATTAATAAGACATAAGCATTCAATATTTGAGTAAACAAAGAGAAAATAAAGCTATCTATTGGGTTTTACTAAAAAGTGCATTGGAAGACTTGACTATTATTGTTAAAAGACATAGGCATTCATATTATAGAGCCACAAACCACACTAGTAAAATAAAAACATGATAACATGGGATTCGAACTAATGACAGTCTTAATTTGATAGTGCAAAGCCAACACCTTACTAACTGTGCTAACCAGACTGTGAATACCAGACATACAATTTATCAGAGATTTAAGTGAATAAGCTACAGTGTCCAAGGTACTAAACATAATATATTCTATGGGGTGTCATAAGCAAGTCATTAAAATACTTTCCTACTAAATTAATAAGACATAAGCATTCAATATTTGAGTAAACAAAGAGAAAATAAAGCTATCTATTGGGTTTCACTAAAAAGTCCATTGGAAGACTTGACTATTGTTGTTAAAAGACATAGGCATTTATATTATAGAGCCACAAACCACACTAGTAAAATAAAAACATGATATCATGGGATTCGAACTAATGACAGTCTTAATTTGATAGTGCAAACCCAACACCTTACTAACTGTGCTAACCAGACTGTGCATACCAGCCACACAATTTATCAGAGATTTAAGTGAATAAGCTACAGTGTCCAAGGTACTAAACATAATATATTCTATGGGGTGTCATAAGCAAGTCATTAAAATACTTTCCTACTAAATTAATAAGACATAAGCATTCAATATTTGAGTAAACAAAGAGAAAATAAAGCTATCTATTGGGTTTTACTAAAAAGTACATTGAAAGACTTGACTATTGTTGTTAAAAGACATAGGCATTCATATTATAGAGCCACAAACCACACTAGTAAAATAAAAACATGATAACATGGGATTTGAACCAATGACAGTCTTAATTTGATAGAGCAAACCCAACACCTTACTAACTGTGCTAACCAGACTGTGCACATTACATGAGCAATTTATCAGATATTTAAGTGAATAAGCTAAAGTGTCCAAGGTACTAAACATAATATATTCTATGGGGTGTCATAAGCAAGTCATTAAAATACTTTCATACTAAATTAATAAGACATAAGCATTCAATATTTGAGTAAACAAAGAGAAAATAAAGCTATCTATTGGGTTTTACTAAAAAGTGCATTGGAAGACTTGACTATTATTGTTAAAAGACGTAGGCATTCATATTATAGAGCCACAAACCACACTAGCAAAATAAAAACATGATAACATGGGATTCGAACCAATGACAGTCTTTATTTTATAGTGCAAAGCCAACACCTTACTAACTGTGCTAACTAGACTTTGCATACCAGACACACAGTTTATCAGAGATTTAAGTGAATAGGCTACAGTGTCCAAGGTACTAAACATAATATATTCTATGGGGTGTCATAAGCAAGTCATTAGACTACTTTCGTACTAAAGTTATAAGACATAAGCATTCAATATTTGAGTAAACAAAGAGAAAAAAAAGCTATCTATTGGGTTTCACTAAAAAGTCCATTGGAAGACTTGACTATTGTTGTTAAAAGACATAGGCATTCATATTATAGAGCCACAAACCACACTAGTAAAATAAAAACATGATAACATGGGATTCGAACAAATTACAGTCTTAATTTGATAGTGCAAACCCAACACCTTACTAACTGTGCTAACCAGACTGTGCATACAAGCCACACAATTTATCAGAGATTTAAGTGAATAAGCTACAGTATCCAAGGTACTAAACATAATATATTCTATGGGGTGTCATAAGTAAGTCATTAGAATACTTTCCTACTAAATTAATAAGACATAAGCATTCAATATTTGAGTAAACAAAGAGAAAATAAAGCTATCTGTTGGGTTTTACTAAAAAGTGCATTGGAAGACTTGACTATTATTGTTAAAAGACATAGGCATTCATATTATAGAGCCACAAACCACACTAGCAAAATAAAAACATGATAACATGGGATTCGAACCAATGACAGTCTTTATTTGATAGTGCAAAGCCAACACCTTACTAACTGTGCTAACTAGACTTTGCATACCAGACACATAGTTTATCAGAGATTTAAGTGAATAGGCTACAGTGTCCAAGGTACTAAACATAATATATTCTATGGGGTGTCATAAGCAAGTCATTAGAATACTTTCCTACTAAATGTATAAGACATAAGTATTCAATATTTGAGTAAACAAAGAGAAAATAAAGCTATCTATTGGGTTTCACTAAAAAGTCCATTGGAAGACTTGACTGTTGTTGTTAAAAGACATAGGCATTCATATTATAGAGCCACAAACCACACTAGTAAAATAAAAACATGATAACAGGGGATTCAAACCAATGACAGTCTTAATTTGATAGTGCAAACCCAACACCTTACTAACTGTGCTAACCAAACTGTGCATACCAGACACACAATTTATCAGAGATTTAAGTGAATAAGCTACAGTGTCCAAGGTACTAAACATAATATATTCTATGGGGTGTCATAAGCAAGTCATTAGACTACTTTCCTACTAAAGTTATAAGACATAAGCATTCAATATTTGAGTAAACAAAGAGAAAATAAAGCTATCTATTTGGTTTCACTAAAAAGTCCATTGGAAGACTTGACTATTGTTGTTAAAAGACATAGGCATTCATATTATAGAGCCACAAACCACACTAGTAAAATAAAAACATGATAACATGGGATTCCAACCAATTACAGTCTTAATTTGATAGTGCAAACCCAACACCTTACTAACTGTGCTAACCAGACTGTGCATACCAGACACACAATTTATGAGAGATTTAAGTGAATAAGCTACAGTGTCCAAGGTACTAAACATAATATATTCTATGGGGTGTCATAAGTAAGTCATTAGAATACTTTCCTACTAAATTTATAAGACATAAGCATTCAATATTTGAGTAAACAAAGAGAAAATAAAGCTATCTATTGGGTTTCACTAAAAAGTCCATTGGAAGTCTTGACTATTGTTGTTAAAAGACATAGGCATTCATATTATAGAGCCACAAACCACACTAGTAAAATAAAAACATGATATCATGGGATTCGAACTAATGACAGTCTTAATTTGATAGTGCAAAGCCAACACCTTACTAACTGTGCTAACCAGACTATGCATACCAGCCACACAATTTATCAGAGATTTAAGTGAATAAGCTACAGTGTCCAAGGTACTAAACATAATATATTCTATGGGGTGTCATAAGCAAGTCATCATTAGAATACTTTCCTACTAAATTTATAAGACATAAGCATTCAATATTTGAGTAAACAAAGAGAAAATAAAGCTATCTATTGGGTTTCACTAAAAAGTCCATTGGAAGACTTGACTATTGTTGGTAAAAGACATAGGCATTCATATTATAGAGCCACAAACCACACTAGTAAAATAAAAACATGATATCATGGGATTCGAACTAATGAAAGTCTTAATTTGATAGTGCAAAACCAACACCTTACTAACTATGCTAACCAGACTGTGAATACCAGACACACAATTTAACAGAGATTTAAGTGAATAAGCTACAGTATCCAAGGTACTAAACATAATATATTCTATGGGGTGTCATAAGCAAGTCATTAGAATACTTTCCTACTAAATTTATAAGACATAAGCATTCAATATTTGAGTAAACAAAGAGAAAATAAAGCTATCTATTGGGTTTCACTAAAAAGTCCATTGGAAGACTTGACTATTGTTGTTAAAAGACATAGGCATTCATATTATAGAGCCACAAACCACACTAGTAAAATAAAAACATGATAACATGGGATTCGAACCAATTACAGTCTTAATTTGATAGTGCAAACCCAACACCTTACTAACTGTGCTAACCAGACTGTGCATACCAGCCACACAATTTATCAGAGATTTAAGTGAATAAGCTACAGTATCCAAGGTACTAAACATAATATATTCTATGGGGTGTCATAAGTAAGTCATTAGAATACTTTCCTACTAAATTTATAAGACATAAGCATTCAATATTTGAGTAAACAAAGAGAAAATAAAGCTATCTATTGGGTTTCACTAAAAAGTCCATTGAAAGACTTGACTATTGTTGTTAAAAGACATAGGCATTCATATTATAGAGCCACAAACCACACTAGTAAAATAAAAACATGATAACATGGGATTCGAACCAATGACAGTCTTAATTTGATAGAGCAAACCCAACACCTTACTAACTGTGCTAACCAGACTGTGCACATTACATGAGCAATTTATCAGATATTTAAGTGAATAAGCTAAAGTGTCCAAGGTACTAAACATAATATATTTTATGGGGTGTCATAAGCAAGTCATTAAAATACTTTCATACTAAATTAATAAGACATAAGCATTCAATATTTGAGTAAACAAAGAGAAAATAAAGCTATCTATTGGGTTTTACTAAAAAGTGCATTGGAAGACTTGACTATTATTGTTAAAAGACGTAGGCATTCATATTATAGAGCCACAAACCACACTAGCAAAATAAAAACATGATAACATGGGATTCGAACCAATGACAGTCTTTATTTTATAGTGCAAAGCCAACACCTTACTAACTGTGCTAACTAGACTTTGCATACCAGACACACAGTTTATCAGAGATTTAAGTGAATAGGCTACAGTGTCCAAGGTACTAAACATAATATATTCTATGGGGTGTCATAAGCAAGTCATTAGACTACTTTCGTACTAAAGTTATAAGACATAAGCATTCAATATTTGAGTAAACAAAGAGAAAAAAAAGCTATCTATTGGGTTTCACTAAAAAGTCCATTGGAAGACTTGACTATTGTTGTTAAAAGACATAGGCATTCATATTATAGAGCCACAAACCACACTAGTAAAATAAAAACATGATAACATGGGATTTGAACCAATGACAGTCTTAATTTGATAGTGCAAACCCAACACCTTACTAACTGTGCTAACCAGACTGTGCATACACGCCACACAATTTATCAGAGATTTAAGTGAATAAGCTACAGTATCCAAGGTACTAAACATAATATATTCTATGGGGTGTCATAAGTAAGTCATTAGAATACTTTCCTACTAAATTAATAAGACATAAGCATTCAATATTTGAGTAAACAAAGAGAAAATAAAGCTATCTATTGGGTTTTACTAAAAAGTGCATTGGAAGACTTGACTATTATTGTTAAAAGACGTAGGCATTCATATTATAGAGCCACAAACCACACTAGCAAAATAAAAACATGATAACATGGGATTCGAACCAATGACAGTCTTTATTTTAAAGTGCAAAGCCAACACCTTACTAACTGTGCTAACTAGACTTTGCATACCAGACACATAGTTTATCAGAGATTTAAGTGAATAGGCTACAGTGTCCAAGGTACTAAACATAATATATTCTATGGGGTGTCATAAGCAAGTCATTAGAATACTTTCCTACTAAATTTATAAGACATAAGTATTCAATATTTGAGTAAACAAAGAGAAAATAAAGCTATCTATTGGGTTTCACTAAAAAGTCCATTGGAAGACTTGACTGTTGTTGTTAAAAGACATAGGCATTCATATTATAGAGCCACAAACCACACTAGTAAAATAAAAACATGATAACAGGGGATTCGAACCAATGACAGTCTTAATTTGATAGTGCAAACCCAACACCTTACTAACTGTGCTAACCAAACTGTGCATACCAGACACACAATTTATCAGATATTTAAGTGAATAAGCTACAGTGTCCAAGGTACTAAACATAATATATTCTATGGGGTGTCATAAGCAAGTCATTAGACTACTTTCCTACTAAAGTTATAATACATAAGCATTCAATATTTGAGTAAACAAAGAGAAAATAAAGCTATCTATTTGGTTTCACTAAAAAGTCCATTGGAAGACTTGACTATTGTTGTTAAAAGACATAGGCATTCATATTATAGAGCCACAAACCACACTAGTAAAATAAAAACATGATAACATGGGATTCCAACCAATTACAGTCTTAATTTGATAGTGCAAACCCAACACCTTACTAACTGTGCTAACCAGACTGTGCATACCAAACTCACAAATTATGAGAGATTTAAGTGAATAAGCTACAGTGTCCAAGGTACTAAACATAATATATTCTATGGGGTGTCATAAGTAAGTCATTAGAATACTTTCCTACTAAATTTATAAGACATAAGCATTCAATATTTGAGTAAACAAAGAGAAAATAAAGCTATCTATTGGGTTTCACTAAAAAGTCCATTGGAAGTCTTGACTATTGTTGTTAAAAGACATAGGCATTCATATTATAGAGCCACAAACCACACTAGTAAAATAAAAACATGATATCATGGGATTCGAACTAATGACAGTCTTAATTTGATAGTGCAAAGCCAACACCTTACTAACTGTGCTAACCAGACTGTGAATACCAGACATGCAATTTATCAGAGATTTAAGTGAATAAGCTACAGTGTCCAAGGTACTAAACATAATATATTCTATGGGGTGTCATAAGCAAGTCATTAAAATACTTTCCTACTAAATTAATAAGACATAAGCATTCAATATTTGAGTAAACAAAGAGAAAATAAAGCTATCTATTGGGTTTCACTAAAAAGTCCATTGGAAGACTTGACTATTGTTGTTAAAAGACATAGGCATTCATATTATAGAGCCACAAGCCACACTAGTAAAATAAAAACATGATATCATGGGATTCGAACTAATGAAAGTCTTAATTTGATAGTGCAAACCCAACACCTTACTAACTGTGCTAACCAGACTGTGAATACCAGACACTCAATTTATCAGAGATTTAAGTGAATAAGCTACAGTATCCAAGGTACTAAACATAATATATTCTATGGGGTGTCATAAGCAAGTCATTAGAATACTTTCCTACTAAATTTATAAGACATAAGCATTCAATATTTGAGTAAACAAAGAGAAAATAAAGCTATCTATTGGGTTTCACTAAAAAGTCCATTGGAAGACTTGACTATTGTTGTTAAAAGACATAGGCATTCATATTATAGAGCCACAAACCACACTAGTAAAATAAAAACATGATAACATGGGATTCGAACCAATTACAGTCTTAATTTGATAGTGCAAACCCAACACCTTACTAACTGTGCTAACCAGACTGTGCATACCAGCCACACAATTTATCAGAGATTTAAGTGAATAAGCTACAGTATCCAAGGTACTAAACATAATATATTCTATGGGGTGTCATAAGTAAGTCATTAGAATACTTTCCTACTAAATTTATAAGACATAAGCATTCAATATTTGAGCAAACAAAGAGAAAATAAAGCTATCTATTGGGTTTCACTAAAAAGTCCATTGAAAGACTTGACTATTGTTGTTAAAAGACATAGGCATTCATATTATAGAGCCACAAACCACACTAGTAAAATAAAAACATGATAACATGGAATTCGAACCAATGACAGTCTTAATTTGATAGAGCAAACCCAACACCTTACTAACTGTGCTAACCAGACTGTGCATATTACATGAGCAATTTATCAGATATTTAAGTGAATAAGCTACAGTGTCCAAGGTACTAAACATAATATATTCTATGGGGTGTCATAAGCAAGTCATTAAAATACTTTCCTACTAAATTAATAAGACATAAGCATTCAATATTTGAGTAAACAAAGAGAAAATAAAGCTATCTATTGGGTTTCACTAAAAAGTCCATTGGAAGACTTGACTATTGTTGTTAAAAGACATAGGCATTCATAGTATAGAGCCACAAGCCACACTAGTAAAATAAAAACATGATATCATGGGATTCGAACTAATGAAAGTCTTAATTTGATAGTGCAAAGCCAACACCTTACTAACTGTGCTAACCAGACTATGCATACCAGCCACACAATTTATCAGAGATTTAAGTGAATAAGCTACAGTGTCCAAGGTACTAAACATAATATATTCTATGGGGTGTCATAAGCAAGTCATCATTAGAATACTTTCCTACTAAATTTATAAGACATAAGCATTCAATATTTGAGTAAACAAAGAGAAAATAAAGCTATCTATTGGGTTTCACTAAAAAGTCCATTGGAAGACTTGACTATTGTTGGTAAAAGACATAGGCATTCATATTATAGAGCCACAAACCACACTAGTAAAATAAAAACATGATATCATGGGATTCGAACTAATGAAAGTCTTAATTTGATAGTGCAAAACCAACACCTTACTAACTATGCTAACCAGACTGTGAATACCAGACACACAATTTAACAGAGATTTAAGTGAATAAGCTACAGTATCCAAGGTACTAAACATAATATATTCTATGGGGTGTCATAAGCAAGTCATTAGAATACTTTCCTACTAAATTTATAAGACATAAGCATTCAATATTTGAGTAAACAAAGAGAAAATAAAGCTATCTATTGGGTTTCACTAAAAAGTCCATTGGAAGACTTGACTATTGTTGTTAAAAGACATAGGCATTCATATTATAGAGCCACAAACCACACTAGTAAAATAAAAACATGATAACATGGGATTCGAACCAATTACAGTCTTAATTTGATAGTGCAAACCCAACACCTTACTAACTGTGCTAACCAGACTGTGCATACCAGCCACACAATTTATCAGAGATTTAAGTGAATAAGCTACAGTATCCAAGGTACTAAACATAATATATTCTATGGGGTGTCATAAGTAAGTCATTAGAATACTTTCCTACTAAATTTATAAGACATAAGCATTCAATATTTGAGTAAACAAAGAGAAAATAAAGCTATCTATTGGGTTTCACTAAAAAGTCCATTGAAAGACTTGACTATTGTTGTTAAAAGACATAGGCATTCATATTATAGAGCCACAAACCACACTAGTAAAATAAAAACATGATAACATGGGATTCGAACCAATGACAGTCTTAATTTGATAGAGCAAACCCAACACCTTACTAACTGTGCTAACCAGACTGTGCACATTACATGAGCAATTTATCAGATATTTAAGTGAATAAGCTAAAGTGTCCAAGGTACTAAACATAATATATTTTATGGGGTGTCATAAGCAAGTCATTAAAATACTTTCATACTAAATTAATAAGACATAAGCATTCAATATTTGAGTAAACAAAGAGAAAATAAAGCTATCTATTGGGTTTTACTAAAAAGTGCATTGGAAGACTTGACTATTATTGTTAAAAGACGTAGGCATTCATATTATAGAGCCACAAACCACACTAGCAAAATAAAAACATGATAACATGGGATTCGAACCAATTACAGTCTTAATTTGATAGTGCAAAGCCAACACCTTACTAACTGTGCTAACCAGACTGTGAATACCAGACATGCAATTTATCAGAGATTTAAGTGAATAAGCTACAGTGTCCAAGGTACTAAACATAATATATTCTATGGGGTGTCATAAGCAAGTCATTAAAATACTTTCCTACTAAATTAATAAGACATAAGCATTCAATATTTGAGTAAACAAAGAGAAAATAAAGCTATCTATTGGGTTTCACTAAAAAGTCCATTGGAAGACTTGACTATTGTTGTTAAAAGACATAGGCATTCATATTATAGAGCCACAAGCCACACTAGTAAAATAAAAACATGATATCATGGGATTCGAACTAATGAAAGTCTTAATTTGATAGTGCAAACCCAACACCTTACTAACTGTGCTAACCAGACTGTGAATACCAGACACTCAATTTATGAGAGATTTAAGTGAATAAGCTACAGTATCCAAGGTACTAAACATAATATATTCTATGGGGTGTCATAAGCAAGTCATTAGAATACTTTCCTACTAAATTTATAAGACATAAGCATTCAATATTTGAGTAAACAAAGAGAAAATAAAGCTATCTATTGGGTTTCACTAAAAAGTCCATTGGAAGACTTGACTATTGTTGTTAAAAGACATAGGCATTCATATTATAGAGCCACAAACCACACTAGTAAAATAAAAACATGATAACATGGGATTCGAACCAATTACAGTCTTAATTTGATAGTGCAAACCCAACACCTTACTAACTGTGCTAACCAGACTGTGCATACCAGCCACACAATTTATCAGAGATTTAAGTGAATAAGCTACAGTATCCAAGGTACTAAACATAATATATTCTATGGGGTGTCATAAGTAAGTCATTAGAATACTTTCCTACTAAATTTATAAGACATAAGCATTCAATATTTGAGCAAACAAAGAGAAAATAAAGCTATCTATTGGGTTTCACTAAAAAGTCCATTGAAAGACTTGACTATTGTTGTTAAAAGACATAGGCATTCATATTATAGAGCCACAAACCACACTAGTAAAATAAAAACATGATAACATGGAATTCGAACCAATGACAGTCTTAATTTGATAGAGCAAACCCAACACCTTACTAACTGTGCTAACCAGACTGTGCATATTACATGAGCAATTTATCAGATATTTAAGTGAATAAGCTACAGTGTCCAAGGTACTAAACATAATATATTCTATGGGGTGTCATAAGCAAGTCATTAAAATACTTTCCTACTAAATTAATAAGACATAAGCATTCAATATTTGAGTAAACAAAGAGAAAATAAAGCTATCTATTGGGTTTCACTAAAAAGTCCATTGGAAGACTTGACTATTGTTGTTAAAAGACATAGGCATTCATAGTATAGAGCCACAAGCCACACTAGTAAAATAAAAACATGATATCATGGGATTCGAACTAATGAAAGTCTTAATTTGATAGTGCAAAGCCAACACCTTACTAACTGTGCTAACCAGACTATGCATACCAGCCACACAATTTATCAGAGATTTAAGTGAATAAGCTACAGTGTCCAAGGTACTAAACATAATATATTCTATGGGGTGTCATAAGCAAGTCATCATTAGAATACTTTCCTACTAAATTTATAAGACATAAGCATTCAATATTTGAGTAAACAAAGAGAAAATAAAGCTATCTATTGGGTTTCACTAAAAAGTCCATTGGAAGACTTGACTATTGTTGGTAAAAGACATAGGCATTCATATTATAGAGCCACAAACCACACTAGTAAAATAAAAACATGATATCATGGGATTCGAACTAATGAAAGTCTTAATTTGATAGTGCAAAACCAACACCTTACTAACTATGCTAACCAGACTGTGAATACCAGACACACAATTTAACAGAGATTTAAGTGAATAAGCTACAGTATCCAAGGTACTAAACATAATATATTCTATGGGGTGTCATAAGCAAGTCATTAGAATACTTTCCTACTAAATTTATAAGACATAAGCATTCAATATTTGAGTAAACAAAGAGAAAATAAAGCTATCTATTGGGTTTCACTAAAAAGTCCATTGGAAGACTTGACTATTGTTGTTAAAAGACATAGGCATTCATATTATAGAGCCACAAACCACACTAGTAAAATAAAAACATGATAACATGGGATTCGAACCAATTACAGTCTTAATTTGATAGTGCAAACCCAACACCTTACTAACTGTGCTAACCAGACTGTGCATACCAGCCACACAATTTATCAGAGATTTAAGTGAATAAGCTACAGTATCCAAGGTACTAAACATAATATATTCTATGGGGTGTCATAAGTAAGTCATTAGAATACTTTCCTACTAAATTTATAAGACATAAGCATTCAATATTTGAGTAAACAAAGAGAAAATAAAGCTATCTATTGGGTTTCACTAAAAAGTCCATTGAAAGACTTGACTATTGTTGTTAAAAGACATAGGCATTCATATTATAGAGCCACAAACCACACTAGTAAAATAAAAACATGATAACATGGGATTCGAACCAATGACAGTCTTAATTTGATAGAGCAAACCCAACACCTTACTAACTGTGCTAACCAGACTGTGCACATTACATGAGCAATTTATCAGATATTTAAGTGAATAAGCTAAAGTGTCCAAGGTACTAAACATAATATATTTTATGGGGTGTCATAAGCAAGTCATTAAAATACTTTCATACTAAATTAATAAGACATAAGCATTCAATATTTGAGTAAACAAAGAGAAAATAAAGCTATCTATTGGGTTTTACTAAAAAGTGCATTGGAAGACTTGACTATTATTGTTAAAAGACGTAGGCATTCATATTATAGAGCCACAAACCACACTAGCAAAATAAAAACATGATAACATGGGATTCGAACCAATGACAGTCTTTATTTTATAGTGCAAAGCCAACACCTTACTAACTGTGCTAACTAGACTTTGCATACCAGACACACAGTTTATCAGAGATTTAAGTGAATAGGCTACAGTGTCCAAGGTACTAAACATAATATATTCTATGGGGTGTCATAAGCAAGTCATTAGACTACTTTCGTACTAAAGTTATAAGACATAAGCATTCAATATTTGAGTAAACAAAGAGAAAAAAAAGCTATCTATTGGGTTTCACTAAAAAGTCCATTGGAAGACTTGACTATTGTTGTTAAAAGACATAGGCATTCATATTATAGAGCCACAAACCACACTAGTAAAATAAAAACATGATAACATGGGATTTGAACCAATGACAGTCTTAATTTGATAGTGCAAACCCAACACCTTACTAACTGTGCTAACCAGACTGTGCATACAAGCCACACAATTTATCAGAGATTTAAGTGAATAAGCTACAGTATCCAAGGTACTAAACATAATATATTCTATGGGGTGTCATAAGTAAGTCATTAGAATACTTTCCTACTAAATTAATAAGACATAAGCATTCAATATTTGAGTAAACAAAGAGAAAATAAAGCTATCTATTGGGTTTTACTAAAAAGTGCATTGGAAGACTTGACTATTATTGTTAAAAGACGTAGGCATTCATATTGTAGAGCCACAAACCACACTAGCAAAATAAAAACATGATAACATGGGATTCGAACCAATGACAGTCTTTATTTTAAAGTGCAAAGCCAACACCTTACTAACTGTGCTAACTAGACTTTGCATACCAGACACATAGTTTATCAGAGATTTAAGTGAATAGGCTACAGTGTCCAAGGTACTAAACATAATATATTCTATGGGGTGTCATAAGCAAGTCATTAGAATACTTTCCTACTAAATTTATAAGACATAAGTATTCAATATTTGAGTAAACAAAGAGAAAATAAAGCTATCTATTGGGTTTCACTAAAAAGTCCATTGGAAGACTTGACTGTTGTTGTTAAAAGACATAGGCATTCATATTATAGAGCCACAAACCACACTAGTAAAATAAAAACATGATAACAGGGGATTCGAACCAATGACAGTCTTAATTTGATAGTGCAAACCCAACACCTTACTAACTGTGCTAACCAAACTGTGCATACCAGACACACAATTTATCAGAGATTTAAGTGAATAAGCTACAGTGTCCAAGGTACTAAACATAATATATTCTATGGGGTGTCATAAGCAAGTCATTAGACTACTTTCCTACTAAAGTTATAATACATAAGCATTCAATATTTGAGTAAACAAAGAGAAAATAAAGCTATCTATTTGGTTTCACTAAAAAGTCCATTGGAAGACTTGACTATTGTTGTTAAAAGACATAGGCATTCATATTATAGAGCCACAAACCACACTAGTAAAATAAAAACATGATAACATGGGATTCCAACCAATTACAGTCTTAATTTGATAGTGCAAACCCAACACCTTACTAACTGTGCTAACCAGACTGTGCATACCAAACTCACAAATTATGAGAGATTTAAGTGAATAAGCTACAGTGTCCAAGGTACTAAACATAATATATTCTATGGGGTGTCATAAGTAAGTCATTAGAATACTTTCCTACTAAATTTATAAGACATAAGCATTCAATATTTGAGTAAACAAAGAGAAAATAAAGCTATCTATTGGGTTTCACTAAAAAGTCCATTGGAAGTCTTGACTATTGTTGTTAAAAGACATAGGCATTCATATTATAGAGCCACAAACCACACTAGTAAAATAAAAACATGATATCATGGGATTCGAACTAATGACAGTCTTAATTTGATAGTGCAAAGCCAACACCTTACTAACTGTGCTAACCAGACTGTGAATACCAGACATACAATTTATCAGAGATTTAAGTGAATAAGCTACAGTGTCCAAGGTACTAAACATAATATATTCTATGGGGTGTCATAAGTAAGTCATTAGAATACTTTCCTACTAAATTTATAAGACATAAGCATTCAATATTTGAGCAAACAAAGAGAAAATAAAGCTATCTATTGGGTTTCACTAAAAAGTCCATTGAAAGACTTGACTATTGTTGTTAAAAGACATAGGCATTCATATTATAGAGCCACAAACCACACTAGTAAAATAAAAACATGATAACATGGAATTCGAACCAATGACAGTCTTAATTTGATAGAGCAAACCCAACACCTTACTAACTGTGCTAACCAGACTGTGCATATTACATGAGCAATTTATCAGATATTTAAGTGAATAAGCTACAGTGTCCAAGGTACTAAACATAATATATTCTATGGGGTGTCATAAGCAAGTCATTAAAATACTTTCCTACTAAATTAATAAGACATAAGCATTCAATATTTGAGTAAACAAAGAGAAAATAAAGCTATCTATTGGGTTTCACTAAAAAGTCCATTGGAAGACTTGACTATTGTTGTTAAAAGACATAGGCATTCATAGTATAGAGCCACAAGCCACACTAGTAAAATAAAAACATGATATCATGGGATTCGAACTAATGAAAGTCTTAATTTGATAGTGCAAAGCCAACACCTTACTAACTGTGCTAACCAGACTATGCATACCAGCCACACAATTTATCAGAGATTTAAGTGAATAAGCTACAGTGTCCAAGGTACTAAACATAATATATTCTATGGGGTGTCATAAGCAAGTCATCATTAGAATACTTTCCTACTAAATTTATAAGACATAAGCATTCAATATTTGAGTAAACAAAGAGAAAATAAAGCTATCTATTGGGTTTCACTAAAAAGTCCATTGGAAGACTTGACTATTGTTGGTAAAAGACATAGGCATTCATATTATAGAGCCACAAACCACACTAGTAAAATAAAAACATGATATCATGGGATTCGAACTAATGAAAGTCTTAATTTGATAGTGCAAAACCAACACCTTACTAACTATGCTAACCAGACTGTGAATACCAGACACACAATTTAACAGAGATTTAAGTGAATAAGCTACAGTATCCAAGGTACTAAACATAATATATTCTATGGGGTGTCATAAGCAAGTCATTAGAATACTTTCCTACTAAATTTATAAGACATAAGCATTCAATATTTGAGTAAACAAAGAGAAAATAAAGCTATCTATTGGGTTTCACTAAAAAGTCCATTGGAAGACTTGACTATTGTTGTTAAAAGACATAGGCATTCATATTATAGAGCCACAAACCACACTAGTAAAATAAAAACATGATAACATGGGATTCGAACCAATTACAGTCTTAATTTGATAGTGCAAACCCAACACCTTACTAACTGTGCTAACCAGACTGTGCATACCAGCCACACAATTTATCAGAGATTTAAGTGAATAAGCTACAGTATCCAAGGTACTAAACATAATATATTCTATGGGGTGTCATAAGTAAGTCATTAGAATACTTTCCTACTAAATTTATAAGACATAAGCATTCAATATTTGAGTAAACAAAGAGAAAATAAAGCTATCTATTGGGTTTCACTAAAAAGTCCATTGAAAGACTTGACTATTGTTGTTAAAAGACATAGGCATTCATATTATAGAGCCACAAACCACACTAGTAAAATAAAAACATGATAACATGGGATTCGAACCAATGACAGTCTTAATTTGATAGAGCAAACCCAACACCTTACTAACTGTGCTAACCAGACTGTGCACATTACATGAGCAATTTATCAGATATTTAAGTGAATAAGCTAAAGTGTCCAAGGTACTAAACATAATATATTTTATGGGGTGTCATAAGCAAGTCATTAAAATACTTTCATACTAAATTAATAAGACATAAGCATTCAATATTTGAGTAAACAAAGAGAAAATAAAGCTATCTATTGGGTTTTACTAAAAAGTGCATTGGAAGACTTGACTATTATTGTTAAAAGACGTAGGCATTCATATTATAGAGCCACAAACCACACTAGCAAAATAAAAACATGATAACATGGGATTCGAACCAATGACAGTCTTTATTTTATAGTGCAAAGCCAACACCTTACTAACTGTGCTAACTAGACTTTGCATACCAGACACACAGTTTATCAGAGATTTAAGTGAATAGGCTACAGTGTCCAAGGTACTAAACATAATATATTCTATGGGGTGTCATAAGCAAGTCATTAGACTACTTTCGTACTAAAGTTATAAGACATAAGCATTCAATATTTGAGTAAACAAAGAGAAAAAAAAGCTATCTATTGGGTTTCACTAAAAAGTCCATTGGAAGACTTGACTATTGTTGTTAAAAGACATAGGCATTCATATTATAGAGCCACAAACCACACTAGTAAAATAAAAACATGATAACATGGGATTTGAACCAATGACAGTCTTAATTTGATAGTGCAAACCCAACACCTTACTAACTGTGCTAACCAGACTGTGCATACAAGCCACACAATTTATCAGAGATTTAAGTGAATAAGCTACAGTATCCAAGGTACTAAACATAATATATTCTATGGGGTGTCATAAGTAAGTCATTAGAATACTTTCCTACTAAATTAATAAGACATAAGCATTCAATATTTGAGTAAACAAAGAGAAAATAAAGCTATCTATTGGGTTTTACTAAAAAGTGCATTGGAAGACTTGACTATTATTGTTAAAAGACGTAGGCATTCATATTGTAGAGCCACAAACCACACTAGCAAAATAAAAACATGATAACATGGGATTCGAACCAATGACAGTCTTTATTTTAAAGTGCAAAGCCAACACCTTACTAACTGTGCTAACTAGACTTTGCATACCAGACACATAGTTTATCAGAGATTTAAGTGAATAGGCTACAGTGTCCAAGGTACTAAACATAATATATTCTATGGGGTGTCATAAGCAAGTCATTAGAATACTTTCCTACTAAATTTATAAGACATAAGTATTCAATATTTGAGTAAACAAAGAGAAAATAAAGCTATCTATTGGGTTTCACTAAAAAGTCCATTGGAAGACTTGACTGTTGTTGTTAAAAGACATAGGCATTCATATTATAGAGCCACAAACCACACTAGTAAAATAAAAACATGATAACAGGGGATTCGAACCAATGACAGTCTTAATTTGATAGTGCAAACCCAACACCTTACTAACTGTGCTAACCAAACTGTGCATACCAGACACACAATTTATCAGAGATTTAAGTGAATAAGCTACAGTGTCCAAGGTACTAAACATAATATATTCTATGGGGTGTCATAAGCAAGTCATTAGACTACTTTCCTACTAAAGTTATAATACATAAGCATTCAATATTTGAGTAAACAAAGAGAAAATAAAGCTATCTATTTGGTTTCACTAAAAAGTCCATTGGAAGACTTGACTATTGTTGTTAAAAGACATAGGCATTCATATTATAGAGCCACAAACCACACTAGTAAAATAAAAACATGATAACATGGGATTCCAACCAATTACAGTCTTAATTTGATAGTGCAAACCCAACACCTTACTAACTGTGCTAACCAGACTGTGCATACCAAACTCACAAATTATGAGAGATTTAAGTGAATAAGCTACAGTGTCCAAGGTACTAAACATAATATATTCTATGGGGTGTCATAAGTAAGTCATTAGAATACTTTCCTACTAAATTTATAAGACATAAGCATTCAATATTTGAGTAAACAAAGAGAAAATAAAGCTATCTATTGGGTTTCACTAAAAAGTCCATTGGAAGTCTTGACTATTGTTGTTAAAAGACATAGGCATTCATATTATAGAGCCACAAACCACACTAGTAAAATAAAAACATGATATCATGGGATTCGAACTAATGACAGTCTTAATTTGATAGTGCAAAGCCAACACCTTACTAACTGTGCTAACCAGACTGTGAATACCAGACATACAATTTATCAGAGATTTAAGTGAATAAGCTACAGTGTCCAAGGTACTAAACATAATATATTCTATGGGGTGTCATAAGCAAGTCATTAAAATACTTTCCTACTAAATTAATAAGACATAAGCATTCAATATTTGAGTAAACAAAGAGAAAATAAAGCTATCTATTGGGTTTCACTAAAAAGTCCATTGGAAGACTTGACTATTGTTGTTAAAAGACATAGGCATTCATATTATAGAGCCACAAGCCACACTAGTAAAATAAAAACATGATATCATGGGATTCGAACTAATGAAAGTCTTAATTTGATAGTGCAAACCCAACACCTTACTAACTGTGCTAACCAGACTGTGAATACCAGACACTCAATTTATCAGAGATTTAAGTGAATAAGCTACAGTATCCAAGGTACTAAACATAATATATTCTATGGGGTGTCATAAGCAAGTCATTAGAATACTTTCCTACTAAATTTATAAGACATAAGCATTCAATATTTGAGTAAACAAAGAGAAAATAAAGCTATCTATTGGGTTTCACTAAAAAGTCCATTGGAAGACTTGACTATTGTTGTTAAAAGACATAGGCATTCATATTATAGAGCCACAAACCACACTAGTAAAATAAAAACATGATAACATGGGATTCGAACCAATTACAGTCTTAATTTGATAGTGCAAACCCAACACCTTACTAACTGTGCTAACCAGACTGTGCATACCAGCCACACAATTTATCAGAGATTTAAGTGAATAAGCTACAGTATCCAAGGTACTAAACATAATATATTCTATGGGGTGTCATAAGTAAGTCATTAGAATACTTTCCTACTAAATTTATAAGACATAAGCATTCAATATTTGAGCAAACAAAGAGAAAATAAAGCTATCTATTGGGTTTCACTAAAAAGTCCATTGAAAGACTTGACTATTGTTGTTAAAAGACATAGGCATTCATATTATAGAGCCACAAACCACACTAGTAAAATAAAAACATGATAACATGGGATTCGAACCAATGACAGTCTTAATTTGATAGAGCAAACCCAACACCTTACTAACTGTGCTAACCAGACTGTGCATATTACATGAGCAATTTATCAGATATTTAAGTGAATAAGCTACAGTGTCCAAGGTACTAAACATAATATATTCTATGGGGTGTCATAAGCAAGTCATTAAAATACTTTCATACTAAATTAATAAGACATAAGCATTCAATATTTGAGTAAACAAAGAGAAAATAAAGCTATCTATTGGGTTTTACTAAAAAGTGCATTGGAAGACTTGACTATTATTGTTAAAAGACGTAGGCATTCATATTATAGAGCAACAAACCACACTAGCAAAATAAAAACATGATAACATGGGATTCGAACCAATGACAGTCTTTATTTTAAAGTGCAAAGCCAACACCTTACTAACTGTGCTAGCTAGACTTTGCATACCAGACACATAGTTTATCAGAGATTTAAGTGAATAGGCTACAGTGTCCAAGGTACTAAACATAATATATTCTATGGGGTGTCATAAGCAAGTCATTAGAATACTTTCCTACTAAATTTATAAGACATAAGTATTCAATATTTGAGTAAACAAAGAGAAAATAAAGCTATCTATTGGGTTTCACTAAAAAGTCCATTGGAAGACTTGACTGTTGTTGTTAAAAGACATAGGCATTCATATTATAGAGCCACAAACCACACTAGTAAAATAAAAACATAATAACAGGGGATTCGAACCAATGACAGTCTTAATTTGATAGTGCAAATCCAACACCTTACTAACTGTGCTAACCAAACTGTGCATACCAGACACACAATTTATCAGAGATTTAAGTGAATAAGCTACAGTGTCCAAGGTACTAAACATAATATATTCTATGGGGTGTCATAAGCAAGTCATTAGACTACTTTCCTACTAAAGTTATAAGACATAAGCATTCAATATTTGAGTAAACAAAGAGAAAATAAAGCTATCTATTTGGTTTCACTAAAAAGTCCATTGGAAGACTTGACTATTGTTGTTAAAAGACATAGGCATTCATATTATAGAGCCACAAACCACACTAGTAAAATAAAAACATGATAACATGGGATTCCAACCAATTACAGTCTTAATTTGATAGTGCAAACCCAACACATTACTAACTGTGCTAACCAGACTGTGAATACCAGACACACAATTTATGAGAGATTTAAGTGAATAAGCTACAGTATCCAAGGTACTAAACATAATATATTCTATGGGGTGTCATAAGCAAGTCATTAGAATACTTTCCTACTAAATTTATAAGACATAAGCATTCAATATTTGAGTAAACAAAGAGAAAATAAAGCTATCTATTGGGTTTCACTAAAAAGTCCATTGGAAGACTTGACTACTGTTGTTAAAAGTAGTGATGAGCGAGGTTCGGTTTTATTCGGTTTTACTCGGTTTTACTCGGTTCTCAAAACGGCATCTTATTGGCTATCCAAAACACGTGACATCCGTGAGCCAATAAGATGCCGTTTTGAGAACCGAGTAAAACCGAGTAAAACCGAGTAAAACCGAGTAAAACCGAATCCGCTCATTACTAGTTAAAAGACATAGGCATTCATATTATAGAGCCACAAACCACACTAGTAAAATAAAAACATGATAACATGGGATTCGAACCAATTAAAGTCTTAATTTGATAGTGCAAACCCAACACCTTACTAACTGTGCTAACCAGACTGTGCATACCAGCCACACAATTTATCAGAGATTTAAGTGAATAAGCTACAGTATCCAAGGTACTAAACATAATATATTCTATGGGGTGTCATAAGTAAGTCATTAGAATACTTTCCTACTAAATTTATAAGACATAAGCATTCAATATTTGAGTAAACAAAGAGAAAATAAAGCTATCTATTGGGTTTCACTAAAAAGTCCATTGAAAGACTTGACTGTTGTTGTTAAAAGACATAGGCATTCATATTATAGAGCCACAAACCACACTAGTAAAATAAAAACATGATAACATGGGATTCGAACCAATGACAGTCTTAATTTGATAGAGCAAACCCAACACCTTACTAACTGTGCTAACCAGACTGTGCATATTACATGAGCAATTTATCAGATATTTAAGTGAATAAGCTACAGTGTCCAAGGTACTAAACATAATATATTCTATGGGGTGTCATAAGCAAGTCATTAGACTACTTTCCTACTAAAGTTATAAGACATAAGCATTCAATATTTGAGTAAACAAAGAGAAAATAAAGCTATCTATTTGGTTTCACTAAAAAGTCCATTGGAAGACTTGACTATTGTTGTTAAAAGACATAGGCATTCATATTATAGAGCCACAAACCACACTAGTAAAATAAAAACATGATAACATGGGATTCCAACCAATTACAGTCTTAATTTGATAGTGCAAACCCAACACCTTACTAACTGTGCTAACCAGACTGTGCATACCAAACACACAATCTATGAGAGATTTAAGTGAATAAGCTACAGTGTCCAAGGTACTAAACATAATATATTCTATGGGGTGTCATAAGTAAGTCATTAGAATACTTTCCTACTAAATTTATAAGACATAAGCATTCAATATTTGAGTAAACAAAGAGAAAATAAAGCTATCTATTGGGTTTCACTAAAAAGTCCATTGGAAGTCTTGACTATTGTTGTTAAAAGACATAGGCATTCATATTATAGAGCCACAAACCACACTAGTAAAATAAAAACATGATATCATGGGATTTGAACTAATGACAGTCTTAATTTGATAGTGCAAAGCCAACACCTTACTAACTGTGCTAACCAGACTGTGAATACCAGACATACAATTTATCAGAGATTTAAGTGAATAAGCTACAGTGTCCAAGGTACTAAACATAATATATTCTATGGGGTGTCATAAGCAAGTCATTAAAATACTTTCCTACTAAATTAATAAGACATAAGCATTCAATATTTGAGTAAACAAAGAGAAAATAAAGCTATCTATTGGGTTTCACTAAAAAGTCCATTGGAAGACTTGACTATTGTTGTTAAAAGACATAGGCATTCATATTATAGAGCCACAAACCACACTAGTAAAATAAAAACATGATATCATGGGATTTGAACTAATGAAAGTCTTAATTTGATAGTGCAAACCCAACACCTTACTAACTGTGCTAACCAGACTGTGAATACCAGACACTCAATTTATCAGAGATTTAAGTGAATAAGCTACAGTATCCAAGGTACTAAACATAATATATTCTATGGGGTGTCATAAGCAAGTCATTAGAATACTTTCCTACTAAATTTATAAGACATAAGCATTCAATATTTGAGTAAACAAAGAGAAAATAAAGCTATCTATTGGGTTTCACTAAAAAGTCCATTGGAAGACTTGACTATTGTTGTTAAAAGACATAGGCATTCATATTATAGAGCCACAAACCACACTAGTAAAATAAAAACATGATAACATGGGATTCGAACCAATTACAGTCTTAATTTGATAGTGCAAACCCAACACCTTACTAACTGTGCTAACCAGACTGTGCATACCAGCCACACAATTTATCAGAGATTTAAGTGAATAAGCTACAGTATCCAAGGTACTAAACATAATATATTCTATGGGGTGTCATAAGTAAGTCATTAGAATACTTTCCTACTAAATTTATAAGACATAAGCATTCAATATTTGAGCAAACAAAGAGAAAATAAAGCTATCTATTGGGTTTCACTAAAAAGTCCATTGAAAGACTTGACTATTGTTGTTAAAAGACATAGGCATTCATATTATAGAGCCACAAACCACACTAGTAAAATAAAAACATGATAACATGGGATTCGAACCAATGACAGTCTTAATTTGATAGAGCAAACCCAACACCTTACTAACTGTGCTAACCAGACTGCGCATATTACATGAGCAATTTATCAGATATTTAAGTGAATAAGCTACAGTGTCCAAGGTACTAAACATAATATATTCTATGGGGTGTCATAAGCAAGTCATTAAAATACTTTCATACTAAATTAATAAGACATAAGCATTCAATATTTGAGTAAACAAAGAGAAAATAAAGCTATCTATTGGGTTTTACTAAAAAGTGCATTGGAAGACTTGACTATTATTGTTAAAAGACATAGGCATTCATATTATAGAGCCACAAACCACACTAGTAAAATAAAAACATGATATCATGGGATTCGAACTAATGACAGTCTTAATTTGATAGTGCAAAGCCAACACCTTACTAACTGTGCTAACCAGACTGTGAATACCAGACATACAATTTATCAGAGATTTAAGTGAATAAGCTACAGTGTCCAAGGTACTAAACATAATATATTCTATGGGGTGTCATAAGCAAGTCATTAAAATACTTTCCTACTAAATTAATAAGACATAAGCATTCAATATTTGAGTAAACAAAGAGAAAATAAAGCTATCTATTGGGTTTCACTAAAAAGTCCATTGGAAGACTTGACTATTGTTGTTAAAAGACATAGGCATTTATATTATAGAGCCACAAACCACACTAGTAAAATAAAAACATGATATCATGGGATTCGAACTAATGACAGTCTTAATTTGATAGTGCAAACCCAACACCTTACTAACTGTGCTAACCAGACTGTGCATACCAGCCACACAATTTATCAGAGATTTAAGTGAATAAGCTACAGTGTCCAAGGTACTAAACATAATATATTCTATGGGGTGTCATAAGCAAGTCATTAAAATACTTTCCTACTAAATTAATAAGACATAAGCATTCAATATTTGAGTAAACAAAGAGAAAATAAAGCTATCTATTGGGTTTCACTAAAAAGTACATTGAAAGACTTGACTATTGTTGTTAAAAGACATAGGCATTCATATTATAGAGCCACAAACCACACTAGTAAAATAAAAACATGATAACATGGGATTTGAACCAATGACAGTCTTAATTTGATAGTGCAAACCCAACACCTTACTAACTGTGCTAACCAGACGGTGCATACCAGACAGACAATTTGTCAGAGATTTAAGTGAATAAGCTACAGTATCCAAGGTACTAAACATAATATATTCTATGGGGTGTCATAAGCAAGTCATTAGAATACTTTCCTACTAAATTAATAAGACATAAGCATTCAATATTTGAGTAAACAAAGAGAAAATAAAGCTATCTATTGGGTTTCACTAAAAAGTCCATTGGAAGACTTGACTATTGTTGTTAAAAGACATAGGCATTCATATTATAGAGCCACAAACCACACTAGTAAAATAAAAACATGATAACATGGGATTCGAGCCAATGACAGTCTTAATTTGATAGTGCAAACCCAACACCTTACTAACTGTGCTAAACAGACTGTGCATACCAGCCACACAATTTATCAGAGATTTAAGTGAATAAGCTACAGTATCCAAGGTACTAAACATAATATATTCTATGGGGTGTCATAAGTAAGTCATTAGAATACTTTCCTACTAAATTTATAAGACATAAGCATTCAATATTTGAGTAAACAAAGAGAAAATAAAGCTATCTATTGGGTTTCACTAAAAAGTCCATTGAAAGACTTGACTATTGTTGTTAAAAGACATAGGCATTCATATTATAGAGCCACAAACCACACTAGTAAAATAAAAACATGATAACATGGGATTCGAACCAATGACAGTCTTAATTTGATAGAGCAAACCCAACACCTTACTAACTGTGCTAACCAGACTGCGCATATTACATGAGCAATTTATCAGATATTTAAGTGAATAAGCTACAGTGTCCAAGGTACTAAACATAATATATTCTATGGGGTGTCATAAGCAAGTCATTAAAATACTTTCATATTAAATTAATAAGACATAAGCATTCAATATTTGAGTAAACAAAGAGAAAATAAAGCTATCTATTGGGTTTTACTAAAAAGTGCATTGGAAGACTTGACTATTATTGTTAAAAGACATAGGCATTCATATTATAGAGCCACAAACCACACTAGTAAAATAAAAACATGATAACATGGGATTCGAACTAATGACAGTCTTAATTTGATAGTGCAAAGCCAACACCTTACTAACTGTGCTAACCAGACTGTGAATACCAGACATACAATTTATCAGAGATTTAAGTGAATAAGCTACAGTGTCCAAGGTACTAAACATAATATATTCTATGGGGTGTCATAAGCAAGTCATTAAAATACTTTCCTACTAAATTAATAAGACATAAGCATTCAATATTTGAGTAAACAAAGAGAAAATAAAGCTATCTATTGGGTTTCACTAAAAAGTCCATTGGAAGACTTGACTATTGTTGTTAAAAGACATAGGCATTTATATTATAGAGCCAAAAACCACACTAGTAAAATAAAAACATGATATCATGGGATTCGAACTAATGACAGTCTTAATTTGATAGTGCAAACCCAACACCTTACTAACTGTGCTAACCAGACTGTGCATACCAGCCACACAATTTATCAGAGATTTAAGTGAATAAGCTACAGTGTCCAAGGTACTAAACATAATATATTCTATGGGGTGTCATAAGCAAGTCATTAAAATACTTTCCTACTAAATTAATAAGACATAAGCATTCAATATTTGAGTAAACAAAGAGAAAATAAAGCTATCTATTGGGTTTTACTAAAAAGTACATTGAAAGACTTGACTATTGTTGTTAAAAGACATAGGCATTCATATTATAGAGCCACAAACCACACTAGTAAAATAAAAACATGATAACATGGGATTTGAACCAATGACAGTCTTAATTTGATAGTGCAAACCCAACACCTTACTAACTGTGCTAACCAGACGGTGCATACCAGACAGACAATTTGTCAGAGATTTAAGTGAATAAGCTACAGTATCCAAGGTACTAAACATAATATATTCTATGGGGTGTCATAAGCAAGTCATTAGAATACTTTCCTACTAAATTAATAAGACATAAGCATTCAATATTTGAGTAAACAAAGAGAAAATAAAGCTATCTATTGGGTTTCACTAAAAAGTCCATTGGAAGACTTGACTATTATTGTTAAAAGATATAGGCATTCATATTATAGAGCCACAAACCACACTAGTAAAATAAAAACATGATAACATGGGATTTGAACCAATGACAGTCTTAATTTGATAGTTCAAACCCAACACCTTACTAACTGTGCTAACCAGACTGTGCACACCAACCAAACAATTTATCAGTGATTTAAGTGAATAAGCTACATTGTCCAAGGTACTAAACATAATATATTCTATGGGGTGTCATAAGCAAGTCATGAGAATACTTTCCTACTAAATTTATAAGACATAAGCATTCAATATTTGAGTAAACAAAGAGAAAATAAAGCTATCTATTGGGTTTCACTAAAAAGTCCATTGGAAGACTTGACTATTGTTGTTAAAAGACATAGGCATTCATATTAAAGACATAGGCATTACACTAGTAAAATAAAAACATGATAACATGGGATTCGAACCAATGACAGTCTTAATTTGATAGTGCAAACCCAACACCTTACTAACTGTGCTAACCAGACTGTGCATACCAAACACACAATTTATCAGAGATTTAAGTGAATAAGCTACAGTGTCCAAGGTACTAAACATAATATATTCTATGGGGTGTCATAAGCAAGTCATTAGGCTACTTTCCTACTAAAGTTATAAGACATAAGCATTCAATATTTGAGTTAAACAAAGAGAAAATAAAGCTATCTATTGGGTTTCACTAAAAAGTCCATTGGAAGACTTGACTATTGTTGTTAAAAGACATAGGCATTCATATTATAGAGCCACAAACCACACTAGTAAAATAAAAACATGATAATATGGGATTCCAACCAATGACAGTCTTAATTTGATAGTGCAAACCCAACACCTTACTAACTGTGCTAACCAGACTGTGCATACCAGACACAAAATGTATCAGAGATTTAAGTGAATAAGCTACAGTGTCCAAGGTACTAAACATAATATATTCTATGGGGTGTCATAAGCAAGTCATCATTAGAATACTTTCCTACTAAATTTATAAGACATAAGCATTCAATATTTGAGTAAACAAAGAGAAAATAAAGCTATCTATTGGGTTTCACTAAAAAGTACATTGAAAGACTTGACTATTGTTGTTAAAAGACATAGGCATTCATATTATAGAGCCACAAACCACACTAGTAAAATAAAAACATGATAACATGGGATTTGAACCAATGACAGTCTTAATTTGATAGTGCAAACCCAACACCTTACTAACTGTGCTAACCAGACGGTGCATACCAGACAATTTATCAGAGATTTAAGTGAATAAGCTACAGTATCCAAGGTACTAAACATAATATATTCTATGGGGTGTCATAAGCAAGTCATTAGAATACTTTCCTACTAAATTAATAAGACATAAGCATTCAATATTTGAGTAAACAAAGAGAAAATAAAGCTATCTATTGGGTTTCACTAAAAAGTCCATTGGAAGACTTGGCTATTATTGTTAAAAGATATAGGCATTCATATTATAGAGCCACAAACCACACTAGTAAAATAAAAACATGGTAACATGGGATTCGAACCAATGACAGTCTTAATTTGATAGTGCAAACCCAACACCTTACTAACTGTGCTAACCAGACTGTGCATATTAAATGCACAATTTATCAGATATTTAAGTGAATAAGCTACAGTGTCCAAGGTACTAAACATAATATATTCTATGGGGTGTCATAAGTAAGTCATTAGAATACTTTCCTACTAAAGTTATAAGACATAAGCATTCAATATTTGAGTAAACAAAGAGAAAATAAAGCTATCTATTGGGTTTCACTAAAAAGTCTATTGGAAGACTTGACTATTGTTTTTAAAAGACATAGGCATTCATATTATAGAGCCACAAACCACACTAGTAAAATAAAAACATGATAACATGGGATTTGAACCAATGACAGTCTTAATTTGATAGTTCAAACCCAACACCTTACTAACTGTGCTAACCAGACTGTGCACACCAACCAAACAATTTATCAGTGATTTAAGTGAATAAGCTACATTGTCCAAGGTACTAAACATAATATATTCTATGGGGTGTCATAAGCAAGTCATGAGAATACTTTCCTACTAAATTTATAAGACATAAGCATTCAATATTTGAGTAAACAAAGAGAAAATAAAGCTATCTATTTGGTTTCACTAAAAAGTCCATTGGAAGACTTGACTATTGTTTTTAAAAGACATAGGCATTCATATTATAGAGCCACAAACCACACTAGTAAAATAAAAACATGATAACATGGGATTCAAACCAATTACAGTCTTAATTTGATAGTGCAAACCCAACACCTTACTAACTGTGCTAACCAGACTGTGCATACCAGCCACACAATTTATCAGAGATTTAAGTGAATAAGCTACAGTATCCAAGGTACTAAACATAATATATTCTATGGGGTGTCATAAGTAAGTCATTAGAATACTTTCCTACTAAATTTATAAGACATAAGCATTCAATATTTGAGTAAACAAAGAGAAAATAAAGCTATCTATTGGGTTTCACTAAAAAGTCCATTGAAAGACTTGACTATTGTTGTTAAAAGACATAGGCATTCATATTATAGAGCCACAAACCACACTAGCAAAATAAAAACATGATAACATGGGATTCAAACCAATGACAGTCTTAATTTGATAGTGCAAAGCCAACACCTTACTAACTGTGCTAACTAGACTTTGCATACCAGACACCCAGTTTATCAGAGATTTAAGTGAATAGGCTACAGTGTCCAAGGTACTAAACATAATATATTATATGGGGTGTCATAAGCAAGTCATTAGAATACTTTCCTACTAAATTTATAAGACATAAGTATTCAACATTTGAGTAAACAAAGAGAAAATAAAGCTATCTATTGGGTTTCACTAAAAAGTCCATTGGAAGACTTGACTGTTGTTGTTAAAAGACATAGGCATTCATATTATAGAGCCACAAACCACACTAGTAAAATAAAAACATGATAACAGGGGAATCGAACCAATGACAGTCTTAATTTGATAGTGCAAACCCAACACCTTACTAACTGTGCTAACCAGACTGTGCATACCAGCCACACAATTTATCAGAGATTTAAGTGAATAAGCTACAGTGTCCAAGTTACTAAACATAATATATTCTATGGGGTGTCATAAGAAAGTCATCATTAGAATACTTTCCTACTAAATTTATAAGACATAAGCATTCAATATTTGAGTAAACAAAGAGAAAATAAAGCTATCTATTGGGTTTCACTAAAAAGTACATTGAAAGACTTGACTATTGTTGTTAAAAGACATAGGCATTCATATTATAGAGCCACAAACCACACTAGTAAAATAAAAACATGATAACATGGGATTTGAACCAATGACAGTCTTAATTTGATAGTTCAAACCCAACACCTTACTAACTGTGCTAACCGGACTGTGCACACCAAACAAACAATTTATCAGTGATTTAAGTGAATAAGCTACAGTGTCCAAGGTACTAAACATAATATATTCTATGGGGTGTCATAAGCAAGTCATGAGAATACTTTCCTACTAAATTTATAAGACATAAGCATTCAATATTTGAGTAAACAAAGAGAAAATAAAGCTATCTATTGGGTTTCACTAAAAAGTCCATTGGAAGACTTGACTATTGTTGTTAAAAGACATAGGCATTCATATTAAAGACATAGGCATTACACTAGTAAAATAAAAACATGATAACATGGGATTCGAACCAATGACAGTCTTAATTTGATAGTGCAAACCCAACACCTTACTAACTGTGCTAACCAGACTGTGCATACCAGCCACAAAATTTATCAGAGATTTAAGTGAATAAGCTACAGTGTCCAAGGTACTAAACATAATATATTCTATGGGGTGTCATAAGCAAGTCATCATTAGAATACTTTCCTACTAAATTTATAAGACATAAGCATTCAATATTTGAGTAAACAAAGAGAAAATAAAACTATCTATTGGGTTTCACTAAAAAGTACATTGGAAGACTTGACTATTGTTGTTAAAAGACATAGGCATTCATATTATAGAGCCACAAACCACACTAGTAAAATAAAAACATGATATCATGGGATTCGAACTAATGACAGTCTTAATTTGATAGTGCAAAGCCAACACCTTACTAACTGTGCTAACCAGACTGTGAATACCAGACATACAATTTATCAGAGATTTAAGTGAATAAGCTACAGTGTCCAAGGTACTAAACATAATATATTCTATGGGGTGTCATAAGCAAGTCATTAAATACTTTCCTACTAAATTAATAAGACATAAGCATTCAATATTTGAGTAAACAAAGAGAAAATAAAGCTATCTATTGGGTTTCACTAAAAAGTCCATTGGAAGACTTGACTATTATTGTTAAAAGATATAGACATTCATATTATAGAGCCACAAACCACACTAGTAAAATAAAAACATGATAACATGGGATTTGAACCAATGACAGTCTTAATTTGATAGTTCAAACCCAACACCTTACTAACTGTGCTAACCAGACTGTGCACACCAAACAAACAATTTATCAGTGATTTAAGTGAATAAGCTACAGTGTCCAAGGTACTAAACATAATATATTCTATGGGGTGTCATAAGCAAGTCATCATTAGAATACTTTCCTACTAAATTTATAAGACATAAGCATTCAATATTTGAGTAAACAAAGAGAAAATAAAACTATCTATTGGGTTTCACTAAAAAGTACATTGGAAGACTTGACTATTGTTGTTAAAAGACATAGGCATTCATATTATAGAGCCACAAACCACACTAGTAAAATAAAAACATGATATCATGGGATTCGAACTAATGAAAGTCTTAATTTGATAGTGCAAAGCCAACACCTTACTAACTGTGCTAACCAGACTGTGAATACCAGACACACAATTTATCAGAGATTTAAGTGAATAAGCTACAGTATCCAAGGTACTAAACATAATATATTTTATGGGGTGTCATAAGCAAGTCATTAGAATACTTTCCTACTAAATTTATAAGACATAAGCATTCAATATTTGAGTAAACAAAGAGAAAATAAAGCTATCTATTGGGTTTCACTAAAAAGTCCATTGGAAGACTTGACTATTGTTGTTAAAAGACATAGGCATTCATATTATAGAGCCACAAACCACACTAGTAAAATAAAAACATGATAACATGGGATTCAAACCAATTACAGTCTTAATTTGACAGTGCAAACCCAACACCTTACTAACTGTGCTAACCAGACTGTGCATACCAGCCACACAATTTATCAGAGATTTAAGTGAATAAGCTACAGTATCCAAGGTACTAAACATAATATATTCTATGGGGTGTCATAAGTAAGTCATTAGAATACTTTCCTACTAAATTTATAAGACATAAGCATTCAATATTTGAGTAAACAAAGAGAAAATAAAGCTATCTATTGGGTTTCACTAAAAAGTCCATTGAAAGACTTGACTATTGTTGTTAAAAGACATAGGCATTCATATTATAGAGCCACAAACCACACTAGTAAAATAAAAACATGATAACATGGGATTCGAACCAATGACAGTCTTAATTTGATAGAGCAAACCCAACACCTTACTAACTGTGCTAACCAGACTGTGCATATTACATGAGCAATTTATCAGATATTTAAGTGAATAAGCTACAGTGTCCAAGGTACTAAACATAATATATTCTATGGGGTGTCATAAGCAAGTCATTAAAATACTTTCATACTAAATTAATAAGACATAAGCATTCAATATTTGAGTAAACAAAGAGAAAATAAAGCTATCTATTGGGTTTTACTAAAAAGTGCATTGGAAGACTTGACTATTATTGTTAAAAGACGTAGGCATTCATATTATAGAGCCACAAACCACACTAGCAAAATAAAAACATGATAACAGGGGAATCGAACCAATGACAGTCTTAATTTGATAGTGCAAACCCAACACCTTACTAACTGTGCTAACCAAACTGTGCATACCAGACACACAATTTATCAGAGATTTAAGTGAATAAGCTACAGTGTCCAAGGTACTAAACATAATATATTCTATGGGGTGTCATAAGCAAGTCATTAGACTACTTTCCTACTAAAGTTATAAGACATAAGCATTCAATATTTGAGTAAAAACAAAGAGAAAATAAAGCTATCTATTTGGTTTCACTAAAAAGTCCATTGGAAGACTAGACTATTGTTGTTAAAAGACATAGGCATTCATATTATAGAGCCACAAACCACACTAGTAAAATAAAAACATGATAACATGGGATTCCAACCAATTACAGTCTTAATTTGATAGTGCAAACCCAACACCTTACTAACTGTGCTAACCAGACTGTGCATACCATACACACAATTTATGAGAGATTTAAGTGAATAAGCTACAGTGTCCAAGGTACTAAACATAATATATTCTATGGGGTGTCATAAGTAAGTCATTAGAATACTTTCCTACTATATTTATAAGACATAAGCATTTAATATTTGAGTAAACAAGGAGAAAATAAAGCTATCTATTCGGTTTCACTAAAAAGTCCATTGGAAGTCTTGACTATTGTTGTTAAAAGACATAGGCATTCATATTATAGAGCCACAAACCACACTAGTAAAATAAAAACATGATATCATGGGATTCGTACTAATGACAGTCTTAATTTGATAGTGCAAAGCCAACACCTTACTAACTGTGCTAACCAGACTGTGAATACCAGACATACAATTTATCAGAGATTTAAGTGAATAAGCTACAGTGTCCAAGGTACTAAACATAATATATTCTATGGGGTGTCATAAGCAAGTCATTAAAATACTTTCCTACTAAATTAATAAGACATAAGCATTCAATATTTGAGTAAACAAAGAGAAAATAAAGCTATCTATTGGGTTTCACTAAAAAGTCCATTGGAAGACTTGACTATTGTTGTTAAAAGACATAGGCATTCATATTATAGAGCCACAAAATACACTAGTAAAATAAAAACATGATATCATGGGATTCGAACTAATGACAGTCTTAATTTGATAGTGCAAACCCAACACCTTACTAACTGTGCTAACCAGACTGTGCATACCAGCCACACAATTTATCAGAGATTTAAGTGAATAAGCTACAGTGTCCAAGGTACTAAACATAATATATTCTATGGGGTGTCATAAGCAAGTCATCATTAGAATACTTTCCTACTAAATTTATAAGACATAAGCATTCAATATTTGAGTAAACAAAGAGAAAATAAAGCTATCTATTGGGTTTCACTAAAAAGTCCATTGGAAGACTTGACTGTTGTTGTTAAAAGACATAGGCATTCATATTATAGAGCCACAAACCACACTAGTAAAATAAAAACATGATAACAGGGGATTTGAATCAATGACAGTCTTAATTTGATAGTGCAAACCCAACACCTTACTAACTGTGCATACCAGCCACACAATTTATCAGAGATTTAAGGGAATAAGCTACAGTGTCCAAGGTACTAAACATAATATATTCTATGGGGTGTCATAAGTAAGTCATTAGAATACTTTCCTACTAAATTTATAAGACATAAGCATTCAATATTTGAGTAAACAAAGAGAAAATAAAGCTATCTATTGGGTTTCACTAAAAAGTCCATTGGAAGACTTGACTATTATTGTTAAAAGATATAGGCATTCATATAATAGAGCCACAAACCACACTAGTAAAATAAAAACATGATAACATGGGATTTGAACCAATGACAGTCTTAATTTGAAAGTGCAAACCCAACACCTTACTAACTGTGCTAACCAGACTGTGCATACCAAACACACAGTTTATCAGAGATTTAAGTGAATAGGCTACAGTGTCCAAGGTACTAAACATAATATATTCTATGGGGTGTCATAAGCAAGTCATTAGAATACTTTCCTACTAAATTTATAAGACATAAGTATTCAATATTTGAGTAAACAAAGAGAAAATAAAGCTATCTATTGGGTTTCACTAAAAAGTCAATTGGAAGACTTGACTATTATTGTTAAAAGATATAGGCATTCATATTATAGAGCCACAAACCACACTAGTAAAATAAAATCATGATAACATGGGATTCGAACCAATGACAGTCTTAATTTGATAGTGCAAACCCAACACCTTACTAACTGTGCTAACCGGACTGTGCACACCAAACAAACAATTTATCAGTGATTTAAGTGAATAAGCTACAGTGTCCAAGGTACTAAACATAATATATTCTATGGGGTGTCATAAGCAAGTCATGAGAATACTTTCCTACTAAATTTATAAGACATAAGCATTCAATATTTGAGTAAACAAAGAGAAAATAAAGCTATCTATTGGGTTTCACTAAAAAGTCCATTGGAAGACTTGACTATTGTTGTTAAAAGACATAGGCATTCATATTAAAGACATAGGCATTACACTAGTAAAATAAAAACATGATAACATGGGATTCGAACCAATGACAGTCTTAATTTGATAGTGCAAACCCAACACCTTACTAACTGTGCTAACCAGACTGTGCATACCAGCCACAAAATTTATCAGAGATTTAAGTGAATAAGCTACAGTGTCCAAGGTACTAAACATAATATATTCTATGGGGTGTCATAAGCAAGTCATCATTAGAATACTTTCCTACTAAATTTATAAGACATAAGCATTCAATATTTGAGTAAACAAAGAGAAAATAAAGCTATCTATTGGGTTTCACTAAAAAGTACATTGAAAGACTTGACTATTGTTGTTAAAAGACATAGGCATTCATATTATAGAGCCACAAACCACACTAGTAAAATAAAAACATGATAACATGGGATTTGAACCAATGACAGTCTTAATTTGATAGTGCAAACCCAACACCTTACTAACTGTGCTAACCAGACGGTGCATACTAGACAGACAATTTATCAGATATTTAAGTGAATAAGCTACAGTATCCAAGGTACTAAACATAATATATTCTATGGGGTGTCATAAGCAAGTCATTAGAATACTTTCCTACTAAATTAATAAGACATAAGCATTCAATATTTGGGTAAACAAAGAGAAAATAAAGCTATCTATTGGATTTCACTAAAAAGTACATTGAAAGACTTGACTATTGTTGTTAAAAGACATAGGCATTCATATTATAGAGCCACAAACCACACTAGTAAAATAAAAACATGATATCATGGGATTCGAACTAATGACAGTCTTAATTTGATAGTGCAAAGCCAACACCTTACTAACTGTGCTAACCAGACTGTGAATACCAGACATACAATTTATCAGAGATTTAAGTGAATAAGCTACAGTGTCCAAGGTACTAAACATAATATATTCTATGGGGTGTCATAAGCAAGTCATTAAATACTTTCCTACTAAATTAATAAGACATAAGCATTCAATATTTGAGTAAACAAAGAGAAAATAAAGCTATCTATTGGGTTTCACTAAAAAGTCCATTGGAAGACTTGACTATTATTGTTAAAAGATATAGACATTCATATTATAGAGCCACAAACCACACTAGTAAAATAAAAACATGATAACATGGGATTTGAACCAATGACAGTCTTAATTTGATAGTTCAAACCCAACACCTTACTAACTGTGCTAACCAGACTGTGCACACCAAACAAACAATTTATCAGTGATTTAAGTGAATAAGCTACAGTGTCCAAGGTACTAAACATAATATATTCTATGGGATGTCAGAAGCAAGTCATCATTAGAATACTTTCCTACTAAATTTATAAGACATAAGCATTCAATATTTGAGTAAACAAAGAGAAAATAAAGCTATCTATTGGGTTTCACTAAAAAGTACATTGGAAGACTTGACTATTGTTGTTAAAAGACATAGGCATTCATATTATAGAGCCACAAACCACACTAGTAAAATAAAAACATGATATCATGGGATTCGAACTAATGAAAGTCTTAATTTGATAGTGCAAAGCCAACACCTTACTAACTGTGCTAACCAGACTGTGAATACCAGACACACAATTTATCAGAGATTTAAGTGAATAAGCTACAGTATCCAAGGTACTAAACATAATATATTTTATGGGGTGTCATAAGCAAGTCATTAGAATACTTTCCTACTAAATTTATAAGACATAAGCATTCAATATTTGAGTAAACAAAGAGAAAATAAAGCTATCTATTTGGTTTCACTAAAAAGTCCATTGGAAGACTTGACTATTGTTGTTAAAAGACATAGGCATTCATATTATAGAGCCACAAACCACACTAGTAAAATAAAAACATGATAACATGGGATTCAAACCAATTACAGTCTTAATTTGATAGTGCAAACCCAACACCTTACTAACTGTGCTAACCAGACTGTGCATACCAGCCACACAATTTATCAGAGATTTAAGTGAATAAGCTACAGTATCCAAGGTACTAAACATAATATATTCTATGGGGTGTCATAAGTAAGTCATTAGAATACTTTCCTACTAAATTTATAAGACATAAGCATTCAATATTTGAGTAAACAAAGAGAAAATAAAGCTATCTATTGGGTTTCACTAAAAAGTCCATTGAAAGACTTGACTATTGTTGTTAAAAGACATAGGCATTCATATTATAGAGCCACAAACCACACTAGCAAAATAAAAACATGATAACATGGGATTCAAACCAATGACAGTCTTAATTTGATAGTGCAAAGCCAACACCTTACTAACTGTGCTAACTAGACTTTGCATACCAGACACCCAGTTTATCAGAGATTTAAGTGAATAGGCTACAGTGTCCAAGGTACTAAACATAATATATTATATGGGGTGTCATAAGCAAGTCATTAGAATACTTTCCTACTAAATTTATAAGACATAAGTATTCAACATTTGAGTAAACAAAGAGAAAATAAAGCTATCTATTGGGTTTCACTAAAAAGTCCATTGGAAGACTTGACTGTTGTTGTTAAAAGACATAGGCATTCATATTATAGAGCCACAAACCACACTAGTAAAATAAAAACATGATAACAGGGGAATCGAACCAATGACAGTCTTAATTTGATAGTGCAAACCCAACACCTTACTAACTGTGCTAACCAGACTGTGCATACCAGCCACACAATTTATCAGAGATTTAAGTGAATAAGCTACAGTGTCCAAGTTACTAAACATAATATATTCTATGGGGTGTCATAAGAAAGTCATCATTAGAATACTTTCCTACTAAATTTATAAGACATAAGCATTCAATATTTGAGTAAACAAAGAGAAAATAAAGCTATCTATTGGGTTTCACTAAAAAGTACATTGAAAGACTTGACTATTGTTGTTAAAAGACATAGGCATTCATATTATAGAGCCACAAACCACACTAGTAAAATAAAAACATGATAACATGGGATTTGAACCAATGACAGTCTTAATTTGATAGTTCAAACCCAACACCTTACTAACTGTGCTAACCGGACTGTGCACACCAAACAAACAATTTATCAGTGATTTAAGTGAATAAGCTACAGTGTCCAAGGTACTAAACATAATATATTCTATGGGGTGTCATAAGCAAGTCATGAGAATACTTTCCTACTAAATTTATAAGACATAAGCATTCAATATTTGAGTAAACAAAGAGAAAATAAAGCTATCTATTGGGTTTCACTAAAAAGTCCATTGGAAGACTTGACTATTGTTGTTAAAAGACATAGGCATTCATATTAAAGACATAGGCATTACACTAGTAAAATAAAAACATGATAACATGGGATTCGAACCAATGACAGTCTTAATTTGATAGTGCAAACCCAACACCTTACTAACTGTGCTAACCAGACTGTGCATACCAGCCACAAAATTTATCAGAGATTTAAGTGAATAAGCTACAGTGTCCAAGGTACTAAACATAATATATTCTATGGGGTGTCATAAGCAAGTCATCATTAGAATACTTTCCTACTAAATTTATAAGACATAAGCATTCAATATTTGAGTAAACAAAGAGAAAATAAAACTATCTATTGGGTTTCACTAAAAAGTACATTGGAAGACTTGACTATTGTTGTTAAAAGACATAGGCATTCATATTATAGAGCCACAAACCACACTAGTAAAATAAAAACATGATATCATGGGATTCGAACTAATGACAGTCTTAATTTGATAGTGCAAAGCCAACACCTTACTAACTGTGCTAACCAGACTGTGAATACCAGACATACAATTTATCAGAGATTTAAGTGAATAAGCTACAGTGTCCAAGGTACTAAACATAATATATTCTATGGGGTGTCATAAGCAAGTCATTAAATACTTTCCTACTAAATTAATAAGACATAAGCATTCAATATTTGAGTAAACAAAGAGAAAATAAAGCTATCTATTGGGTTTCACTAAAAAGTCCATTGGAAGACTTGACTATTATTGTTAAAAGATATAGACATTCATATTATAGAGCCACAAACCACACTAGTAAAATAAAAACATGATAACATGGGATTTGAACCAATGACAGTCTTAATTTGATAGTTCAAACCCAACACCTTACTAACTGTGCTAACCAGACTGTGCACACCAAACAAACAATTTATCAGTGATTTAAGTGAATAAGCTACAGTGTCCAAGGTACTAAACATAATATATTCTATGGGGTGTCATAAGCAAGTCATCATTAGAATACTTTCCTACTAAATTTATAAGACATAAGCATTCAATATTTGAGTAAACAAAGAGAAAATAAAACTATCTATTGGGTTTCACTAAAAAGTACATTGGAAGACTTGACTATTGTTGTTAAAAGACATAGGCATTCATATTATAGAGCCACAAACCACACTAGTAAAATAAAAACATGATATCATGGGATTCGAACTAATGAAAGTCTTAATTTGATAGTGCAAAGCCAACACCTTACTAACTGTGCTAACCAGACTGTGAATACCAGACACACAATTTATCAGAGATTTAAGTGAATAAGCTACAGTATCCAAGGTACTAAACATAATATATTTTATGGGGTGTCATAAGCAAGTCATTAGAATACTTTCCTACTAAATTTATAAGACATAAGCATTCAATATTTGAGTAAACAAAGAGAAAATAAAGCTATCTATTGGGTTTCACTAAAAAGTCCATTGGAAGACTTGACTATTGTTGTTAAAAGACATAGGCATTCATATTATAGAGCCACAAACCACACTAGTAAAATAAAAACATGATAACATGGGATTCAAACCAATTACAGTCTTAATTTGACAGTGCAAACCCAACACCTTACTAACTGTGCTAACCAGACTGTGCATACCAGCCACACAATTTATCAGAGATTTAAGTGAATAAGCTACAGTATCCAAGGTACTAAACATAATATATTCTATGGGGTGTCATAAGTAAGTCATTAGAATACTTTCCTACTAAATTTATAAGACATAAGCATTCAATATTTGAGTAAACAAAGAGAAAATAAAGCTATCTATTGGGTTTCACTAAAAAGTCCATTGAAAGACTTGACTATTGTTGTTAAAAGACATAGGCATTCATATTATAGAGCCACAAACCACACTAGTAAAATAAAAACATGATAACATGGGATTCGAACCAATGACAGTCTTAATTTGATAGAGCAAACCCAACACCTTACTAACTGTGCTAACCAGACTGTGCATATTACATGAGCAATTTATCAGATATTTAAGTGAATAAGCTACAGTGTCCAAGGTACTAAACATAATATATTCTATGGGGTGTCATAAGCAAGTCATTAAAATACTTTCATACTAAATTAATAAGACATAAGCATTCAATATTTGAGTAAACAAAGAGAAAATAAAGCTATCTATTGGGTTTTACTAAAAAGTGCATTGGAAGACTTGACTATTATTGTTAAAAGACGTAGGCATTCATATTATAGAGCCACAAACCACACTAGCAAAATAAAAACATGATAACAGGGGAATCGAACCAATGACAGTCTTAATTTGATAGTGCAAACCCAACACCTTACTAACTGTGCTAACCAAACTGTGCATACCAGACACACAATTTATCAGAGATTTAAGTGAATAAGCTACAGTGTCCAAGGTACTAAACATAATATATTCTATGGGGTGTCATAAGCAAGTCATTAGACTACTTTCCTACTAAAGTTATAAGACATAAGCATTCAATATTTGAGTAAAAACAAAGAGAAAATAAAGCTATCTATTTGGTTTCACTAAAAAGTCCATTGGAAGACTAGACTATTGTTGTTAAAAGACATAGGCATTCATATTATAGAGCCACAAACCACACTAGTAAAATAAAAACATGATAACATGGGATTCCAACCAATTACAGTCTTAATTTGATAGTGCAAACCCAACACCTTACTAACTGTGCTAACCAGACTGTGCATACCATACACACAATTTATGAGCGATTTAAGTGAATAAGCTACAGTGTCCAAGGTACTAAACATAATATATTCTATGGGGTGTCATAAGTAAGTCATTAGAATACTTTCCTACTATATTTATAAGACATAAGCATTTAATATTTGAGTAAACAAGGAGAAAATAAAGCTATCTATTCGGTTTCACTAAAAAGTCCATTGGAAGTCTTGACTATTGTTGTTAAAAGACATAGGCATTCATATTATAGAGCCACAAACCACACTAGTAAAATAAAAACATGATATCATGGGATTCGTACTAATGACAGTCTTAATTTGATAGTGCAAAGCCAACACCTTACTAACTGTGCTAACCAGACTGTGAATACCAGACATACAATTTATCAGAGATTTAAGTGAATAAGCTACAGTGTCCAAGGTACTAAACATAATATATTCTATGGGGTGTCATAAGCAAGTCATTAAAATACTTTCCTACTAAATTAATAAGACATAAGCATTCAATATTTGAGTAAACAAAGAGAAAATAAAGCTATCTATTGGGTTTCACTAAAAAGTCCATTGGAAGACTTGACTATTGTTGTTAAAAGACATAGGCATTCATATTATAGAGCCACAAAATACACTAGTAAAATAAAAACATGATATCATGGGATTCGAACTAATGACAGTCTTAATTTGATAGTGCAAACCCAACACCTTACTAACTGTGCTAACCAGACTGTGCATACCAGCCACACAATTTATCAGAGATTTAAGTGAATAAGCTACAGTGTCCAAGGTACTAAACATAATATATTCTATGGGGTGTCATAAGCAAGTCATCATTAGAATACTTTCCTACTAAATTTATAAGACATAAGCATTCAATATTTGAGTAAACAAAGAGAAAATAAAGCTATCTATTGGGTTTCACTAAAAAGTCCATTGGAAGACTTGACTGTTGTTGTTAAAAGACATAGGCATTCATATTATAGAGCCACAAACCACACTAGTAAAATAAAAACATGATAACAGGGGATTTGAATCAATGACAGTCTTAATTTGATAGTGCAAACCCAACACCTTACTAACTGTGCATACCAGCCACACAATTTATCAGAGATTTAAAGGAATAAGCTACAGTGTCCAAGGTACTAAACATAATATATTCTATGGGGTGTCATAAGTAAGTCATTAGAATACTTTCCTACTAAATTTATAAGACATAAGCATTCAATATTTGAGTAAACAAAGAGAAAATAAAGCTATCTATTGGGTTTCACTAAAAAGTCCATTGGAAGACTTGACTATTATTGTTAAAAGATATAGGCATTCATATAATAGAGCCACAAACCACACTAGTAAAATAAAAACATGATAACATGGGATTTGAACCAATGACAGTCTTAATTTGAAAGTGCAAACCCAACACCTTACTAACTGTGCTAACCAGACTGTGCATACCAAACACACAGTTTATCAGAGATTTAAGTGAATAGGCTACAGTGTCCAAGGTACTAAACATAATATATTCTATGGGGTGTCATAAGCAAGTCATTAGAATACTTTCCTACTAAATTTATAAGACATAAGTATTCAATATTTGAGTAAACAAAGAGAAAATAAAGCTATCTATTGGGTTTCACTAAAAAGTCAATTGGAAGACTTGACTATTATTGTTAAAAGATATAGGCATTCATATTATAGAGCCACAAACCACACTAGTAAAATAAAATCATGATAACATGGGATTCGAACCAATGACAGTCTTAATTTGATAGTGCAAACCCAACACCTTACTAACTGTGCTAACCAGACTGTGCATATTACATGCACAATTTATCAGATATTTAAGTGAATAAGCTACAGTGTCCAAGGTACTAAACATAATATATTCTATGGGGTGTCATAAGCAAGTCATTAGAATACTTTCCTACTAAATTAATAAGACATAAGCATTCAATATTTGAGTAAACAAAGAGAAAATAAAGCTATCTATTGGGTTTCACTAAAAAGTCCATTGGAAGACTTGACTATTATTGTTAAAAGATATAGGCATTCATATTATAGAGCCACAAACCACACTAGTAAAATAAAAACATGATAACATGGGATTTGAACCAATGACAGTCTTAATTTGAAAGTGCAAACCCAACACTTTACTAACTGTGCTAACCAGACTTTGCATACCAGACACACAGTTTATCAGAGATTTAAGTGAATAGGCTACAGTGTCCAAGGTACTAAACATAATATATTCTATGGGGTGTCATAAGCAAGTCATTAGAATACTTTCCTACTAAATTAATAAGACATAAGCATTCAATATTTGAGTAAACAAAGAGAAAATAAAGCTATCTATTGGGTTTCACTAAAAAGTCCATTGGAAGACTTGACTATTATTGTTAAAAGATTTAGGCATTCATTTTATAGAGCCACAAACCACACTAGTAAAATAAAAACATGATAACATGGGATTCGAACCAATGACAGTCTTAATTTGATAGTGCAAACCCAACACCTTACTAACTGTGCTAACCAGACTGTGCATATTAAATGCACAATTTATCAGATATTTAAGTGAATAAGCTACAGTGTCCAAGGTACTAAACATAATATATTCTATGGGGTGTCATAAGCAAGTCATTAAAATACTTTCCTACAAAATTAATAAGACATTAGCATTCAATATTTGAGTAAACAAAGAGAAAATAAAGCTATCTATTGGGTTGCACTAAAAAGTCCATTGGAAGACTTGACTGTTGTTGTTAAAAGACATAGGCATTCATATTATAGAGCCACAAACCACACTAGCAAAATAAAAACATGATAACATGGGATTCGAACCAATGACAGTCTTTATTTGATAGTGCAAAACTAACACCTTACTAACTGTGCTAACCAGACTTTGCATACCAGACACACAGTTTATCAGAGATTTAAGTGAATAGGCTACAGTGTCCAAGGTACTAAACATAATATATTCTATGGGGTTTCATAAGCAAGTCATTAGAATACTTTCCTACTAAATTTATAAGACATAAGTATTCAATATTTGAGTAAACAAAGAGAAAATAAAGCTATCTATTGGGTTTCACTAAAAAGTCCATTGGAAGACTTGACTGTTGTTGTTAAAAGACATAGGCATTCATATTATAGAGCCACAAACCACACTAGTAAAATAAAAACATGATAACATGGGATTTGAACCAATGACAGTCTTAATTTGATAGTTCAAACCCAACACCTTACTAACTGTGCTAACCAGACTGTGCACACCAAACAAACAATTTATCAGTGATTTAAGTGAATAAGCTACAGTGTCCAAGGTACTAAACATAATATATTCTATGGGGTGTCATAAGCAAGTCATCATTAGAATACTTTCCTACTAAATTTATAAGACATAAGCATTCAATATTTGAGTAAACAAAGAGAAAATAAAGCTATCTATTGGGTTTCACTAAAAAGTCCATTGGAAGACTTGACTAGTGTTGTTAAAAGACATAGGCATTCATATTATAGAGCCACAAACCACACTAGTAAAATAAAAACATGATAACATGGGATTCAAACCAATTACAGTCTTAATTTGACAGTGCAAACCCAACACCTTACTAACTGTGCTAACCAGACTGTGCATACCAGCCACACAATTTATCAGAGATTTAAGTGAATAAGCTACAGTATCCAAGGTACTAAACATAATATATTCTATGGGGTGTCATAAGTAAGTCATTAGAATACTTTCCTACTAAATTTATAAGACATAAGCATTCAATATTTGAGTAAAGAGAAAATAAAGCTATCTATTGGGTTTCACTAAAAAGTCCATTGAAAGACTTGACTATTGTTGTTAAAAGACATAGGCATTCATATTATAGAGCCACAAACCACACTAGTAAAATAAAAACATGATAACATGGGATTCGAACCAATGACAGTCTTAATTTTATAGTGCAAAGCCAACACCTTACTAACTGTGCTAACTAGACTTTGCATACCAGACACCCAGTTTATCAGAGATTTAAGTGAATAGGCTACAGTGTCCAAGGTACTAAACATAATATATTATATGGGGTGTCATAAGCAAGTCATTAGAATACTTTCCTACTAAATTTATAAGACATAAGTATTCAATATTTGAGTAAACAAAGAGAAAATAAAGCTATCTATTGGGTTTCACTAAAAAGTCCATTGGAAGACTTGACTGTTGTTGTTAAAAGACATAGGCATTCATATTATAGAGCCACAAACCACACTAGTAAAATAAAAACATGATAACAGGGGAATCGAACCAATGACAGTCTTAATTTGATAGTGCAAACCCAACACCTTACTAACTGTGCTAACCAAACTGTGCATACCAGACACACAATTTATCAGAGATTTAAGTGAATAAGCTACAGTGTCCAAGGTACTAAACATAATATATTCTATGGGGTGTCATAAGCAAGTCATTAGACTACTTTCCTACTAAAGTTATAAGACATAAGCATTCAATATTTGAGTAAAAACAAAGAGAAAATAAAGCTATCTATTTGGTTTCACTAAAAAGTCCATTGGAAGACTAGACTATTGTTGTTAAAAGACATAGGCATTCATATTATAGAGCCACAAACCACACTAGTAAAATAAAAACATGATAACATGGGATTCCAACCAATTACAGTCTTAATTTGATAGTGCAAACCCAACACCTTACTAACTGTGCTAACCAGACTGTGCATACCATACACACAATTTATGAGAGATTTAAGTGAATAAGCTACAGTGTCCAAGGTACTAAACATAATATATTCTATGGGGTGTCATAAGTAAGTCATTAGAATACTTTCCTACTATATTTATAAGACATAAGCATTTAATATTTGAGTAAACAAGGAGAAAATAAAGCTATCTATTGGGTTTCACTAAAAAGTCCATTGGAAGTCTTGACTATTGTTGTTAAAAGACATAGGCATTCATATTATAGAGCCACAAACCACACTAGTAAAATAAAAACATGATATCATGGGATTCGTACTAATGACAGTCTTAATTTGATAGTGCAAAGCCAACACCTTACTAACTGTGCTAACCAGACTGTGAATACCAGACATACAATTTATCAGAGATTTAAGTGAATAAGCTACAGTGTCCAAGGTACTAAACATAATATATTCTATGGGGTGTCATAAGCAAGTCATTAAAATACTTTCCTACTAAATTAATAAGACATAAGCATTCAATATTTGAGTAAACAAAGAGAAAATAAAGCTATCTATTGGGTTTCACTAAAAAGTCCATTGGAAGACTTGACTATTGTTGTTAAAAGACATAGGCATTCATATTATAGAGCCACAAACCACACTAGTAAAATAAAAACATGATATCATGGGATTCGAACTGATGACAGTCTTAATTTGATAGTGCAAACCCAACACCTTACTAACTGTGCTAACCAAACTGTGCATACCAGACACACAATTTATCAGAGATTTAAGTGAATAAGCTACAGTGTCCAAGGTACTAAACATAATATATTCTATGGGGTGTCATAAGCAAGTCATTAGACTACTTTCCTACTAAAGTTATAAGACATAAGCATTCAATATTTGAGTAAACAAAGAGAAAATAAAGCTATCTATTTGGTTTCACTAAAAAGTCCATTGGAAGACTTGACTATTGTTGTTAAAAGACATAGGCATTCATATTATAGAGCCACAAACCACACTAGTAAAATAAAAACATGATAACATGGGATTCCAACCAATTACAGTCTTAATTTGATAGCGCAAACCCAACACCTTACTAACTGTGCTATCCAGACTGTGCATACCAGACACACAATTTATGAGAGATTTAAGTGAATAAGCTACAGTGTCCAAGGTACTAAACATAATATATTCTATGGGGTGTCATAAGTAAGTCATTAGAATACTTTCCTACTATATTTATAAGACATAAGCATTCAATATTTGAGTAAACAAGGAGAAAATAAAGCTATCTATTGGGTTTCACTAAAAAGTCCATTGGAAGTCTTGACTATTGTTGTTAAAAGACATAGGCATTCATATTATAGAGCCACAAACCACACTAGTAAAATAAAAACATGATATCATGGGATTCGAACTAATGACAGTCTTAATTTGATAGTGCAAAGCCAACACCTTACTAACTGTGCTAACCAGACTGTGAATACCAGACATACAATTTATCAGAGATTTAAGTGAATAAGCTACAGTGTCCAAGGTACTAAACATAATATATTCTATGGGGTGTCATAAGCAAGTCATTAAAATACTTTCCTACTAAATTAATAAGACATAAGCATTCAATATTTGAGTAAACAAAGAGAAAATAAAGCTATCTATTGGGTTTCACTAAAAAGTCCATTGGAAGACTTGACTATTGTTGTTAAAAGACATAGGCATTCATATTATAGAGCCACAAAATACACTAGTAAAATAAAAACATGATATCATGGGATTCGAACTAATGACAGTCTTAATTTGATAGTGCAAACCCAACACCTTACTAAATGTGCTAACCAGACTGTGCATACCAGCCACACAATTTATCAGAGATTTAAGTGAATAAGCTACAGTGTCCAAGGTACTAAACATAATATATTCTATGGGGTGTCATAAGCAAGTCATTAAAATACTTTCCTACTAAATTAATAAGACATAAGCATTCAATATTTGAGTAAACAAAGAGAAAATAAAGCTATCTATTGGGTTTCACTAAAAAGTCCATTGGAAGACTTGACTATTGTTGTTAAAAGACATAGGCATTCATATTATAGAGCCACAAACCACACTAGTAAAATAAAAACATGATAACATGGGATTTGAACCAATGACAGTCTTAATTTGAAAGTGCAAACCCAACACTTTACTAACTGTGCTAACCAAACTTTGCATACCAGACCCACAGTTTATCAGAGATTTAAGTGAATAGGCTACAGTGTCCAAGGTACTAAACATAATATATTCTATGGGGTGTCATAAGCAAGTCATTAGAATACTTTCCTACTAAATTTATAAGACATAAGTATTCAATATTTGAGTAAACAAAGAGAAAATAAAGCTATATATTGGGTTTCACTAAAAAGTCCATTGGAAGACTTGACTGTTGTTGTTAAAAGACATAGGCATTCATATTATAGAGCCACAAACCACACTAGTAAAATAAAAACATGATAACAGGGGATTCGAACCAATGACAGTCTTAATTTGATAGTGCAAACCCAACACCTTACTAACTGTGCTAACCAGACTGTGCATACCAAACACACAGTTTATCAGAGATTTAAGTGAATAGGCTACAGTGTCCAAGGTACTAAACATAATATATTCTATGGGGTGTCATAAGCAAGTCATTAGAATACTTTCCTACTAAATTTATAAGACATAAGTATTCAATATTTGAGTAAACAAAGAGAAAATAAAGCTATCTATTGGGTTTCACTAAAAAGTCAATTGGAAGACTTGACTATTATTGTTAAAAGATATAGGCATTCATATTATAGAGCCACAAACCACACTAGTAAAATAAAATCATGATAACATGGGATTCGAACCAATGACAGTCTTAATTTGATAGTGCAAACCCAACACCTTACTAACTGTGCTAACCAGACTGTGCATATTACATGCACAATTTATCAGATATTTAAGTGAATAAGCTACAGTGTCCAAGGTACTAAACATAATATATTCTATGGGGTGTCATAAGCAAGTCATTAGAATACTTTCCTACTAAATTAATAAGACATAAGCATTCAATATTTGAGTAAACAAAGAGAAAATAAAGCTATCTATTGGGTTTCACTAAAAAGTCCATTGGAAGACTTGACTATTATTGTTAAAAGATATAGGCATTCATATTATAGAGCCACAAACCACACTAGTAAAATAAAAACATGATAACATGGGATTTGAACCAATGACAGTATTAATTTGAAAGTGCAAACCCAACACTTTACTAACTGTGCTAACCAGACTTTGCATACCAGACACACAGTTTATCAGAGATTTAAGTGAATAGGCTACAGTGTCCAAGGTACTAAACATAATATATTCTATGGGGTGTCATAAGCAAGTCATTAGAATACTTTCCTACTAAATTAATAAGACATAAGCATTCAATATTTGAGTAAACAAAGAGAAAATAAAGCTATCTATTGGGTTTCACTAAAAAGTCCATTGGAAGACTTGACTATTATTGTTAAAAGATTTAGGCATTCATTTTATAGAGCCACAAACCACACTAGTAAAATAAAAACATGATAACATGGGATTCGAACCAATGACAGTCTTAATTTGATAGTGCAAACCCAACACCTTACTAACTGTGCTAACCAGACTGTGCATATTAAATGCACAATTTATCAGATATTTAAGTGAATAAGCTACAGTGTCCAAGGTACTAAACATAATATATTCTATGGGGTGTCATAAGCAAGTCATTAAAATACTTTCCTACAAAATTAATAAGACATTAGCATTCAATATTTGAGTAAACAAAGAGAAAATAAAGCTATCTATTGGGTTGCACTAAAAAGTCCATTGGAAGACTTGACTGTTGTTGTTAAAAGACATAGGCATTCATATTATAGAGCCACAAACCACACTAGCAAAATAAAAACATGATAACATGGGATTCGAACCAATGACAGTCTTTATTTGATAGTGCAAAACTAACACCTTACTAACTGTGCTAACCAGACTTTGCATACCAGACACACAGTTTATCAGAGATTTAAGTGAATAGGCTACAGTGTCCAAGGTACTAAACATAATATATTCTATGGGGTTTCATAAGCAAGTCATTAGAATACTTTCCTACTAAATTTATAAGACATAAGTATTCAATATTTGAGTAAACAAAGAGAAAATAAAGCTATCTATTGGGTTTCACTAAAAAGTCCATTGGAAGACTTGACTGTTGTTGTTAAAAGACATAGGCATTCATATTATAGAGCCACAAACCACACTAGTAAAATAAAAACATAGCAGGGGATTCGAACCAATGACAGTCTTAATTTGATAGTGCAAACCCAACACCTTACTAACTGTGCTAACCAGACGGTGCATACCAGACAGACAATTTATCAGAGATTTAAGTGAATAAGCTACAGTATCCAAGGTACTAAACATAATATATTCTATGGGGTGTCATAAGCAAGTCATTAGAATACTTTCCTACTAAATTAATAAGACATAAGCATTCAATATTTGAGTAAACAAAGAGAAAATAAAGCTATCTATTGGGTTTCACTAAAAAGTCCATTGGAAGACTTGACTATTATTGTTAAAAGATATAGGCATTCATATTATAGAGCCACAAACCACACTAGTAAAATAAAAACATGATAACATGGGATTCGAACCAATGACAGTCTTAATTTGATAGTGCAAACCCAACACCTTACTAACTGTGCTAACCAGACTGTGCATATTACATGCACAATTTATCAGATATTTAAGTGAATAAGCTACAGTGTCCAAGGTACTAAACATAATATATTCTATGGGGTGTCATAAGCAAGTCATTAAAATACTTTCCTACTAAATTAATAAGACATAAGCATTCAATATTTGAGTAAACAAAGAGAAAATAAAGCTATCTATTGGGTTTCACTAAAAAGTCCATTGGAAGACTTGACTATTATTGTTAAAAGACATAGGCATTCATATTATAGAGCCACAAACCACACTAGCAAAATAAAAACATGATAACATGGGATTCGAACCAATGACAGTCTTTATTTGATAGTGCATAGCCAACACCTTACTAACTGTGCTAAACAGACTTTGCATACCAGACACACAGTTTATCAGAGATTTAAGTGAATAGGCTACAGTGTCCAAGGTACTAAACATAATATATTCTATGGGGTGTCATAAGCAAGTCATTAGAATACTTTCCTACTAAATTTATAAGACATAAGTATTCAATATTTGAGTAAACAAAGAGAAAATAAAGCTATCTATTGGGTTTCACTAAAAAGTCCAATGGAAGACTTGACTGTTGTTGTTAAAAGACATAGTCATACATATTAAAGACATAGGCATTAAACTGGTAAAATAAAAACATGATAACAGGGGATTCGAACCAATGACAGTCTTAATTTGATAGTGCAAACCCAACACCTTACTAACTGTGCTAACCAGACTGTGCATACCAGACACACAATTTATCAGAGATTTAAGTGAATAAGCTACAGTGTCCAAGGTACTAAACATAATATATTCTATGGGGTGTCATAAGCAAGTCATTAAAATACTTTCCTACTAAATTAATAAGACATAAGCATTCAATATTTGAGTAAACAAAGAGAAAATTAAGCTATCTATTGGGTTGCACTAAAAAGTCCATTGGAAGACTTGACTGTTGTTGTTAAAAGACATAGGCATTCATATTATAGAGCCACAAACCACACTAGCAAAATAAAAACATGATAACATGGGATTCGAACCAATGACAGTCTTTATTTGATAGTGCAAAACTAACACCTTACTAACTGTGCTAACCAGACTTTGCATACCAGACACACAGTTTATCAGAGATTTAAGTGAATAGGCTACAGTGTCCAAGGTACTGAACATAATATATTCTATGGGGTTTCATAAGCAAGTCATTAGAATACTTTCCTACTAAATTTATAAGACATAAGTATTCAATATTTGAGTAAACAAAGAGAAAATAAAGCTATCTATTGGGTTTCACTAAAAAGTCCATTGGAAGACTTGACTGTTGTTGTTAAAAGACATAGGCATTCATATTATAGAGCCACAAACCACACTAGTAAAATAAAAACATAACAGTGGATTCGAACCAATGACTGTCTTAATTTGATAGTGCAAACCCAACACCTTACTAACTGTGCTAACTAGACGGTGCATACCAGACAGACAATTTATCAGAGATTTAAGTGAATAAGCTACAGTATCCAAGGTACTAAACATAATATATTCTATGGGGTGTCATAAGCAAGTCATTAGAATACTTTCCTACTAAATTAATAAGACATAAGCATTCAATATTTGAGTAAACAAAGAGAAAATAAAGCTATCTATTGGGTTTCACTAAAAAGTCCATTGGAAGACTTGACTATTATTGTTAAAAGATATAGGCATTCATATTATAGAGCCACAAACCACACTAGTAAAATAAAAACATGATAACATGGGATTCGAACCAATGACAGTCTTAATTTGATAGTGCAAACCCAACACCTTACTAACTGTGCTAACCAGACTGTGCATATTACATGCACAATTTATCAGATATTTAAGTGAATAAGCTACAGTGTCCAAGGTACTAAACATAATATATTCTATGGGGTGTCATAAGCAAGTCATTAAAATACTTTCCTACTAAATTAATAAGACATAAGCATTCAATATTTGAGTAAACAAAGAGAAAATAAAGCTATCTATTGGGTTTCACTAAAAAGTCCATTGGAAGACTTGACTATTATTGTTAAAATACATAGGCATTCATATTATAGAGTCACAAACCACACTAGCAAAATAAAAACATGATAACATGGGATTCGAACCAATGACAGTCTTTATTTGATAGTGCATAGCCAACACCTTACTAACTGTGCTAAACAGACTTTGCATACCAGACACACAGTTTATCAGAGATTTAAGTGAATAGGCTACAGTGTCCAAGGTTCTAAACATAATATATTCTATGGGGTGTCATAAGCAAGTCATTAGAATACTTTCCTACTAAATTTATAAGACATAAGTATTCAATATTTGAGTAAACAAAGAGAAAATAAAGCTATCTATTGGGTTTCACTAAAAAGTCCAATGGAAGACTTGACTGTTGTTGTTAAAAGACATAGGCATACATATTAAAGACATAGGCATTAAACTGGTAAAATAAAAACATGATAACAGGGGATTCGAACCAATGACAGTCTTAATTTGATAGTGCAAACCCAAAACATTACTAACTGTGCTAACCAGACTGTGCATACCAGACACACAATTTATCAGAGATTTAAGTGAATAAGCTACAGTGTCCAAGGTACTAAACATAATATATTCTATGGGGTGTCATAAGCAAGTCATTAGGCTACTTTCCTACTAAAGTTATAAGACATAAGCATTCAATATTTAAGTTAAACAAAGAGAAAATAAAGCTATCTATTGGGTTTCACTAAAAAGTCCATTGGAAGACTTGACTATTGTTGTTAAAAGACATAGGCATTCATATTATAGAGCCACAAACCACACTAGTAAAATAAAAACATGATAACATGGGATTCCAACCAATGACAGTCTTAATTTGATAGTGCAAACCCAACACCTTACTAACTGTGCTAACCAGTCTGTGCATACCAGCCACAAAATTTATCAGAGATTTAAGTGAATAAGCTACAGTGTCCAAGGTACTAAACATAATATATTCTATGGGGTGTCATAAGCAAGTCATCATTAGAATACTTTCCTACTAAATTTATAAGACATAAGCATTCAATATTTGAGTAAACAAAGAGAAAATAAAGCTATCTATTGGGTTTCACTAAAAAGTCCATTGGAAGACTTGACAATTACAGTTAAAAGATATAGGCATTCATATTATAGAGCCACAAACCACACTAGTAAAATAAAAACATGATAACATGGGATTCGAACCAATGACAGTCTTAATTTGATAGTGCAAACCCAACACCTTACTAACTGTGCTAACCAGACTGTGCATATTAAATGCACAATTTATCAGAGATTTAAGTGAATAAGCTACAGTGTCCAAGGTACTAAACATAATATATTCTATGGGGTGTCATAAGCAAGTCATTAAAATACTTTCCTACTAAATTAATAAGACATAAGCATTCAATATTTGAGTAAACAAAGAGAAAATAAAGCTATCTATTGGGTTTCACTAAAAAGTCCATTGGAAGACTTGACTATTATTGTTAAAAGACATAGGCATTCATATTATAGAGCCACAAACCACACTAGCAAAATAAAAACATGATAACAAGGGATTCGAACCAATGACAGTCTTTATTTGATAGTGCAAAACCAACACCTTACTAACTGTGCTAACCAGACGGTGCATACCAGACAAACAATTTATCAGAGATTTAAGTGAATAAGCTACAGTATCCAAGGTACTAAACATAATATATTCTATGGGGTGTCATAAGCAAGTCATTAGAATACTTTCCTACTAAATTAATAAGACATAAGCATTCAATATTTGAGTAAACAAAGAGAAAATAAAGCTATCTATTGGGTTTCACTAAAAAGTCCATTGGAAGACTTGACTATTATTGTTAAAAGATATAGGCATTCATATTATAGAGCCACAAACCACACTAGTAAAATAAAAACATGATAACATGGGATTCGAACCAATGACAGTCTTAATTTGATAGTGCAAACCCAACACCTTACTAACTGTGCTAACCAGACTGTGCATATTACATGCACAATTTATCAGATATTTAAGTGAATAAGCTACAGTGTCCAAGGTACTAAACATAATATATTCTATGGGGTGTCATAAGCAAGTCATTAAAATACTTTCCTACTAAATTAATAAGACATAAGCATTCAATATTTGAGTAAACAAAGAGAAAATAAAGCTATCTATTGGGTTTCACTAAACAGTCCATTGGAAGACTTGACTATTATTGTTAAAAGACATAGGCATTCATATTATAGAGCCACAAACCACACTAGTAAAATAAAAACATGATAACATGGGATTCGAACCAATGATAGTCTTTATTTGATAGTGCATAGCCAACACCTTACTAACTGTGCTAAACAGACTTTGCATACCAGACACACAGTTTATCAGAGATTTAAGTGAATAGGCTACAGTGTCCAAGGTACTAAACATAATATATTCTATGGGGTGTCATAAGCAAGTCATTAGAATACTTTCCTACTAAATTTATAAGACATAAGTATTCAATATTTGAGTAAACAAAGAGAAAATAAAGCTATCTATTGGGTTTCACTAAAAAGTCCAATGGAAGACTTGACTGTTGTTGTTAAAAGACATAGGCATACATATTAAAGACATAGGCATTAAACTGGTAAAATAAAAACGTGATAACAGGGGATTCGAACCAATGACAGTTTTAATTTGATAGTGCAAACCCAAAACCTTACTAACTGTGCTAACCAGACTGTGCATACCAGACACACAATTTATCAGAGATTTAAGTGAATAAGCTACAGTGTCCAAGGTACTAAACATAATATATTCTATGGGGTGTCATAAGCAAGTCATTAGGCTACTTTCCTACTAAAGTTATAAGACATAAGCATTCAATATTTAAGTTAAACAAAGAGAAAATAAAGCTATCTATTGGGTTTCACTAAAAAGTCCATTGGAAGACTTGACTATTGTTGTTAAAAGACATAGGCATTCATATTATAGAGCCACAAACCACACTAGTAAAATAAAAACATGATAACATGGGATTCCAACCAATGACAGTCTTAATTTGATAGTGCAAACCCAACACCTTACTAACTGTGCTAACCAGTCTGTGCATACCAGCCACAAAATTTATCAGAGATTTAAGTGAATAAGCTACAGTGTCCAAGGTACTAAACATAATATATTCTATGGGGTGTCATAAGCAAGTCATCATTAGAATACTTTCCTACTAAATTTATAAGACATAAGCATTCAATATTTGAGTAAACAAAGAGAAAATAAAGCTATCTATTGGGTTTCACTAAAAAGTCCATTGGAAGACTTGACTATTATTGTTAAAAGACATAGGCATTCATATTATAGAGCCACAAACCACACTAGCAAAATAAAAACATGATAACAAGGGATTCGAACCAATGACAGTCTTTATTTGATAGTGCAAAACCAACACCTTACTAACTGTGCTAACCAGACGGTGCATACCAGACAAACAATTTATCAGAGATTTAAGTGAATAAGCTACAGTATCCAAGGTACTAAACATAATATATTCTATGGGGTGTCATAAGCAAGTCATTAGAATACTTTCCTACTAAATTAATAAGACATAAGCATTCAATATTTGAGTAAACAAAGAGAAAATAAAGCTATCTATTGGGTTTCACTAAAAAGTCCATTGGAAGACTTGACTATTATTGTTAAAAGATATAGGCATTCATATTATAGAGCCACAAACCACACTAGTAAAATAAAAACATGATAACATGGGATTCGAACCAATGACAGTCTTAATTTGATAGTGCAAACCCAACACCTTACTAACTGTGCTAACCAGACTGTGCATATTACATGCACAATTTATCAGATATTTAAGTGAATAAGCTACAGTGTCCAAATTACTAAACATAATATATTCTATGGGGTGTCATAAGCAAGTCATTAAAATACTTTCCTACTAAATTAATAAGACATAAGCATTCAATATTTGAGTAAACAAAGAGAAAATAAAGCTATCTATTGGGTTTCACTAAAAAGTCCATTGGAAGACTTGACTATTATTGTTAAAAGATATAGGCATTCATATTATAGAGCCACAAACCACACTAGTAAAATAAAAACATGATAACATGGGATTCGAACCAATGACAGTCTTAATTTGATAGTGCAAACCCAACACCTTACTAACTGTGCTAACCAGACTGTGCATATTAAATGCACAATTTATCAGATATTTAAGTGAATAAGCTACAGTGTCCAAGGTACTAAACATAATATATTCTATGGGGTGTCATAAGCAAGTCATTAAAATACTTTCCTACTAAATTAATAAGACATAAGCATTCAATATTTGAGTAAACAAAGAGAAAATAAAGCTATCTATTGGGTTTCACTAAAAAGTCCATTGGAAGACTTGACTATTATTGTTAAAAGACATAGGCATTCATATTATAGAGCCACAAACCACACTAGCAAAATAAAAACATGATAACAAGGGATTCGAACCAATGACAGTCTTTATTTGATAGTGCAAAACCAACACCTTACTAACTGTGCTAACCAGACGGTGCATACCAGACAAACAATTTATCAGAGATTTAAGTGAATAAGCTACAGTATCCAAGGTACTAAACATAATATATTCTATGGGGTGTCATAAGCAAGTCATTAGAATACTTTCCTACTAAATTAATAAGACATAAGCATTCAATATTTGAGTAAACAAAGAGAAAATAAAGCTATCTATTTGGTTTCACTAAAAAGTCCATTGGAAGACTTGACTATTATTGTTAAAAGATATAGGCATTCATATTATAGAGCCACAAACCACACTAGTAAAATAAAAACATGATAACATGGGATTTGAACCAATGACAGTCTTAATTTGAAAGTGCAAACCCAACACTTTACTAACTGTGCTAACCAGACTTTGCATACCAGACACACAGTTTATCAGAGATTTAAGTGAATAGGCTACAGTGTCCAAGGTACTAAACATAATATATTCTATGGGGTGTCATAAGCAAGTCATTAGAATACTTTCCTACTAAATTTATAAGACATAAGTATTCAATATTTGAGTAAACAAAGAGAAAATAAAGCTATATATTGGGTTTCACTAAAAAGTCCATTGGAAGACTTGACTGTTGTTGTTAAAAGACATAGGCATTCATATTATAGAGCCACAAACCACACTAGTAAAATAAAAACATGATAACATGGGATTCGAACCAATGACAGTCTTAATTTGATAGTGCAAACCCAACACCTTACTAACTGTGCTAACCAGACTGTGCATACCAAACACACAATTTATCAGAGATTTAAGTGAATAAGCTACAGTGTCCAAGGTACTAAACATAATATATTCTATGGGGTGTCATAAGTAAGTCATTAGAATACTTTCCTACTAAATTTATAAGACATAAGCATTCAATATTTGAGTAAACAAAGAGAAAATAAAGCTATCTATTGGGTTTCACTAAAAAGTCCATTGGAAGACTTGACTATTGTTGTTAAAAGACTTAGGCAATCATATTATAGAGCCACAAACCACACTAGTAAAATAAAAACATGATAACATGGGATTCCAACCAATGACAGTCTTAATTTGATAGTGCAAACCCAACACCTTACTAACTGTGCTAACCAGACTGTGCATACCAGCCACAAAATGTATCAGAGATTTAAGTGAATAAGCTACAGTGTCCAAGGTACTAAACATAATATATTCTATGGGGTGTCATAAGCAAGTCATCATTAGAATACTTTCCTACTAAATTTATAAGACATAAGCATTCAATATTTGAGTAAACAAAGAGAAAATAAAGCTATCTATTGGGTTTCACTAAAAAGTCCATTGGAAGACTTGACTATTATTGTTAAAAGATATAGGCATTCATATTATAGAGCCACAAACCACACTAGTAAAATAAAAACATGATAACATGGGATTCGAACCAATGACAGTCTTAATTTGATAGTGCAAACCCAACACCTTACTAACTGTGCTAACCAGACCGTGCATATTAAATGCACAATTTATCAGATATTTAAGTGAATAAGCTACAGTGTCCAAGGTACTAAACATAATATATTCTATGGGGTGTCATAAGCAAGTCATTAAAATACTTTCCTACTAAATTAATAAGACATAAGCATTCAATATTTGAGTAAACAAAGAGAAAATAAAGCTATCTATTGGGTTTCACTAAAAAGTCCATTGGAAGACTTGACTATTATTGTTAAAAGACATAGGCATTCATATTATAGAGCTACAAACCACACTAGCAAAATAAAAACATGATAACAAGGGACTCGAACCAATGACAGTCTTTATTTGATAGTGCAAACCCAACACCTTACTAACTGTGCTAACCAGACGGTGCATACCAGACAGACAATTTATCAGAGATTTAAGTGAATAAGCTACAGTATCCAAGGTACTAAACATAATATATTCTATGGGGTGTCATAAGCAAGTCATTAGAATACTTTCCTACTAAATTAATAAGACATAAGCATTCAATATTTGAGTAAACAAAGAGAAAATAAAGCTATCTATTGGGTTTCACTAAAAAGTCCATTGGAAGACTTGACTATTATTGTTAAAAGATATAGGCATTCATATTATAGAGCCACAAACCAAACTAGTAAAATAAAAACATGATAACATGGGATTTGAACCAATGACAGTCTTAATTTGAAAGTGCAAACCCAACACCTTACTAACTGTGCTAACCAGACGGTGCATACCAGACAGACAATTTATCAGAGATTTAAGTGAATAAGCTACAGTATCCAAGGTACTAAACATAATATATTCTATGGGGTGTCATAAGCAAGTCATTAGAATACTTTCCTACTAAATTTATAAGACATAAGTATTCAATATTTGAGAAAATAAAGCTATATATTGGGTTTCACTAAAAAGTCCATTGGAAGACTTGACTGTTGTTGTTAAAAGACATAGGCATTCATATTATAGAGCCACAAACCACACTAGTAAAATAAAAACATGATAACAGGGGATTTGAACCAATGACAGTCTTAATATGATAGTGCAAACCCAACACCTTACTAACTGTGCTAACAAGACTGTGCATACCAGACACACAATTTATCAGAGATTTAAGTGAATAAGCTACAGTGTCCAAGGTACTAAACATAATATATTCTATGGGGTGTCATAAGTAAGTCATTAGAATACTTTCCTACTAAATTTATAAGACATAAGCATTCAATATTTGAGTAAACAAAGAGAAAATAAAGCTATCTATTGGGTTTCACTAAAAAGTCCATTGGAAGTCTTGACTATTGTTGTTAAAAGACATAGGCATTCATATTATAGAGCCACAAACCACACTAGTAAAATAAAAACATGATAACATGCGATTCAAACCAATAACAGTCTTTATTTGATAGTGCAAACCCAACACCTTACTAACTGTGCTAACTAGACTGTGCATACCAGACACACAATTTTTCAGAGATTTAAGTGAATAAGCTACAGTGTCCAAGGTACTAAACATAATATATTCTATGGGGTGTCATAAGCAAGTCATTAGACTACTTTCCTACTAAAGTTATAAGACATAAGCATTCAATATTTGAGTAAACAAAGAGAAAATAAAGCTATCTATTGGGTTTCACTAAAAAGTCCATTGGAAGACTTGACTATTGTTGTTAAAAGACATAGGCATTCATATTATAGAGCCACAAACCACACTAGTAAAATAAAAACATGATAACATGGGATTTGAAACAATGACAGTCTTAATTTGATAGTGCAAACCCAACACCTTACTAACTGTGCTAACCAGACTGTGCATACCAGACAGACAATTTATCAGAGATTTAAGTGAATAAGCTACAGTGTCCAAGGTACTAAACATAATATATTCTATGGGGTGTCATAAGCAAGTCATTAGAATACTTTCCTACTAAATTAATAAGACATAAGCATTCAATATTTGAGTAAACAAAGAGAAAATAAAGCTATCTATTGGGTTTCACTAAAAAGTCCATTGGAAGACTTGACTATTATTGTTAAAAGATATAGGCATTCATATTATAGAGCCACAAACCACACTAGTAAAATAAAAACATGATAACAAGGGATTTGAACCAATGACAGTCTTAATTTGATAGTGCAAACCCAACACCTTACTAACTGTGCTAACCAGACTGTGCATACCAGACAAACAATTTATCAGAGATTTAAGTGAATAAGCTACAGTGTCCAAGGTACTAAACATAATATATTCTATGGGGTGTCATAAGCAAGTCATTAGAATACTTTCCTACTAAATTTATAAGACATAAGCATTCAATATTTGAGTAAACAAAGAGAAAATAAAGCTATCTATTGGGTTTCAGTAAAAAGTCCATTGAAAGACTTGACTATTGTTGTTAAAAGACATAGGCATTCATATTATAGAGCCACAAACCACACTAGTAAAATAAAAACATGATAACATGGGATTCGAACCAATGACAGTCTTAATTTGATAGTGCAAACCCAACACCTTACTAACTGTGCTAACCAGACTGTGCATATTACATGCACAATTTATCAGATATTTAAGTGAATAAGCTACAGTGTCCAAGGTACTAAACATAATATATTCTATGGGGTGTCATAAGCAAGTCATTAAAATACTTTCCTACTAAATTAATAAGACATAAGCATTCAATATTTGAGTAAACAAAGAGAAAATAAAGCTATCTATTGGGTTTCACTAAAAAGTCCATTGGAAGACTTGACTATTATTGTTAAAAGACATAGGCATTCATATTATAGAGCCACAAACCACACTAGCAAAATAAAAACATGATAACATGGGATTCGAACCAATGACAGTCTTTATTTGATAGTGCATAGCCAACACCTTACTAACTGTGCTAAACAGACTTTGCATACCAAACACACAGTTTATCAGAGATTTAAGTGAATAGGCTACAGTGTCCAAGGTACTAAACATAATATATTCTATGGGGTGTCATAAGCAAGTCATTAGAATACTTTCCTACTAAATTAATAAGACATAAGCATTCAATATTTGAGTAAACAAAGAGAAAATAAAGCTATCTATTGGGTTTCACTAAATAGTCCATTGGAAGACTTGACTATTATTGTTAAAAGATATAGGCATTCATATTATAGAGCCACAAACCACACTAGTAAAATAAAAACATGATAACATGGGATTTGAACCAATGACAGTCTTAATTTGAAAGTGCAAACCCAACACTTTACTAACTGTGCTAACCAGACTTTGCATACCAAACACACAGTTTATCAGAGATTTAAGTGAATAGGCTACAGTGTCCAAGGTACTAAACATAATATATTCTATGGGGTGTCATAAGCAAGTCATTAGAATACTTTCCTACTAAATTTATAAGACATAAGTATTCAATATTTGAGTAAACAAAGAGAAAATAAAGCTATATATTGGGTTTCACTAAAAAGTCCATTGGAAGACTTGACTGTTGTTGTTAAAAGACATAGGCATTCATATTATAGAGCCACAAACCACACTAGTAAAATAAAAACATGATAACATGGGATTCGAACCAATGACAGTCTTAATTTGATAGTGCAAACCCAACACCTTACTAACTGTGCTAACCAGACTGTGCATACCAGACACACAATTTATCAGAGATTTAAGTGAATAAGCTACAGTGTCCAAGGTACTAAACATAATATATTCTATGGGGTGTCATAAGTAAGTCATTAGAATACTTTCCTACTAAATTTATAAGACATAAGCATTCAATATTTGAGTAAACAAAGAGAAAATAAAGCTATCTATTGGGTTTCACTAAAAAGTCCATTGGAAGTCTTGACTATTGTTGTTAAAAGACATAGGCATTCATATTATAGAGCCACAAACCACACTAGTAAAATAAAAACATGATAACATGGGATTCCAACCAATGACAGTCTTAATTTGATAGTGCAAACCCAACACCTTACTAACTGTGCTAACCAGACTGTGCATACCAGCCACAAAATTTATCAGAGATTTAAGTGAATAAGCTACAGTGTCCAAGGTACTAAACATAATATATTCTATGGGGTGTCATAAGCAAGTCATCATTAGAATACTTTCCTACTAAATTTATAAGACATAAGCATTCAATATTTGAGTAAACAAAGAGAAAATAAAGCTATCTATTGGGTTTCACTAAAAAGTCCATTGGAAGACTTGACTATTATTGTTAAAAGATATAGGCATTCATATTATAGAGCCACAAACCACACTAGTAAAATAAAAACATGATAACATGGGATTCGAACCAATGACAGTCTTAATTTGATAGTGCAAACCCAACACCTTACTAACTGTGCTAACCAGACTGTGCATATTAAATGCACAATTTATCAGATATTTAAGTGAATAAGCTACAGTGTCCAAGGTACTAAACATAATATATTCTATGGGGTGTCATAAGCAAGTCATTAAAATACTTTCCTACTAAATTAATAAGACATAAGCATTCAATATTTGAGTAAACAAAGAGAAAATAAAGCTATCTATTGGGTTTCACTAAAAAGTCCATTGGAAGACTTGACTATTATTGTTAAAAGATATAGGCATTCATATTATAGAGCCACAAACCACACTAGTAAAATAAAAACATGATAACATGGGATTTGAACCAATGACAGTCTTAATTTGAAAGTGCAAACCCAACACTTTACTAACTGTGCTAACCAGACTTTGCATACCAGACACACAGTTTATCAGAGATTTAAGTGAATAGGCTACAGTGTCCAAGGTACTAAACATAATATATTCTATGGGGTGTCATAAGCAAGTCATTAGAATACTTTCCTACTAAATTTATAAGACATAAGTATTCAATATTTGAGTAAACAAAGAGAAAATAAAGCTATATATTGGGTTTCACTAAAAAGTCCATTGGAAGTCTTGACTATTGTTGTTAAAAGACATAGGCATTCATATTATAGAGCCACAAACCACACTAGTAAAATAAAAACTTGATAACATGCGATTCAAATCAATAACAGTCTTTATTTGATAGTGCAAACCCAACACCTTACTAACTGTGCTAACCAGACTGTGCATACCAGACACACAATTTTTCAGAGATTTAAGTGAATAAGCTACAGTGTCCAAGGTACTAAACATAATATATTCTATGGGGTGTCATAAGCAAGTCATTAGACTACTTTCCTACTAAAGTTATAAGACATAAGCATTCAATATTTGAGTAAACAAAGAGAAAATAAAGCTATCTATTGGGTTTCACTAAAAAGTCCATTGGAAGACTTGACTATTGTTGTTAAAAGACATAGGCATTCATATTATAGAGCCACAAACCACACTAGTAAAATAAAAACATGATAACATGGGATTTGAACCAATGACAGTCTTAATTTGATAGTGCAAACCCAGCACCTTACTAACTGTGCTAACCAGACTGTGCATACCAGACAGACAATTTATCAGAGATTTAAGTGAATAAGCTACAGTGTCCAAGGTACTAAACATAATATATTCTATGGGGTGTCATAAGCAAGTCATTAGAATACTTTCCTACTAAATTAATAAGACATAAGCATTCAATATTTGAGTAAACAAAGAGAAAATAAAGCTATCTATTGGGTTTCACTAAAAAGTCCATTGGAAGACTTGACTATTATTGTTAAAAGATATAGGCATTCATATTATAGAGCCACAAACCACACTAGTAAAATAAAAACATGATAACAAGGGATTTGAACCAATGACAGTCTTAATTTGATAGTGCAAACCCAACACCTTACTAACTGTGCTAACCAGACTGTGCATACCAGACAGACAATTTATCAGAGATTTAAGTGAATAAGCTACAGTGTCCAAGGTACTAAACATAATATATTCTATGGGGTGTCATAAGCAAGTCATTAGAATACTTTCCTACTAAATTAATAAGACATAAGCATTCAATATTTGAGTAAACAAAGAGAAAATAAAGCTATCTATTGGGTTTCACTAAAAAGTCCATTGGAAGACTTGACTATTATTGTTAAAAGATATAGGCATTCATATTATAGAGCCACAAACCACACTAGTAAAATAAAAACATGATAACAAGGGATTTGAACCAATGACAGTCTTAATTTGATAGTGCAAACCCAACACCTTACTAACTGTGCTAACCAGACTGTGCATACCAGACAGACAATTTATCAGAGATTTAAGTGAATAAGCTACAGTGTCCAAGGTACTAAACATAATATATTCTATGGGGTGTCATAAGCAAGTCATTAGAATACTTTCCTACTAAATTAATAAGACATAAGCATTCAATATTTGAGTAAACAAAGAGAAAATAAAGCTATCTATTGGGTTTCACTAAAAAGTCCATTGGAAGACTTGACTATTATTGTTAAAAGATATAGGCATTCATATTATAGAGCCACAAACCACACTAGTAAAATAAAAACATGATAACAAGGGATTTGAACCAATGACAGTCTTAATTTGATAGTGCAAACCCAACACCTTACTAACTGTGCTAACCAGACTGTGCATACCAGACAAACAATTTATCAGAGATTTAAGTGAATAAGCTACAGTGTCCAAGGTACTAAACATAATATATTCTATGGGGTGTCATAAGCAAGTCATTAGAATACTTTCCTACTAAATTTATAAGACATAAGCATTCAATATTTGAGTAAACAAAGAGAAAATAAAGCTATCTATTGGGTTTCAGTAAAAAGTCCATTGAAAGACTTGACTATTGTTGTTAAAAGACATAGGCATTCATATTATAGAGCCACAAACCACACTAGTAAAATAAAAACATGATAACATGGGATTCGAACCAATGACAGTCTTAATTTGATAGTGCAAACCCAACACCTTACTAACTGTGCTAACCAGACTGTGCATATTACATGCACAATTTATCAGATATTTAAGTGAATAAGCTACAGTGTCCAAGGTACTAAACATAATATATTCTATGGGGTGTCATAAGCAAGTCATTAAAATACTTTCCTACTAAATTAATAAGACATAAGCATTCAATATTTGAGTAAACAAAGAGAAAATAAAGCTATCTATTGGGTTTCACTAAAAAGTCCATTGGAAGACTTGACTATTATTGTTAAAAGACATAGGCATTCATATTATAGAGCCACAAACCACACTAGCAAAATAAAAACATGATAACATGGGATTCGAACCAATGACAGTCTTTATTTGATAGTGCATAGCCAACACCTTACTAACTGTGCTAAACAGACTTTGCATACCAAACACACAGTTTATCAGAGATTTAAGTGAATAGGCTACAGTGTCCAAGGTACTAAACATAATATATTCTATGGGGTGTCATAAGCAAGTCATTAGAATACTTTCCTACTAAATTAATAAGACATAAGCATTCAATATTTGAGTAAACAAAGAGAAAATAAAGCTATCTATTGGGTTTCACTAAAAAGTCCATTGGAAGACTTGACTATTATTGTTAAAAGATATAGGCATTCATATTATAGAGCCACAAACCACACTAGTAAAATAAAAACATGATAACATGGGATTTGAACCAATGACAGTCTTAATTTGAAAGTGCAAACCCAACACTTTACTAACTGTGCTAACCAGACTTTGCATACCAAACACACAGTTTATCAGAGATTTAAGTGAATAGGCTACAGTGTCCAAGGTACTAAACATAATATATTCTATGGGGTGTCATAAGCAAGTCATTAGAATACTTTCCTACTAAATTTATAAGACATAAGTATTCAATATTTGAGTAAACAAAGAGAAAATAAAGCTATATATTGGGTTTCACTAAAAAGTCCATTGGAAGACTTGACTGTTGTTGTTAAAAGACATAGGCATTCATATTATAGAGCCACAAACCACACTAGTAAAATAAAAACATGATAACATGGGATTCGAACCAATGACAGTCTTAATTTGATAGTGCAAACCCAACACCTTACTAACTGTGCTAACCAGACTGTGCATACCAGACACACAATTTATCAGAGATTTAAGTGAATAAGCTACAGTGTCCAAGGTACTAAACATAATATATTCTATGGGGTGTCATAAGTAAGTCATTAGAATACTTTCCTACTAAATTTATAAGACATAAGCATTCAATATTTGAGTAAACAAAGAGAAAATAAAGCTATCTATTGGGTTTCACTAAAAAGTCCATTGGAAGACTTGACTATTATTGTTAAAAGATATAGGCATTCATATTATAGAGCCACAAACCACACTAGTAAAATAAAAACATGATAACATGGGATTCGAACCAATGACAGTCTTAATTTGATAGTGCAAACCCAACACCTTACTAACTGTGCTAACCAGACTGTGCATATTAAATGCACAATTTATCAGATATTTAAGTGAATAAGCTACAGTGTCCAAGGTACTAAACATAATATATTCTATGGGGTGTCATAAGCAAGTCATTAAAATACTTTCCTACTAAATTAATAAGACATAAGCATTCAATATTTGAGTAAACAAAGAGAAAATAAAGCTATCTATTGGGTTTCACTAAAAAGTCCATTGGAAGACTTGACTATTATTGTTAAAAGACATAGGCATTCATATTATAGAGCTACAAACCACACTAGTAAAATAAAAACATGATAACAAGGGATTCGAACCAATGACAGTCTTTATTTGATAGTGCAAACCCAACACCTTACTAACTGTGCTAACCAGACGGTGCATACCAGACAGATAATTTATCAGAGATTTAAGTGAATAAGCTACAGTATCCAAGGTACTAAACATAATATATTCTATGGGGTGTCATAAGCAAGTCATTAGAATACTTTCCTACTAAATTAATAAGACATAAGCATTCAATATTTGAGTAAACAAAGAGAAAATAAAGCTATCTATTGGGTTTCACTAAAAAGTCCATTGGAAGACTTGACTATTATTGTTAAAAGATATAGGCATTCATATTATAGAGCCACAAACCACACTAGTAAAATAAAAACATGAGAACATGGGATTTGAACCAATGACAGTCTTAATTTGAAAGTGCAAACCCAACACTTTACTAACTGTGCTAACCAGACTTTGCATACCAGACACACAGTTTATCAGAGATTTAAGTGAATAAGCTACAGTGTCCAAGGTACTAAACATAATATATTCTATGGGGTGTCATAAGCAAGTCATTAGAATACTTTCCTACTAAATTTATAAGACATAAGTATTCAATATTTGAGTAAACAAAGAGAAAATAAAGCTATATATTGGGTTTCACTAAAAAGTCCATTGGAAGTCTTGACTATTGTTGTTAAAAGACATAGGCATTCATATTATAGAGCCACAAACCACACTAGTAAAATAAAAACTTGATAACATGCGATTCAAACCAATAACAGTCTTTATTTGATAGTGCAAACCCAACACCTTACTAACTGTGCTAACCAGACTGTGCATACCAGACACACAATTTTTCAGAGATTTAAGTGAATAAGCTACAGTGTCCAAGGTACTAAACATAATATATTCTATGGGGTGTCATAAGCAAGTCATTAGACTACTTTCCTACTAAAGTTATAAGACATAAGCATTCAATATTTGAGTAAACAAAGAGAAAATAAAGCTATCTATTGGGTTTCACTAAAAAGTCCATTGGAAGACTTGACTATTGTTGTTAAAAGACATAGGCATTCATATTATAGAGCCACAAACCACACTAGTAAAATAAAAACATGATAACATGGGATTTGAACCAATGACAGTCTTAATTTGATAGTGCAAACCCAGCACCTTACTAACTGTGCTAACCAGACTGTGCATACCAGACAGACAATTTATCAGAGATTTAAGTGAATAAGCTACAGTGTCCAAGGTACTAAACATAATATATTCTATGGGGTGTCATAAGCAAGTCATTAGAATACTTTCCTACTAAATTAATAAGACATAAGCATTCAATATTTGAGTAAACAAAGAGAAAATAAAGCTATCTATTGGGTTTCACTAAAAAGTCCATTGGAAGACTTGACTATTGTTGTTAAAAGACATAGGCATTCATATTATAGAGCCACAAACCACACTAGCAAAATAAAAACGTGATAACAAGGGATTCGAACCAATGACAGTCTTTATTTGATAGTGCAAAACCAACACCTTACTAACTGTGCTAACCAGACGGTGCACACCAGACAGACAATTTATCAGAGATTTAAGTGAATAAGCTACAGTATCCAAGGTACTAAACATAATATATTCTATGGGGTGTCATAAGCAAGTCATTAGAATACTTTCCTACTAAATTAATAAGACATAAGCATTCAATATTTGAGTAAACAAAGAGAAAATAAAGCTATCTATTGGGTTTCACTAAAAAGTCCATTGGAAGACTTGACTATTATTGTTAAAAGACATAGGCATTCATATTATAGAGCCACAAACCACACTAGTAAAATAAAAACATGATAACATGGGATTTGAACCAATGACAGTCTTAATTTGAAAGTGCAAACCCACCACTTTACTAACTGTGCTAACCAAACTTTGCATACCAGACACACAGTTTATCAGAGATTTAAGTGAATAGGCTACAGTGTCCAAGGTACTAAACATAATATATTCTATGGGGTGTCATAAGCAAGTCATTAGAATACTTTCCTACTAAATTTATAAGACATAAGTATTCAATATTTGAGTAAACAAAGAGAAAATAAAGCTATATATTGGGTTTCACTAAAAAGTCCATTGGAAGACTTGACTGTTGTTGTTAAAAGACATAGGCATTCATATTATAGAGCCACGAACCACACTAGTAAAATAAAAACATGATAACAGGGGATTCGAACCAATGACAGTCTTAATTTGATAGTGCAAACCCAACACCTTACTAACTGTGCTAACCAGACTGTGCATACCAGACACACAATTTATCAGAGATTTAAGTGAATAAGCTACAGTGTCCAAGGTACTAAACATAATATATTCTATGGGGTGTCATAAGTAAGTCATTAGAATACTTTCCTACTAAATTTATAAGACATAAGCATTCAATATTTGAGTAAACAAAGAGAAAATAAAGCTATCTATTGGGTTTCACTAAAAAGTCCATTGGAAGTCTTGACTATTGTTGTTAAAAGACATAGGCATTCATATTATAGAGCCACAAACCACACTAGTAAAATAAAAACATGATAACATGGGATTCCAACCAATGACAGTCTTAATTTGATAGTACAAACCCAACACCTTACTAACTGTGCTAACCAGACTGTGCATACCAGCCACAAAATTTATCAGAGATTTAAGTGAATAAGCTACAGTGTCCAAGGTACTAAACATAATATATTCTATGGGGTGTCATAAGCAAGTCATTAGAATACTTTCCTACTAAATTTATAAGACATAAGCATTCAATATTTGAGTAAACAAAGAGAAAATAAAGCTATCTATTGGGTTTCACTAAAAAGTCCATTGGAAGACTTGACTATTGTTGTTAAAAGACATAGGCATTCATATAATAGAGCCACAAACCACACTAGTAAAATAAAAACATGATAACATGGGATTTGAACCAATGACAGTCTTAATTTGATAGGGCAAACCCAACACCTTACTAACTGTGCTAACCAGATTGTGCATACCAGATGCACAATTTATCAGAGATTTAAGTGAATAAGCTACAGTGTCCAAGGTACTAAACATAATATATTCTATGGGGTGTCATAAGCAAGTCATTAGACTACTTTCCTACTAAAGTTATAAGACATAAGCATTCAATATTTGAGTAAACAAAGAGAAAATAAAGCTATCTATTGGGTTTCACTAAAAAGTCCATTGGAAGACTTGAATAGTGTTGTTAAAAGACATAGGCATTCATATTATAGAGCCACAAACCACACTAGTAAATTAAAAACATGATAACATGGGATTCCAACCAATGACAGTCTTAATTTGATAGTGCAAGCACAACACCTTACTAACTGTGCTAACCAGACTGTGCATACCAGACACACAATTTATCAGATATTTAAGTGAATAAGCTACAGTGTCCAAGATACTAAACATAATATATTTTATGGGGTGTCATAAGCAAGTCATTAAAATACTTTCCTACTAAATTAATAAGACATAAGCATTCAATATTTGAGTAAACAAAGAGAAAATAAAGCTATCTATTGGGTTTCACTAAAAAGGCCATTGGAAGACTTGACTATTGTTGTTAAAAGACATAGGCATTCATATTATAGAGCCACAAACCACACTAGTAAAATAAAAACATGATAACATGGGATTCGAACTAATTACAGTCTTAATTTGATAGTGCAAACCCAACACCTTACTAACTGTGCTAACCAGACTGTGCATACCAGACAGACAATTTATCAGAAATTTAAGTGAATAAGCTACAGTGTCCAAGGTACTAAACATAATATATTCTATGGGGTGTCATAAGCAAGTCATTAGAATACTTTCCTACTAAATTTATAAGACATAAGCATTCAATATTTGAGTAAACAAAGAGAAAATAAAGCTATCTATTGGGTTTCACTAAAAAGTCCATTGGAAGACTTGACTATTATTGTTAAAAGACATAGGCATTCATATTATAGAGCCACAAACCACACTAGTAAAATAAAAACATGATAACATGGGATTTGAACCAATGACAGTCTTAATTTGAAAGTGCAAACCCACCACTTTACTAACTGTGCTAACCAAACTTTGCATACCAGACACACAGTTTATCAGAGATTTAAGTGAATAGGCTACAGTGTCCAAGGTACTAAACATAATATATTCTATGGGGTGTCATAAGCAAGTCATTAGAATACTTTCCTACTAAATTTATAAGACATAAGTATTCAATATTTGAGTAAACAAAGAGAAAATAAAGCTATATATTGGGTTTCACTAAAAAGTCCATTGGAAGACTTGACTGTTGTTGTTAAAAGACATAGGCATTCATATTATAGAGCCACGAACCACACTAGTAAAATAAAAACATGATAACAGGGGATTCGAACCAATGACAGTCTTAATTTGATAGTGCAAACCCAACACCTTACTAACTGTGCTAACCAGACTGTGCATACCAGACACACAATTTATCAGAGATTTAAGTGAATAAGCTACAGTGTCCAAGGTACTAAACATAATATATTCTATGGGGTGTCATAAGTAAGTCATTAGAATACTTTCCTACTAAATTTATAAGACATAAGCATTCAATATTTGAGTAAACAAAGAGAAAATAAAGCTATCTATTGGGTTTCACTAAAAAGTCCATTGGAAGTCTTGACTATTGTTGTTAAAAGACATAGGCATTCATATTATAGAGCCACAAACCACACTAGTAAAATAAAAACATGATAACATGGGATTCCAACCAATGACAGTCTTAATTTGATAGTACAAACCCAACACCTTACTAACTGTGCTAACCAGACTGTGCATACCAGCCACAAAATTTATCAGAGATTTAAGTGAATAAGCTACAGTGTCCAAGGTACTAAACATAATATATTCTATGGGGTGTCATAAGCAAGTCATTAGAATACTTTCCTACTAAATTTATAAGACATAAGCATTCAATATTTGAGTAAACAAAGAGAAAATAAAGCTATCTATTGGGTTTCACTAAAAAGTCCATTGGAAGACTTGACTATTGTTGTTAAAAGACATAGGCATTCATATAATAGAGCCACAAACCACACTAGTAAAATAAAAACATGATAACATGGGATTTGAACCAATGACAGTCTTAATTTGATAGGGCAAACACAACACCTTACTAACTGTGCTAACCAGACTGTGCATACCAGATGCACAATTTATCAGAGATTTAAGTGAATAAGCTACAGTGTCCAAGGTACTAAACATAATATATTCTATGGGGTGTCATAAGCAAGTCATTAGACTACTTTCCTACTAAAGTTATAAGACATAAGCATTCAATATTTGAGTAAACAAAGAGAAAATAAAGCTATCTATTGGGTTTCACTAAAAAGTCCATTGGAAGACTTGAATAGTGTTGTTAAAAGACATAGGCATTCATATTATAGAGCCACAAACCACACTAGTAAATTAAAAACATGATAACATGGGATTCCAACCAATGACAGTCTTAATTTGATAGTGCAAGCACAACACCTTACTAACTGTGCTAACCAGACTGTGCATACCAGACACACAATTTATCAGATATTTAAGTGAATAAGCTACAGTGTCCAAGATACTAAACATAATATATTTTATGGGGTGTCATAAGCAAGTCATTAAAATACTTTCCTACTAAATTAATAAGACATAAGCATTCAATATTTGAGTAAACAAAGAGAAAATAAAGCTATCTATTGGGTTTCACTAAAAAGGCCATTGGAAGACTTGACTATTGTTGTTAAAAGACATAGGCATTCATATTATAGAGCCACAAACCACACTAGTAAAATAAAAACATGATAACATGGGATTCGAACTAATTACAGTCTTAATTTGATAGTGCAAACCCAACACCTTACTAACTGTGCTAACCAGACTGTGCATACCAGACAGACAATTTATCAGAAATTTAAGTGAATAAGCTACAGTGTCCAAGGTACTAAACATAATATATTCTATGGGGTGTCATAAGCAAGTCATTAGAATACTTTCCTACTAAATTTATAAGACATAAGCATTCAATATTTGAGTAAACAAAGAGAAAATAAAGCTATCTATTGGGTTTCAGTAAAAAGTCCATTGAAAGACTTGACTATTGTTGTTAAAAGACATAGGCATTCATATTATAGAGCCACAAACCACACTAGTAAAATAAAAACATGATAACATGGGATTCGAACCAATGACAGTCTTAATTTGATAGTGCAAAACCAACACCTTACTAACTGTGCTAACCAGACTGTGCATACCAGACACACAATTTATCAGAGATTTAAGTGAATAAGCTACAGTGTCCAAGGTACTAAACATAATATTTTCTATGGGGTGTCATAAGCAAGTCATTAGAATACTTTCCTACTAAATTTATAAGACATAAGCATTCAATATTTGAGTAAACAAAGAGAAAATAAAGCTATCTATTGGTTTTCACTAAAAAGTCCATTGGAAGACTTGACTATTGTTGTTAAAAGACATAGGCATTCATATTATAGAGCCACAAACCACACTAGTAAAATAAAAACATGATAACATGGGATTTGAACCAATGACAGGCTTAATTTGATAGTGCAAACCCAACACTTTACTAACTGTGCTAACCAGACTGTGCATACCAGACAGACAATTTATCAGTGATTTAAGTGAATAAGCTACAGTGTCCAAGGTACTAAACATAATATATTCTATGGGGTGTCATAAGCAAGTCATTAGAATACTTTCCTACTAAATTTATAAGACATAAGCATTCAATATTTGAGTAAACAAAGATAAAATAAAGCTATCTATTGGGTTTCACTAAAAAGTCCATTGGAAGACTTGACTATTGTTGTTAAAAGACATAGGCATTCATATTATAGAGCCACAAACCACACTAGTAAAATAAAAACATGATAACATGGGATTCGAACCAATTACAGTCTTAATTTGATAGTGCAAACCCAACACCTTACTAACTGTGCTAACCAGACTGTGCATACCAGACAGACAATTTATCAGAGATTTAAGTGAATAAGCTACAGTGTCCAAGGTACTAAACATAATATATTCTATGGGGTGTCATAAGCAAGTCATTAGAATACTTTCCTACTAAATTAATAAGACATAAGCATTCAATATTTGAGTAAACAAAGAGAAAATAAAGCTATCTATTGGGTTTCACTAAAAAGTCCATTGGAAGACTTGACTATTATTGTTAAAAGATATAGGCATTCATATTATAGAGCCACAAACCACACTAGTAAAATAAAAACATAATAACATGGGATTTGAACCAATGACAGTCTTAATTTGATAGTGCAAACCCAACACCTTACTAACTGTGCTAACCAGACTGTGCATACGAGACAGACAATTTATCAGAGATTTAAGTGAATAAGCTACAGTGTCCAAGGTACTAAACATAATATATTCTATGGGGTGTCATAAGCAAGTCATTAGAATACTTTCCTACTAAATTTATAAGACATAAGCATTCAATATTTGAGTAAACAAAGAGAAAATAAAGCTATCTATTGGGTTTCACTAAAAAGTCCATTGGAAGACGTGACTATTGTTGTTAAAAGACATAGGCATTCATATTATAGAGCCACAAACCACACTAGTAAAATAAAAACATGATAACATGGGATTTGAACCAATGACAGTCTTAATTTGATAGTGCAAACCCAACACCTTACTAACTGTGCTAACCAGACTGTACATACCAGACAGACAATTTATCAGAGATTTAAGTGAATAAGCTACAGTGTCCAAGGTACTAAACATAATATATTCTATGGGGTGTCATAAGCAAGTCATTAGAATACTTTCCTACTAAATTTATAAGACATAAGCATTCAATATTTGAGTAAACAAAGAGAAAATAAAGCTATCTATTGGGTTTCAGTAAAAAGTCCATTGAAAGACTTGACTATTGTTGTTAAAAGACATAGGCATTCATATTATAGAGCCACAAACCACACTAGTAAAATAAAAACATGATAACATGGGATTTTAACCAATGACAGTCTTAATTTGATAGTGCAAACCCAACACCTTACTAACTGTGCTAACCAAATTATGCATACAAGACAGACATTTATAAGAGATTTAAGTGAATAAGCTACAGTGTCCAAGGTACTAAACATAATATATTCTATGGGGTGTCATAAGCAAGTCATTAGAATACTTTCCTACTAAATTAATAAGACATAAGCATTCAATATTTGAGAAAACAAAGAGAAAATAAAGCTATCTATTGGGTTTCACTAAAAAGTCCATTGGAAGACTTGACTATTATTGTTAAAAGATATAGGCATTCATATTATAGAGCCACAAACCACACTAGTAAAATAAAAACATGATAACATGGGATTTGAACCAATGACAGTCTTAATTTGATAGTGCAAACCCAACACCTTACTAACTGTGCTAACCAGACTGTGCATATTAGATGCACAATTTATCAGATATTTAAGTGAATAAGCTACAGTGTCCAAGGTACTAAACATAATATATTCTATGGGGTGTCATAAGCAAGTCATTAAAATACTTTCCTACTAAATTAATAAGACATAAGCATTCAATATTTGAGTAAACAAAGAGAAAATAAAGCTATCTATTGGGTTTCACTAAAAAGTCCATTGGAAGACTTGACTATTATTGTTAAAAGACATAGGCATTCATATTATAGAGCCACAAACCACACTAGCAAAATAAAAACATGATAACATAGGAATCGAACCAATGACAGTCTTCATTTGATAGTGCAAAGCCAACACCTTACTAACTGTGCTAACCAGACTTTGCATACCAGACACGCAGTTTATCAGAGATTTAAGTGAATAGGCTACAGTGTCCAAGGTACTAAACATAATATATTCTATGGGGTGTCATAAGCAAGTCATTAGAATACTTTCCTACTAAATTTATAAGACATAAGCATTCAATATTTGAGTAAACAAAGAGAAAATAAAGCTATCTATTGGGTTTCACTAAAAAGTCCATTGGAAGACTTGACTATTGTTGTTAAAAGACATAGGCATTCATATTATAGAGCCACAAACCACACTAGTAAAATAAAAACATGATATCATGGGATTCGAACTAATGACAGTCTTCATTTGATAGTGCAAAGCCAACACCTTACTAACTGTGCTAACCAGACTGTGAATACCAGACGCACAATTTATCAGAGATTTAAGTGAATAAGCTACAGTGTCCAAGGTAGTAAACATAATATATTCTATGGGGTGTCATAAGCAAGTCATTAGAATACTTTCCTACTAAATTTATAAGACATAAGCATTCAATATTTGAGTAAACAAAGAGAAAATAAAGCTATCTGTTGGATTTCACTAAAAAGTCCATTGGAAGACTTGACTATTGTTGTTAAAAGACATAGGCATTCATATTATAGAGCCACAAACCACACTAGTAAAATAAAAACATGATAACATGGGATTCGAACCAATGACAGTCTTAATTTGATAGTGCAAAACCAACACCTTACTAACTGTGCTAACCAGACTGTGCATACCAGACACACAATTTATCAGAGATTTAAGTGAATAAGCTACAGTGTCCAAGGTACTAAACATAATATTTTCTATGGGGTGTCATAAGCAAGTCATTAGAATACTTTCCTACTAAATTTATAAGACATAAGCATTCAATATTTGAGTAAACAAAGAGAAAATAAAGCTATCTATTGGTTTTCACTAAAAAGTCCATTGAAAGACTTGACTATTGTTGTTAAAAGACATAGGCAATCATATTATAGAGCCACAAACCACACTAGTAAAATAAAAACATGATAACATGGGATTTGAACCAATGACAGGCTTAATTTGATAGTGCAAACCCAACACTTTACTAACTGTGCTAACCAGACTGTGCATACCAGACAGACAATTTATCAGTGATTTAAGTGAATAAGCTACAGTGTCCAAGGTACTAAACATAATATATTCTATGGGGTGTCATAAGCAAGTCATTAGAATACTTTCCTACTAAATTTATAAGACATAAGCATTCAATATTTGAGTAAACAAAGAAAAAATAAAGCTATCTATTGGGTTTCACTAAAAAGTCCATTGGAAGACTTGACTATTGTTGTTAAAAGACATAGGCATTCATATTATAGAGCCACAAACCACACTAGTAAAATAAAAACATGATAACATGGGATTTGAACCAATGACAGTCTTAATTTGATAGTGCAAACCCAACACCTTACTAACTGTGCTAACCAAACTATGCATAGCAGACAGACAATTTATCAGAGATTTAAGAGAATAAGCTACAGTGTCCAAGGTACTAAACATAATATATTCTATGGGGTGTCATAAGCAAGTCATTAGAATACTTTCCTACTAAATTAATAAGACATAAGCATTCAATATTTGAGAAAACAAAGAGAAAATAAAGCTATCTATTGGGTTTCACTAAAAAGTCCATTGGAAGACTTGACTATTATTGTTAAAAGATATAGGCATTCATATTATAGAGCCACAAACCACACTAGTAAAATAAAAACATGATAACATGGGATTTGAACCAATGCCAGTCTTAATTTGATAGTGCAAACCCAACACCTTACTAACTGTGCTAACCAGACTGTGCATATTAGATGCACAATTTATCAGATATTTAAGTGAATAAGCTACAGTGTCCAAGGTACTAAACATAATATATTCCATGGGGTGTCATAAGCAAGTCATTCAAATACTTTCCTACTAAATTAATAAGACATAAGCATTCAATAGGTGAGTAAACAAAGAGAAAATAAAGCTATCTATTGGGTTTCACTAAAAAGTCCATTGGAAGACTTGACTATTATTGTTAAAAGACATAGGCATTCATATTATAGAGCCACAAACCACACTAGCAAAATAAAAACATGATAACATGGGATTCGAACCAATGACAGTATTAATTTGATAGTGCAAACCCAACACCTTACTAACTGTGCTAACCAGACTGTGCATACCAGACACACAATTTATCAGAGATTTAAGTGAATAAGCTACAGTGTCCAAGGTACTAAACATAATATTTTCTATGGGGTGTCATAAGCAAGTCATTAGAATACTTTCCTACTAAATTTATAAGACATAAGCATTCAATATTTGAGTAAACAAAGAGAAAATAAAGCTATCTATTGGGTTTCACTAAAGAGTCCATTGAAAGACTTGACTATTGTTGTTAAAAGACATAGGCATTCATATTATAGAGCCACAAACCACACTAGTAATATAAAAACATGATAACATGGGATTCGAACCAATGACAGTCTTAATTTGATAGTGCAAAACCAACACCTTACTAACTGTGCTAACCAGACTGTGCATACCAGACACACAATTTATCAGAGATTTAAGTGAATAAGCTACAGTGTCCAAGGTACTAAACATAATATTTTCTATGGGGTGTCATAAGCAAGTCATTAGAATACTTTCCTACTAAATTTATAAGACATAAGCATTCAATATTTGAGTAAACAAAGAGAAAATAAAGCTATCTATTGGGTTTCACTAAAAAGTCCATTGGAAGACTTGACTATTGTTGTTAAAAGACATAGGCATTCATATTATAGAGCCACAAACCACACTAGTAAAATAAAAACATGATAACATGGGATTTGAACCAATGACAGTCTTAATTTGATAGTGCAAACCCAACACCTTACTAACTGTGCTAACCAGACTGTGCGTACCAGACAGACAATTTATCAGAGATTTAAGTGAATAAGCTACAGTGTCCAAGGTACTAAACATAATATATTCTATGGGGTGTCATAAGCAAGTCATTAGAATACTTTCCTACTAAATTAATAAGACATAAGCATTCAATATTTGAGTAAACAAAGAGAAAATAAAGCTATCTATTGGGTTTCACTAAAAAGTCCATTGGAAGACTTGACTATTGTTGTTAAAAGATATAGGCATTCATATTATAGAGCCACAAACCACACTAGTAAAATAAAAACATGATAACATGGGATTCGAACCAATGACAGTCTTAATTTGATAGTGCAAACCCAACACCTTACTAACTGTGCTAACCAGACTGTGCATATTAGATACCCAATTTATCAGATTTTTAAGTGAATAAGCTTCAGTGTCAAAGGTACTAAACATAATATATTCTATGGGGTGTCATAAGCAAGTCATTAAAATACTTTCCTACTAAATTAATAAGACATAAGCATTCAATATTTGAGTAAACAAAGAGAAAATAAAGCTATCTATTGGGTTTCAGTAAAAAGTCCATTGAAAGACTTGACTATTGTTGTTAAAAGACATAGGCATTCATATTATAGAGCCACAAACCACACTAGTAAAATAAAAACATGATAACATGGGATTTTAACCAATGACAGTCTTAATTTGATAGTGCAAACCCAACACCTTACTAACTGTGCTAACCAAATTATGCATACAAGACAGACATTTATAAGAGATTTAAGTGAATAAGCTACAGTGTCCAAGGTACTAAACATAATATATTCTATGGGGTGTCATAAGCAAGTCATTAGAATACTTTCCTACTAAATTAATAAGACATAAGCATTCAATATTTGAGAAAACAAAGAGAAAATAAAGCTATCTATTGGGTTTCACTAAAAAGTCCATTGGAAGACTTGACTATTATTGTTAAAAGATATAGGCATTCATATTATAGAGCCACAAACCACACTAGTAAAATAAAAACATGATAACATGGGATTTGAACCAATGACAGTCTTAATTTGATAGTGCAAACCCAACACCTTACTAACTGTGCTAACCAGACTGTGCATATTAGATGCACAATTTATCAGATATTTAAGTGAATAAGCTACAGTGTCCAAGGTACTAAACATAATATATTCTATGGGGTGTCATAAGCAAGTCATTAAAATACTTTCCTACTAAATTAATAAGACATAAGCATTCAATATTTGAGTAAACAAAGAGAAAATAAAGCTATCTATTGGGTTTCACTAAAAAGTCCATTGGAAGACTTGACTATTATTGTTAAAAGACATAGGCATTCATATTATAGAGCCACAAACCACACTAGCAAAATAAAAACATGATAACATAGGAATCGAACCAATGACAGTCTTCATTTGATAGTGCAAAGCCAACACCTTACTAACTGTGCTAACCAGACTTTGCATACCAGACACGCAGTTTATCAGAGATTTAAGTGAATAGGCTACAGTGTCCAAGGTACTAAACATAATATATTCTATGGGGTGTCATAAGCAAGTCATTAGAATACTTTCCTACTAAATTTATAAGACATAAGCATTCAATATTTGAGTAAACAAAGAGAAAATAAAGCTATCTATTGGGTTTCACTAAAAAGTCCATTGGAAGACTTGACTATTGTTGTTAAAAGACATAGGCATTCATATTATAGAGCCACAAACCACACTAGTAAAATAAAAACATGATATCATGGGATTCGAACTAATGACAGTCTTCATTTGATAGTGCAAAGCCAACACCTTACTAACTGTGCTAACCAGACTGTGAATACCAGACGCACAATTTATCAGAGATTTAAGTGAATAAGCTACAGTGTCCAAGGTAGTAAACATAATATATTCTATGGGGTGTCATAAGCAAGTCATTAGAATACTTTCCTACTAAATTTATAAGACATAAGCATTCAATATTTGAGTAAACAAAGAGAAAATAAAGCTATCTGTTGGATTTCACTAAAAAGTCCATTGGAAGACTTGACTATTGTTGTTAAAAGACATAGGCATTCATATTATAGAGCCACAAACCACACTAGTAAAATAAAAACATGATAACATGGGATTCGAACCAATGACAGTCTTAATTTGATAGTGCAAAACCAACACCTTACTAACTGTGCTAACCAGACTGTGCATACCAGACACACAATTTATCAGAGATTTAAGTGAATAAGCTACAGTGTCCAAGGTACTAAACATAATATTTTCTATGGGGTGTCATAAGCAAGTCATTAGAATACTTTCCTACTAAATTTATAAGACATAAGCATTCAATATTTGAGTAAACAAAGAGAAAATAAAGCTATCTATTGGTTTTCACTAAAAAGTCCATTGGAAGACTTGACTATTGTTGTTAAAAGACATAGGCATTCATATTATAGAGCCACAAACCACACTAGTAAAATAAAAACATGATAACATGGGATTTGAACCAATGACAGGCTTAATTTGATAGTGCAAACCCAACACTTTACTAACTGTGCTAACCAGACTGTGCATACCAGACAGACAATTTATCAGTGATTTAAGTGAATAAGCTACAGTGTCCAAGGTACTAAACATAATATATTCTATGGGGTGTCATAAGCAAGTCATTAGAATACTTTCCTACTAAATTTATAAGACATAAGCATTCAATATTTGAGTAAACAAAGAAAAAATAAAGCTATCTATTGGGTTTCACTAAAAAGTCCATTGGAAGACTTGACTATTGTTGTTAAAAGACATAGGCATTCATATTATAGAGCCACAAACCACACTAGTAAAATAAAAACATGATAACATGGGATTTGAACCAATGACAGTCTTAATTTGATAGTGCAAACCCAACACCTTACTAAATGTGCTAACCAAACTATGCATAGCAGACAGACAATTTATCAGAGATTTAAGAGAATAAGCTACAGTGTCCAAGGTACTAAACATAATATATTCTATGGGGTGTCATAAGCAAGTCATTAGAATACTTTCCTACTAAATTAATAAGACATAAGCATTCAATATTTGAGAAAACAAAGAGAAAATAAAGCTATCTATTGGGTTTCACTAAAAAGTCCATTGGAAGACTTGACTATTATTGTTAAAAGATATAGGCATTCATATTATAGAGCCACAAACCACACTAGTAAAATAAAAACATGATAACATGGGATTTGAACCAATGCCAGTCTTAATTTGATAGTGCAAACCCAACACCTTACTAACTGTGCTAACCAGACTGTGCATATTAGATGCACAATTTATCAGATATTTAAGTGAATAAGCTACAGTGTCCAAGGTACTAAACATAATATATTCCATGGGGTGTCATAAGCAAGTCATTAAAATACTTTCCTACTAAATTAATAAGACATAAGCATTCAATAGGTGAGTAAACAAAGAGAAAATAAAGCTATCTATTGGGTTTCACTAAAAAGTCCATTGGAAGACTTGACTATTATTGTTAAAAGACATAGGCATTCATATTATAGAGCCACAAACCACACTAGCAAAATAAAAACATGATAACATGGGATTCGAACCAATGACAGTATTAATTTGATAGTGCAAACCCAACACCTTACTAACTGTGCTAACCAGACTGTGCATACCAGACACACAATTTATCAGAGATTTAAGTGAATAAGCTACAGTGTCCAAGGTACTAAACATAATATTTTCTATGGGGTGTCATAAGCAAGTCATTAGAATACTTTCCTACTAAATTTATAAGACATAAGCATTCAATATTTGAGTAAACAAAGAGAAAATAAAGCTATCTATTGGGTTTCACTAAAGAGTCCATTGAAAGACTTGACTATTGTTGTTAAAAGACATAGGCATTCATATTATAGAGCCACAAACCACACTAGTAATATAAAAACATGATAACATGGGATTCGAACCAATGACAGTCTTAATTTGATAGTGCAAAACCAACACCTTACTAACTGTGCTAACCAGACTGTGCATACCAGACACACAATTTATCAGAGATTTAAGTGAATAAGCTACAGTGTCCAAGGTACTAAACATAATATTTTCTATGGGGTGTCATAAGCAAGTCATTAGAATACTTTCCTACTAAATTTATAAGACATAAGCATTCAATATTTGAGTAAACAAAGAGAAAATAAAGCTATCTATTGGGTTTCACTAAAAAGTCCATTGGAAGACTTGACTATTGTTGTTAAAAGACATAGGCATTCATATTATAGAGCCACAAACCACACTAGTAAAATAAAAACATGATAACATGGGATTTGAACCAATGACAGTCTTAATTTGATAGTGCAAACCCAACACCTTACTAACTGTGCTAACCAGACTGTGCGTACCAGACAGACAATTTATCAGAGATTTAAGTGAATAAGCTACAGTGTCCAAGGTACTAAACATAATATATTCTATGGGGTGTCATAAGCAAGTCATTAGAATACTTTCCTACTAAATTAATAAGACATAAGCATTCAATATTTGAGTAAACAAAGAGAAAATAAAGCTATCTATTGGGTTTCACTAAAAAGTCCATTGGAAGACTTGACTATTGTTGTTAAAAGATATAGGCATTCATATTATAGAGCCACAAACCACACTAGTAAAATAAAAACATGATAACATGGGATTCGAACCAATGACAGTCTTAATTTGATAGTGCAAACCCAACACCTTACTAACTGTGCTAACCAGACTGTGCATATTAGATACCCAATTTATCAGATTTTTAAGTGAATAAGCTACAGTGTCAAAGGTACTAAACATAATATATTCTATGGGGTGTCATAAGCAAGTCATTAAAATACTTTCCTACTAAATTAATAAGACATAAGCATTCAATATTTGAGTAAACAAAGAGAAAATAAAGCTATCTATTGGGTTTCACTAAAAAGTCCATTGAAAGACTTGACTATTGTTGTTAAAAGACATAGGCATTCATATTATAGAGCCACAAACCACACTAGTAAAATAAAACATGATAACATGGGATTCGAACCAACGACAGTCTTAATTTGATAGTGCAAACCCAACACCTTAGTAACTGTGCTAACCAGACTGTGCATCCCCGATGCCCAATTTATCAGATATTTAAGTGAATAAGCTACAGTGTCCAAGGTACTAAACATAATATATTCTATGGGGTGTCATAAGCAAGTCATTAAAATACTTTCCTACTAAATTAATAAGACATAAGCATTCAATATTTGAGTAAACAAAGAGAAAATAAAGCTATCTATTGGGTTTCACTAAAAAGTCCATTGGAAGACTTGACTATTATTGTTAAAAGATATAGGCATTCATATTATAGAGCCACAAACCACACTAGTAAAATAAAAACATGATAACAAGGGATTTGAACCAATGACAGTCTTAATTTGATAGTGCAAACCCAACACCTTACTAACTGTGCTAACCAGACTGTGCATACCAGACAAACAATTTATCAGAGATTTAAGTGAATAAGCTACAGTGTCCAAGGTACTAAACATAATATATTCTATGGGGTGTCATAAGCAAGTCATTAGAATACTTTCCTACTAAATTTATAAGACATAAGCATTCAATATTTGAGTAAACAAAGAGAAAATAAAGCTATCTATTGGGTTTCAGTAAAAAGTCCATTGAAAGACTTGACTATTGTTGTTAAAAGACATAGGCATTCATATTATAGAGCCACAAACCACACTAGTAAAATAAAAACATGATAACATGGGATTCGAACCAATGACAGTCTTAATTTGATAGTGCAAACCCAACACCTTACTAACTGTGCTATCCAGACTGTGCATATTACATGCACAATTTATCAGATATTTAAGTGAATAAGCTACAGTGTCCAAGGTACTAAACATAATATATTCTATGGGGTGTCATAAGCAAGTCATTAAAATACTTTCCTACTAAATTAATAAGACATAAGCATTCAATATTTGAGTAAACAAAGAGAAAATAAAGCTATCTATTGGGTTTCACTAAAAAGTCCATTGGAAGACTTGACTATTATTGTTAAAAGACATAGGCATTCATATTATAGAGCCACAAACCACACTAGCAAAATAAAAACATGATAACATGGGATTCGAACCAATGACAGTCTTTATTTGATAGTGCATAGCCAACACCTTACTAACTGTGCTAAACAGACTTTGCATACCAAACACACAGTTTATCAGAGATTTAAGTGAATAGGCTACAGTGTCCAAGGTACTAAACATAATATATTCTATGGGGTGTCATAAGCAAGTCATTAGAATACTTTCCTACTAAATTAATAAGACATAAGCATTCAATATTTGAGTAAACAAAGAGAAAATAAAGCTATCTATTGGGTTTCACTAAAAAGTCCATTGGAAGACTTGACTATTATTGTTAAAAGATATAGGCATTCATATTATAGAGCCACAAACCACACTAGTAAAATAAAAACATGATAACATGGGATTTGAACCAATGACAGTCTTAATTTGAAAGTGCAAACCCAACACTTTACTAACTGTGCTAACCAGACTTTGCATACCAAACACACAGTTTATCAGAGATTTAAGTGAATAGGCTACAGTGTCCAAGGTACTAAACATAATATATTCTATGGGGTGTCATAAGCAAGTCATTAGAATACTTTCCTACTAAATTTATAAGACATAAGTATTCAATATTTGAGTAAACAAAGAGAAAATAAAGCTATATATTGGGTTTCACTAAAAAGTCCATTGGAAGACTTGACTGTTGTTGTTAAAAGACATAGGCATTCATATTATAGAGCCACAAACCACACTAGTAAAATAAAAACATGATAACATGGGATTCGAACCAATGACAGTCTTAATTTGATAGTGCAAACCCAACACCTTACTAACTGTGCTAACCAGACTGTGCATACCAGACACACAATTTATCAGAGATTTAAGTGAATAAGCTACAGTGTCCAAGGTACTAAACATAATATATTCTATGGGGTGTCATAAGTAAGTCATTAGAATACTTTCCTACTAAATTTATAAGACATAAGCATTCAATATTTGAGTTAACAAAGAGAAAATAAAGCTATCTATTGGGTTTCACTAAAAAGTCCATTGGAAGTCTTGACTATTGTTGTTAAAAGACATAGGCATTCATATTATAGAGCCACAAACCACACTAGTAAAATAAAAACATGATAACATGGGATTCCAACCAATGACAGTCTTAATTTGATAGTGCAAACCCAACACCTTACTAACTGTGCTAACCAGACTGTGCATACCAGCCACAAAATTTATCAGAGATTTAAGTGAATAAGCTACAGTGTCCAAGGTACTAAACATAATATATTCTATGGGGTGTCATAAGCAAGTCATCATTAGAATACTTTCCTACTAAATTTATAAGACATAAGCATTCAATATTTGAGTAAACAAAGAGAAAATAAAGCTATCTATTGGGTTTCACTAAAAAGTCCATTGGAAGACTTGACTATTATTGTTAAAAGATATAGGCATTCATATTATAGAGCCACAAACCACACTAGTAAAATAAAAACATGATAACATGGGATTCGAACCAATGACAGTCTTAATTTGATAGTGCAAACCCAACACCTTACTAACTGTGCTAACCAGACTGTGCATACCAGACACACAATTTTTCAGAGATTTAAGTGAATAAGCTACAGTGTCCAAGGTACTAAACATAATATATTCTATGGGGTGTCATAAGCAAGTCATTAGAATACTTTCCTACTAAATTAATAAGACATAAGCATTCAATATTTGAGTAAACAAAGAGAAAATAAAGCTATCTATTGGGTTTCACTAAAAAGTCCATTGGAAGACTTGACTATTATTGTTAAAAGACATAGGCATTCATATTATAGAGCTACAAACCACACTAGTAAAATAAAAACATGATAACAAGGGATTCGAACCAATGACAGTCTTTATTTGATAGTGCAAACCCAACACCTTACTAACTGTGCTAACCAGACGGTGCATACCAGACAGATAATTTATCAGAGATTTAAGTGAATAAGCTACAGTATCCAAGGTACTAAACATAATATATTCTATGGGGTGTCATAAGCAAGTCATTAGAATACTTTCCTACTAAATTAATAAGACATAAGCATTCAATATTTGAGTAAACAAAGAGAAAATAAAGCTATCTATTGGGTTTCACTAAAAAGTCCATTGGAAGACTTGACTATTATTGTTAAAAGATATAGGCATTCATATTATAGAGCCACAAACCACACTAGTAAAATAAAAACATGATAACATGGGATTTGAACCAATGACAGTCTTAATTTGAAAGTGCAAACCCAACACTTTACTAACTGTGCTAACCAGACTTTGCATACCAGACACACAGTTTATCAGAGATTTAAGTGAATAGGCTACAGTGTCCAAGGTACTAAACATAATATATTCTATGGGGTGTCATAAGCAAGTCATTAGAATACTTTCCTACTAAATTTATAAGACATAAGTATTCAATATTTGAGTAAACAAAGAGAAAATAAAGCTATCTATTGGGTTTCACTAAAAAGTCCATTGGAAGTCTTGACTATTGTTGTTAAAAGACATAGGCATTCATATTATAGAGCCACAAACCACACTAGTAAAATAAAAACATGATAACAAGGGATTTGAACCAATGACAGTCTTAATTTGATAGTGCAAACCCAACACCTTACTAACTGTGCTAACCAGACTGTGCATACCAGACAGACAATTTATCAGAGATTTAAGTGAATAAGCTACAGTGTCCAAGGTACTAAACATAATATATTCTATGGGGTGTCATAAGCAAGTCATTAGAATACTTTCCTACTAAATTTATAAGACATAAGCATTCAATATTTGAGTAAACAAAGAGAAAATAAAGCTATCTATTGGGTTTCAGTAAAAAGTCCATTGAAAGACTTGACTATTGTTGTTAAAAGACATAGGCATTCATATTATAGAGCCACAAACCACACTAGTAAAATAAAAACTTGATAACATGCGATTCAAACCAATAACAGTCTTTATTTGATAGTGCAAACCCAACACCTTACTAACTGTGCTAACCAGACTGTGCATACCAGACACACAATTTTTCAGAGATTTAAGTGAATAAGCTACAGTGTCCAAGGTACTAAACATAATATATTCTATGGGGTGTCATAAGCAAGTCATTAGAATACTTTCCTACTAAATTAATAAGACATAAGCATTCAATATTTGAGTAAACAAAGAGAAAATAAAGCTATCTATTGGGTTTCACTAAAAAGTCCATTGGAAGACTTGACTATTATTGTTAAAAGATATAGGCATTCATATTATAGAGCCACAAACCACACTAGTAAAATAAAAACATGATAACAAGGGATTTGAACCAATGACAGTCTTAATTTGATAGTGCAAACCCAACACCTTACTAACTGTGCTAACCAGACTGTGCATACCAGACAGACAATTTATCAGAGATTTAAGTGAATAAGCTACAGTGTCCAAGGTACTAAACATAATATATTCTATGGGGTGTCATAAGCAAGTCATTAGAATACTTTCCTACTAAATTTATAAGACATAAGCATTCAATATTTGAGTAAACAAAGAGAAAATAAAGCTATCTATTGGGTTTCAGTAAAAAGTCCATTGAAAGACTTGACTATTGTTGTTAAAAGACATAGGCATTCATATTATAGAGCCACAAACCACACTAGTAAAATAAAAACATGACAACATGGGATTCGAACCAATGACAGTCTTAATTTGATAATGCAAACCCAACACCTTACTAACTGTGCTAACCAGACTGTGCATATTACATGCACAATTTATCAGATATTTAAGTGAATAAGCTACAGTGTCCAAGGTACTAAACATAATATATTCTATGGGGTGTCATAAGCAAGTCATTAAAATACTTTCCTACTAAATTAATAAGACATAAGCATTCAATATTTGAGTAAACAAAGAGAAAATAAAGCTATCTATTGGGTTTCACTAAAAAGTCCATTGGAAGACTTGACTATTATTGTTAAAAGACATAGGCATTCATATTATAGAGCCACAAACCACACTAGCAAAATAAAAACATGATAACATGGAATTCGAACCAATGACAGTCTTTATTTGATAGTGCATAGCCAACACCTTACTAACTGTGCTAAACAGACTTTGCATACCAGACACACAGTTTATCAGAGATTTAAGTGAATAGGCTACAGTGTCCAAGGTACTAAACATAATATATTCTATGGGGTGTCATAAGCAAGTCATTAGAATACTTTCCTACTAAATTAATAAGACATAAGCATTCAATATTTGAGTAAACAAAGAGAAAATAAAGCTATCTATTGGGTTTCACTAAAAAGTCCATTGGAAGACTTGACTATTATTGTTAAAAGATATAGGCATTCATATTATAGAGCCACAAACCACACTAGTAAAATAAAAACATGATAACATGGGATTCGAACCAATGACAGTCTTAATTTGATAGTGCAAACCCAACACCTTACTAACTGTGCTAACCAGACTGTGCATACCAGCCACAAAATTTATCAGAGATTTAAGTAAATAAGCTACAGTGTCCAAGGTACTAAACATAATATATTCTATGGGGTGTCATAAGCAAGTCATCATTAGAATACTTTCCTACTAAATTTATAAGACATAAGCATTCAATATTTGAGTAAACAAAGAGAAAATAAAGCTATCTATTGGGTTTCACTAAAAAGTCCATTGGAAGACTTGACTATTATTGTTAAAAGATATAGGCATTCATATTATAGAGCCACAAACCACACTAGTAAAATAAAAACATGATAACATGGGATTCGAACCAATGACAGTCTTAATTTGATACTGCAAACCCAACACCTTACTAACTGTGCTAACCAGACCCTGCATATTAAATGCACAATTTATCAGATATTTAAGTGAATAAGCTACAGTGTCCAAGGTACTAAACATAATATATTCTATGGGGTGTCATAAGCAAGTCATTAAAATACTTTCCTTCTAAATTAATAAGACATAAGCATTCAATATTTGAGTAAACAAAGAGAAAATAAAGCTATCTATTGGGTTTCACTAAAAAGTCCATTGGAAGACTTGACTATTATTGTTAAAAGACATAGGCATTCATATTATAGAGCCACAAACCACACTAGCAAAATAAAAACATGATAACAAGGGATTCGAAACAATGACAGTCTTTATTTGATAGTGCAAAACCAACACCTTACTAACTGTGCTAACCAGACGGTGCACACCAGACAGACAATTTATCAGAGATTTAAGTGAATAAGCTACAGTATCCAAGGTACTAAACATAATATATTCTATGGGGTGTCATAAGCAAGTCATTAGAATACTTTCCTACTAAATTAATAAGACATAAGCATTCAATATTTGAGTAAACAAAGAGAAAATAAAGCTATCTATTGGGTTTCACTAAAAAGTCCATTGGAAGACTTGACTATTATTGTTAAAAGACATAGGCATTCATATTATAGAGCCACAAACCACACTAGTAAAGTAAAAACATGATAACATGGGATTTGAACCAATGACAGTCTTAATTTGAAAGTGCAAACCCACCACTTTACTAACTGTGCTAACCAAACTTTGCATACCAGACACACAGTTTATCAGAGATTTAAGTGAATAGGCTACAGTGTCCAAGGTACTAAACATAATATATTCTATGGGGTGTCATAAGCAAGTCATTAGAATACTTTCCTACTAAATTTATAAGACATAAGCATTCAATATTTGAGTAAACAAAGAGAAAATAAAGCTATCTATTGGGTTTCAGTAAAAAGTCCATTGAAAGACTTGAATATTGTTGTTAAAAGACGTAGGCATTCATATTATAGAGCCACAAACCACACTAGTAAAATAAAAACATGATAACATGGGATTCGAACCAATGACAGTCTTAATTTGATAATGCAAACCCAACACCTTACTAACTGTGCTAACCAGACTGTGCATATTACATGCACAATTTATCAGATATTTAAGTGAATAAGCTACAGTGTCCAAGGTACTAAACATAATATATTCTATGGGGTGTCATAAGCAAGTCATTAAAATACTTTCCTACTAAATTAATAAGACATAAGCATTCAATATTTGAGTAAACAAAGAGAAAATAAAGCTATCTATTGGGTTTCACTAAAAAGTCCATTGGAAGACTTGACTATTATTGTTAAAAGACATAGGCATTCATATTATAGAGCCACAAACCACACTAGCAAAATAAAAACATGATAACATGGGATTCGAACCAATGACAGTCTTTATTTGATAGTGCATAGCCAACACCTTACTAACTGTGCTAAACAGACTTTGCATACCAGACACACAGTTTATCAGAGATTTAAGTGAATAGGCTACAGTGTCCAAGGTACTAAACATAATATATTCTATGGGGTGTCATAAGCAAGTCATTAGAATACTTTCCTACTAAATTAATAAGACATAAGCATTCAATATTTGAGTAAACAAAGAGAAAATAAAGCTATCTATTGGGTTTCACTAAAAAGTCCATTGGAAGACTTGACTATTATTGTTAAAAGATATAGGCATTCATATTATAGAGCCACAAACCACACTAGTAAAATAAAAACATGATAATATGGGATTTGAACCAATGACAGTCTTAATTTGAAAGTGCAAACCCAACACTTTACTAACTGTGCTAACCAGACTTTGCACACCAGACACACAGTTTATCAGAGATTTAAGTGAATAGGCTACAGTGTCCAAGGTACTAAACATAATATATTCTATGGGGTGTCATAAGCAAGTCATTAGAATACTTTCCTACTAAATTTATAAGACATAAGTATTCAATATTTGAGTAAACAAAGAGAAAATAAAGCTATATATTGGGTTTCACTAAAAAGTCCATTGGAAGACTTGACTGTTGTTGTTAAAAGACATAGGCATTCATATTATAGAGCCACAAACCACACTAGTAAAATAAAAACATGATAACATGGGATTCGAACCAATGACAGTCTTAATTTGATAGTGCAAACCCAACACCTTACTAACTGTGCTAACCAGACTGTGCATACCAGCCACAAAATTTATCAGAGATTTAAGTAAATAAGCTACAGTGTCCAAGGTACTAAACATAATATATTCTATGGGGTGTCATAAGCAAGTCATCATTAGAATACTTTCCTACTAAATTTATAAGACATAAGCATTCAATATTTGAGTAAACAAAGAGAAAATAAAGCTATCTATTGGGTTTCACTAAAAAGTCCATTGGAAGACTTGACTATTATTGTTAAAAGATATAGGCATTCATATTATAGAGCCACAAACCACACTAGTAAAATAAAAACATGATAACATGGGATTCGAACCAATGACAGTCTTAATTTGATAGTGCAAACCCAACACCTTACTAACTGTGCTAACCAGACCCTGCATATTAAATGCACAATTTATCAGATATTTAAGTGAATAAGCTACAGTGTCCAAGGTACTAAACATAATATATTCCATTGGGGTGTCATAAGCAAGTCATTAAAATACTTTCCTTCTAAATTAATAAGACATAAGCATTCAATATTTGAGTAAACAAAGAGAAAATAAAGCTATCTATTGGGTTTCACTAAAAAGTCCATTGGAAGACTTGACTATTATTGTTAAAAGACATAGGCATTCATATTATAGAGCCACAAACCACACTAGCAAAATAAAAACATGATAACAAGGGATTCGAACCAATGACAGTCTTTATTTGATAGTGCAAAACCAACACCTTACTAACTGTGCTAACCAGACGGTGTACACCAGACAGACAATTTATCAGAGATTTAAGTGAATAAGCTACAGTATCCAAGGTACTAAACATAATATATTCTATGGGGTGTCATAAGCAAGTCATTAGAATACTTTCCTACTAAATTAATAAGACATAAGCATTCAATATTTGAGTAAACAAAGAGAAAATAAAGCTATCTATTGGGTTTCACTAAAAAGTCCATTGGAAGACTTGACTATTATTGTTAAAAGACATAGGCATTCATATTATAGAGCCACAAACCACACTAGTAAAATAAAAACATGATAACATGGGATTTGAACCAATGACAGTCTTAATTTGAAAGTGCAAACCCACCACTTTACTAACTGTGCTAACCAAACTTTGCATACCAGACACACAGTTTATCAGAGATTTAAGTGAATAGGCTACAGTGTCCAAGGTACTAAACATAATATATTCTATGGGGTGTCATAAGCAAGTCATTAGAATACTTTCCTACTAAATTTATAAGACATAAGTATTCAATATTTGAGTAAACAAAGAGAAAATAAAGCTATATATTGGGTTTCACTAAAAAGTCCATTGGAAGACTTGACTGTTGTTGTTAAAAGACATAGGCATTCATATTATAGAGCCACGAACCACACTAGTAAAATAAAAACATGATAACAGGGGATTCGAACCAATGACAGTCTTAATTTGATAGTGCAAACCCAACACCTTACTAACTGTGCTAACCAGACTGTGCATACCAGACACACAATTTATCAGAGATTTAAGTGAATAAGCTACAGTGTCCAAGGTACTAAACATAATATATTCTATGGGGTGTCATAAGTAAGTCATTAGAATACTTTCCTACTAAATTTATAAGACATAAGCATTCAATATTTGAGTAAACAAAGAGAAAATAAAGCTATCTATTGGGTTTCACTAAAAAGTCCATTGGAAGTCTTGACTATTGTTGTTAAAAGACATAGGCATTCATATTATAGAGCCACAAACCACACTAGTAAAATAAAAACATGATAACATGGGATTCCAACCAATGACAGTCTTAATTTGATAGTACAAACCCAACACCTTACTAACTGTGCTAACCAGACTGTGCATACCAGCCACAAAATTTATCAGAGATTTAAGTGAATAAGCTACAGTGTCCAAGGTACTAAACATAATATATTCTATGGGGTGTCATAAGCAAGTCATTAGAATACTTTCCTACTAAATTTATAAGACATAAGCATTCAATATTTGAGTAAACAAAGAGAAAATAAAGCTATCTATTGGGTTTCACTAAAAAGTCCATTGGAAGACTTTACTATTGTTGTTAAAAGACATAGGCATTCATATAATAGAGCCACAAACCACACTAGTAAAATAAAAACATGATAACATGGGATTTGAACCAATGACAGTCTTAATTTGATAGGGCAAACCCAACACCTTACTAACTGTGCTAACCAGACTGTGCATACCAGATGCACAATTTATCAGAGATTTAAGTGAATAAGCTACAGTGTCCAAGGTACTAAACATAATATATTCTATGGGGTGTCATAAGCAAGTCATTAGACTACTTTCCTACTAAAGTTATAAGACATAAGCATTCAATATTTGAGTAAACAAAGAGAAAATAAAGCTATCTATTGGGTTTCACTAAAAAGTCCATTGGAAGACTTGAATAGTGTTGTTAAAAGACATAGGCATTCATATTATAGAGCCACAAACCACACTAGTAAATTAAAAACATGATAACATGGGATTCCAACCAATGACAGTCTTAATTTGATAGTGCAAGCACAACACCTTACTAACTGTGCTAACCAGACTGTGCATACCAGACACACAATTTATCAGATATTTAAGTGAATAAGCTACAGTGTCCAAGATACTAAACATAATATATTTTATGGGGTGTCATAAGCAAGTCATTAAAATACTTTCCTACTAAATTAATAAGACATAAGCATTCAATATTTGAGTAAACAAAGAGAAAATAAAGCTATCTATTGGGTTTCACTAAAAAGGCCATTGGAAGACTTGACTATTGTTGTTAAAAGACATAGGCATTCATATTATAGAGCCACAAACCACACTAGTAAAATAAAAACATGATAACATGGGATTTGAACCAATGACAGGCTTAATTTGATAGTGCAAACCCAACACTTTACTAACTGTGCTAACCAGACTGTGCATACCAGACAGACAATTTATCAGTGATTTAAGTGAATAAGCTACAGTGTCCAAGGTACTAAACATAATATATTCTATGGGGTGTCATAAGCAAGTCATTAGAATACTTTCCTACTAAATTTATAAGACATAAGCATTCAATATTTGAGTAAACAAAGATAAAATAAAGCTATCTATTGGGTTTCACTAAAAAGTCCATTGGAAGACTTGACTATTGTTGTTAAAAGACATAGGCATTCATATTATAGAGCCACAAACCACACTAGTAAAATAAAAACATGATAACATGGGATTCGAACCAATTACAGTCTTAATTTGATAGTGCAAACCCAACACCTTACTAACTGTGCTAACCAGACTGTGCATACCAGACAGACAATTTATCAGAGATTTAAGTGAATAAGCTACAGTGTCCAAGGTACTAAACATAATATATTCTATGGGGTGTCATAAGCAAGTCATTAGAATACTTTCCTACTAAATTAATAAGACATAAGCATTCAATATTTGAGTAAACAAAGAGAAAATAAAGCTATCTATTGGGTTTCACTAAAAAGTCCATTGGAAGACTTGACTATTATTGTTAAAAGATATAGGCATTCATATTATAGAGCCACAAACCACACTAGTAAAATAAAAACATAATAACATGGGATTTGAACCAATGACAGTCTTAATTTGATAGTGCAAACCCAACACCTTACTAACTGTGCTAACCAGACTGTGCATACGAGACAGACAATTTATCAGAGATTTAAGTGAATAAGCTACAGTGTCCAAGGTACTAAACATAATATATTCTATGGGGTGTCATAAGCAAGTCATTAGAATACTTTCCTACTAAATTTATAAGACATAAGCATTCAATATTTGAGTAAACAAAGAGAAAATAAAGCTATCTATTGGGTTTCACTAAAAAGTCCATTGGAAGACGTGACTATTGTTGTTAAAAGACATAGGCATTCATATTATAGAGCCACAAACCACACTAGTAAAATAAAAACATGATAACATGGGATTTGAACCAATGACAGTCTTAATTTGATAGTGCAAACCCAACACCTTACTAACTGTGCTAACCAGACTGTACATACCAGACAGACAATTTATCAGAGATTTAAGTGAATAAGCTACAGTGTCCAAGGTACTAAACATAATATATTCTATGGGGTGTCATAAGCAAGTCATTAGAATACTTTCCTACTAAATTTATAAGACATAAGCATTCAATATTTGAGTAAACAAAGAGAAAATAAAGCTATCTATTGGGTTTCAGTAAAAAGTCCATTGAAAGACTTGACTATTGTTGTTAAAAGACATAGGCATTCATATTATAGAGCCACAAACCACACTAGTAAAATAAAAACATGATAACATGGGATTTTAACCAATGACAGTCTTAATTTGATAGTGCAAACCCAACACCTTACTAACTGTGCTAACCAAATTATGCATACAAGACAGACATTTATAAGAGATTTAAGTGAATAAGCTACAGTGTCCAAGGTACTAAACATAATATATTCTATGGGGTGTCATAAGCAAGTCATTAGAATACTTTCCTACTAAATTAATAAGACATAAGCATTCAATATTTGAGAAAACAAAGAGAAAATAAAGCTATCTATTGGGTTTCACTAAAAAGTCCATTGGAAGACTTGACTATTATTGTTAAAAGATATAGGCATTCATATTATAGAGCCACAAACCACACTAGTAAAATAAAAACATGATAACATGGGATTTGAACCAATGACAGTCTTAATTTGATAGTGCAAACCCAACACCTTACTAACTGTGCTAACCAGACTGTGCATATTAGATGCACAATTTATCAGATATTTAAGTGAATAAGCTACAGTGTCCAAGGTACTAAACATAATATATTCTATGGGGTGTCATAAGCAAGTCATTAAAATACTTTCCTACTAAATTAATAAGACATAAGCATTCAATATTTGAGTAAACAAAGAGAAAATAAAGCTATCTATTGGGTTTCACTAAAAAGTCCATTGGAAGACTTGACTATTATTGTTAAAAGACATAGGCATTCATATTATAGAGCCACAAACCACACTAGCAAAATAAAAACATGATAACATAGGAATCGAACCAATGACAGTCTTCATTTGATAGTGCAAAGCCAACACCTTACTAACTGTGCTAACCAGACTTTGCATACCAGACACGCAGTTTATCAGAGATTTAAGTGAATAGGCTACAGTGTCCAAGGTACTAAACATAATATATTCTATGGGGTGTCATAAGCAAGTCATTAGAATACTTTCCTACTAAATTTATAAGACATAAGCATTCAATATTTGAGTAAACAAAGAGAAAATAAAGCTATCTATTGGGTTTCACTAAAAAGTCCATTGGAAGACTTGACTATTGTTGTTAAAAGACATAGGCATTCATATTATAGAGCCACAAACCACACTAGTAAAATAAAAACATGATATCATGGGATTCGAACTAATGACAGTCTTCATTTGATAGTGCAAAGCCAACACCTTACTAACTGTGCTAACCAGACTGTGCATACCAGACACACAATTTATCAGAGATTTAAGTGAATAAGCTACAGTGTCCAAGGTACTAAACATAATATTTTCTATGGGGTGTCATAAGCAAGTCATTAGAATACTTTCCTACTAAATTTATAAGACATAAGCATTCAATATTTGAGTAAACAAAGAGAAAATAAAGCTATCTATTGGGTTTCAGTAAAAAGTCCATTGAAAGACTTGACTATTGTTGTTAAAAGACATAGGCATTCATATTATAGAGCCACAAACCACACTAGTAAAATAAAAACATGATAACATGGGATTTTAACCAATGACAGTCTTAATTTGATAGTGCAAACCCAACACCTTACTAACTGTGCTAACCAAATTATGCATACAAGACAGACAATTTATCAGAGATTTAAGAGAATAAGCTACAGTGTCCAAGGTACTAAACATAATATATTCTATGGGGTGTCATAAGCAAGTCATTAGAATACTTTCCTACTAAATTAATAAGACATAAGCATTCAATATTTGAGAAAACAAAGAGAAAATAAAGCTATCTATTGGGTTTCACTAAAAAGTCCATTGGAAGACTTGACTATTATTGTTAAAAGATATAGGCATTCATATTATAGAGCCACAAACCACACTAGTAAAATAAAAACATGATAACATGGGATTTGAACCAATGCCAGTCTTAATTTGATAGTGCAAACCCAACACCTTACTAACTGTGCTAACCAGACTGTGCATATTAGATGCACAATTTATCAGATATTTAAGTGAATAAGCTACAGTGTCCAAGGTACTAAACATAATATATTCCATGGGGTGTCATAAGCAAGTCATTAAAATACTTTCCTACTAAATTAATAAGACATAAGCATTCAATAGGTGAGTAAACAAAGAGAAAATAAAGCTATCTATTGGGTTTCACTAAAAAGTCCATTGGAAGACTTGACTATTATTGTTAAAAGACATAGGCATTCATATTATAGAGCCACAAACCACACTAGCAAAATAAAAACATGATAACATGGGATTCGAACCAATGACAGTATTAATTTGATAGTGCAAACCCAACACCTTACTAACTGTGCTAACCAGACTGTGCATACCAGACACACAATTTATCAGAGATTTAAGTGAATAAGCTACAGTGTCCAAGGTACTAAACATAATATTTTCTATGGGGTGTCATAAGCAAGTCATTAGAATACTTTCCTACTAAATTTATAAGACATAAGCATTCAATATTTGAGTAAACAAAGAGAAAATAAAGCTATCTATTGGGTTTCACTAAAGAGTCCATTGAAAGACTTGACTATTGTTGTTAAAAGACATAGGCATTCATATTATAGAGCCACAAACCACACTAGTAATATAAAAACATGATAACATGGGATTCGAACCAATGACAGTCTTAATTTGATAGTGCAAAACCAACACCTTACTAACTGTGCTAACCAGACTGTGCATACCAGACACACAATTTATCAGAGATTTAAGTGAATAAGCTACAGTGTCCAAGGTACTAAACATAATATATTCTATGGGGTGTCATAAGCAAGTCATTAGAATACTTTCCTACTAAATTAATAAGACATAAGCATTCAATATTTGAGTAAACAAAGAGAAAATAAAGCTATCTATTGGGTTTCACTAAAAAGTCCATTGGAAGACTTGACTATTGTTGTTAAAAGACATAGGCATTCATATTATAGAGCCACAAACCACACTAGTAAAATAAAAACATGATAACATGGGATTTGAACCAATGACAGTCTTAATTTGATAGTGCAAACCCAACACCTTACTAACTGTGCTAACCAGACTGTGCATATTAGATACCCAATTTATCAGATTTTTAAGTGAATAAGCTACAGTGTCCAAGGTACTAAACATAATATATTCTATGGGGTGTCATAAGCAAGTCATTAAAATACTTTCCTACTAAATTAATAAGACATAAGCATTCAATATTTGAGTAAACAAAGAGAAAATAAAGCTATCTATTGGGTTTCACTAAAAAGTCCATTGAAAGACTTGACTATTGTTGTTAAAAGACATAGGCATTCATATTATAGAGCCACAAACCACACTAGTAAAATAAAACATGATAACATGGGATTCGAACCAACGACAGTCTTAATTTGATAGTGCAAACCCAACACCTTAGTAACTGTGCTAACCAGACTGTGCATCCCCGATGCCCAATTTATCAGATATTTAAGTGAATAAGCTACAGTGTCCAAGGTACTAAACATAATATATTCTATGGGGTGTCATAAGCAAGTCATTAAAATACTTTCCTACTAAATTAATAAGACATAAGCATTCAATATTTGAGTAAACAAAGAGAAAATAAAGCTATCTATTGGGTTTCACTAAAAAGTCCATTGGAAGACTTGACTATTGTTGTTAAAAGACATAGGCATTCATATTATAGAGCCACAAACCACACTAGTAAAATAAAAGCATGAAATCATGGGATTCAAACTAATGACAGTCTTAATTTGATAGTGCAAAGCCAACACCTTACTAACTGTGCTAACCAGACTGTGCATACCAGACACACAATTTATCAGATATTTAAGTGAATAAGCTACAGTGTCCAAGATACTAAACATAATATATTTTATGGGGTGTCATAAGCAAGTCATTAAAATACTTTCCTACTAAATTAATAAGACATAAGCATTCAATATTTGAGTAAACAAAGAGAAAATAAAGCTATCTATTGGGTTTCACTAAAAAGGCCATTGGAAGACTTGACTATTGTTGTTAAAAGACATAGGCATTCATATTATAGAGCCACAAACCACACTAGTAAAATAAAAACATGATAACATGGGATTCGAACTAATTACAGTCTTAATTTGATAGTGCAAACCCAACACCTTACTAACTGTGCTAACCAGACTGCGCATACCAGACAGACAATTTATCAGAAATTTAAGTGAATAAGCTACAGTGTCCAAGGTACTAAACATAATATATTCTATGGGGTGTCATAAGCAAGTCATTAGAATACTTTCCTACTAAATTTATAAGACATAAGCATTCAATATTTGAGTAAACAAAGAGAAAATAAAGCTATCTATTGGGTTTCAGTAAAAAGTCCATTGAAAGACTTGACTATTGTTGTTAAAAGACATAGGCATTCATATTATAGAGCCACAAACCACACTAGTAAAATAAAAACATGATAACATGGGATTCAAACCAATGACAGACTTAATTTGATAGTTCGAACCCAACACCTTACTAACTGTGCTAACCAGACTGTGCATACCAAACAAACAATTTATCAGTGATTTAAGTGAATAAGCTACAGTGTCCAAGGTACTAAACATAATATATTCTATGGGGTGTCATAAGCAAGTCATTAGAATACTTTCCTACTAAATTTATAAGACATAAGCATTCAATATTTGAGTAAACAAAGAGAAAATAAAGCTATCTATTGGGTTTCACTAAAAAGTCCATTGGAAGACTTGACTATTGTTGTTAAAAGACATAGGCATTCATATTATAGAGCCACAAACCACACTAGTAAAATAAAAACATGATAACATGGGATTCGAACCAATTACAGTCTTAATTTGATAGTGCAAAGCCAACACCTTACTAACTGTGCTAACCAGACTGTGCATACCAGACACACAATTTATCAGATATTTAAGTGAATAAGCTACAGTGTCCAAGATACTAAACATAATATATTTTATGGGGTGTCATAAGCAAGTCATTAAAATACTTTCCTACTAAATTAATAAGACATAAGCATTCAATATTTGAGTAAACAAAGAGAAAATAAAGCTATCTATTGGGTTTCACTAAAAAGGCCATTGGAAGACTTGACTATTGTTGTTAAAAGACATAGGCATTCATATTATAGAGCCACAAACCACACTAGTAAAATAAAAACATGATAACATGGGATTCAAACTAATTACAGTCTTAATTTGATAGTGCAAACCCAACACCTTACTAACTGTGCTAACCAGACTGTGCATACCAGACAGACAATTTATCAGAAATTTAAGTGAATAAGCTACAGTGTCCAAGGTACTAAACATAATATATTCTATGGGGTGTCATAAGCAAGTCATTAGAATACTTTCCTACTAAATTTATAAGACATAAGCATTCAATATTTGAGTAAACAAAGAGAAAATAAAGCTATCTATTGGGTTTCAGTAAAAAGTCCATTGAAAGACTTGACTATTGTTGTTAAAAGACATAGGCATTCATATTATAGAGCCACAAACCACACTAGTAAAATAAAAACATGATAACATGGGATTCAAACCAATGACAGTCTTAATTTGATAGTTCGAACCCAACACCTTACTAACTGTGCTAACCAGACTGTGCATACCAAACAAACAATTTATCAGTGATTTAAGTGAATAAGCTACAGTGTCCAAGGTACTAAACATAATATATTCTATGGGGTGTCATAAGCAAGTCATTAGAATACTTTCCTACTAAATTTATAAGACATAAGCATTCAATATTTGAGTAAACAAAGAGAAAATAAAGCTATCTATTGGGTTTCACTAAAAAGTCCATTGGAAGACTTGACTATTGTTGTTAAAAGACATAGGCATTCATATTATAGAGCCACAAACCACACTAGTAAAATAAAAACATGATAACATGGGATTTGAACCAATGACAGTCTTAATTTGATAGTGCAAACCCAACACCTTACTAACTGTGCTAACCAGACTGTGCATACCAGACACACAATTTATCAGAGATTTAAGTGAATAAGCTACAGTGTCCAAGGTACTAAACATAATATTTTCTATGGGGTGTCATAAGCAAGTCATTAGAATACTTTCCTACTAAATTTATAAGACATAAGCATTCAATATTTGAGTAAACAAAGAGAAAATAAAGCTATCTATTGGTTTTCACTAAAAAGTCCATTGGAAGACTTGACTATTGTTGTTAAAAGACATAGGCATTCATATTATAGAGCCACAAACCACACTAGTAAAATAAAAACATGATAACATGGGATTTGAACCAATGACAGGCTTAATTTGATAGTGCAAACCCAACACTTTACTAACTGTGCTAACCAGACTGTGCATACCAGACAGACAATTTATCAGTGATTTAAGTGAATAAGCTACAGTGTCCAAGGTACTAAACATAATATATTCTATGGGGTGTCATAAGCAAGTCATTAGAATACTTTCCTACTAAATTTATAAGACATAAGCATTCAATATTTGAGTAAACAAAGAGAAAATAAAGCTATCTATTGGGTTTCACTAAAAAGTCCATTGGAAGACTTGACTATTGTTGTTAAAAGACATAGGCATTCATATTATAGAGCCACAAACCACACTAGTAAAATAAAAACATGATAACATGGGATTTGAACCAATGACAGTCTTAATTTGATAGTGCAAACCCAACACCTTACTAACTGTGCTAACCAAACTATGCATAGCAGACAGACAATTTATCAGAGATTTAAGAGAATAAGCTACAGTGTCCAAGGTACTAAACATAATATATTCTATGGGGTGTCATAAGCAAGTCATTAGAATACTTTCCTACTAAATTAATAAGACATAAGCATTCAATATTTGAGAAAACAAAGAGAAAATAAAGCTATCTATTGGGTTTCACTAAAAAGTCCATTGGAAGACTTGACTATTATTGTTAAAAGATATAGGCATTCATATTATAGAGCCACAAACCACACTAGTAAAATAAAAACATGATAACATGGGATTTGAACCAATGCCAGTCTTAATTTGATAGTGCAAACCCAACACCTTACTAACTGTGCTAACCAGACTGTGCATATTAGATGCACAATTTATCAGATATTTAAGTGAATAAGCTACAGTGTCCAAGGTACTAAACATAATATATTCCATGGGGTGTCATAAGCAAGTCATTAAAATACTTTCCTACTAAATTAATAAGACATAAGCATTCAATAGGTGAGTAAACAAAGAGAAAATAAAGCTATCTATTGGGTTTCACTAAAAAGTCCATTGGAAGACTTGACTATTATTGTTAAAAGACATAGGCATTCATATTATAGAGCCACAAACCACACTAGCAAAATAAAAACATGATAACATGGGATTCGAACCAATGACAGTATTAATTTGATAGTGCAAACCCAACACCTTACTAACTGTGCTAACCAGACTGTGCATACCAGACACACAATTTATCAGAGATTTAAGTGAATAAGCTACAGTGTCCAAGGTACTAAACATAATATTTTCTATGGGGTGTCATAAGCAAGTCATTAGAATACTTTCCTACTAAATTTATAAGACATAAGCATTCAATATTTGAGTAAACAAAGAGAAAATAAAGCTATCTATTGGGTTTCACTAAAGAGTCCATTGAAAGACTTGACTATTGTTGTTAAAAGACATAGGCATTCATATTATAGAGCCACAAACCACACTAGTAATATAAAAACATGATAACATGGGATTCGAACCAATGACAGTCTTAATTTGATAGTGCAAAACCAACACCTTACTAACTGTGCTAACCAGACTGTGCATACCAGACACACAATTTATCAGAGATTTAAGTGAATAAGCTACAGTGTCCAAGGTACTAAACATAATATATTCTATGGGGTGTCATAAGCAAGTCATTAGAATACTTTCCTACTAAATTAATAAGACATAAGCATTCAATATTTGAGTAAACAAAGAGAAAATAAAGCTATCTATTGGGTTTCACTAAAAAGTCCATTGGAAGACTTGACTATTGTTGTTAAAAGACATAGGCATTCATATTATAGAGCCACAAACCACACTAGTAAAATAAAAACATGATAACATGGGATTTGAACCAATGACAGTCTTAATTTGATAGTGCAAACCCAACACCTTACTAACTGTGCTAACCAGACTGTGCGTACCAGACAGACAATTTATCAGAGATTTAAGTGAATAAGCTACAGTGTCCAAGGTACTAAACATAATATATTCTATGGGGTGTCATAAGCAAGTCATTAGAATACTTTCCTACTAAATTAATAAGACATAAGCATTCAATATTTGAGTAAACAAAGAGAAAATAAAGCTATCTATTGGGTTTCACTAAAAAGTCCATTGGAAGACTTGACTATTGTTGTTAAAAGATATAGGCATTCATATTATAGAGCCACAAACCACACTAGTAAAATAAAAACATGATAACATGGGATTCGAACCAATGACAGTCTTAATTTGACAGTGCAAACCCAACACCTTACTAACTGTGCTAACCAGACTGTGCATATTAGATACCCAATTTATCAGATTTTTAAGTGAATAAGCTACAGTGTCCAAGGTACTAAACATAATATATTCTATGGGGTGTCATAAGCAAGTCATTAAAATACTTTCCTACTAAATTAATAAGACATAAGCATTCAATATTTGAGTAAACAAAGAGAAAATAAAGCTATCTATTGGGTTTCACTAAAAAGTCCATTGAAAGACTTGACTATTGTTGTTAAAAGACATAGGCATTCATATTATAGAGCCACAAACCACACTAGTAAAATAAAACATGATAACATGGGATTCGAACCAACGACAGTCTTAATTTGATAGTGCAAACCCAACACCTTAGTAACTGTGCTAACCAGACTGTGCATCCCCGATGCCCAATTTATCAGATATTTAAGTGAATAAGCTACAGTGTCCAAGGTACTAAACATAATATATTCTATGGGGTGTCATAAGCAAGTCATTAAAATACTTTCCTACTAAATTAATAAGACATAAGCATTCAATATTTGAGTAAACAAAGAGAAAATAAAGCTATCTATTGGGTTTCACTAAAAAGTCCATTGGAAGACTTGACTATTGTTGTTAAAAGACATAGGCATTCATATTATAGAGCCACAAACCACACTAGTAAAATAAAAGCATGAAATCATGGGATTCAAACTAATGACAGTCTTAATTTGATAGTGCAAAGCCAACACCTTACTAACTGTGCTAACCAGACTGTGCATACCAGACACACAATTTATCAGATATTTAAGTGAATAAGCTACAGTGTCCAAGATACTAAACATAATATATTTTATGGGGTGTCATAAGCAAGTCATTAAAATACTTTCCTACTAAATTAATAAGACATAAGCATTCAATATTTGAGTAAACAAAGAGAAAATAAAGCTATCTATTGGGTTTCACTAAAAAGGCCATTGGAAGACTTGACTATTGTTGTTAAAAGACATAGGCATTCATATTATAGAGCCACAAACCACACTAGTAAAATAAAAACATGATAACATGGGATTCGAACTAATTACAGTCTTAATTTGATAGTGCAAACCCAACACCTTACTAACTGTGCTAACCAGACTGCGCATACCAGACAGACAATTTATCAGAAATTTAAGTGAATAAGCTACAGTGTCCAAGGTACTAAACATAATATATTCTATGGGGTGTCATAAGCAAGTCATTAGAATACTTTCCTACTAAATTTATAAGACATAAGCATTCAATATTTGAGTAAACAAAGAGAAAATAAAGCTATCTATTGGGTTTCAGTAAAAAGTCCATTGAAAGACTTGACTATTGTTGTTAAAAGACATAGGCATTCATATTATAGAGCCACAAACCACACTAGTAAAATAAAAACATGATAACATGGGATTCAAACCAATGACAGACTTAATTTGATAGTTCGAACCCAACACCTTACTAACTGTGCTAACCAGACTGTGCATACCAAACAAACAATTTATCAGTGATTTAAGTGAATAAGCTACAGTGTCCAAGGTACTAAACATAATATATTCTATGGGGTGTCATAAGCAAGTCATTAGAATACTTTCCTACTAAATTTATAAGACATAAGCATTCAATATTTGAGTAAACAAAGAGAAAATAAAGCTATCTATTGGGTTTCACTAAAAAGTCCATTGGAAGACTTGACTATTGTTGTTAAAAGACATAGGCATTCATATTATAGAGCCACAAACCACACTAGTAAAATAAAAACATGATAACATGGGATTCGAACCAATTACAGTCTTAATTTGATAGTGCAAAGCCAACACCTTACTAACTGTGCTAACCAGACTGTGCATACCAGACACACAATTTATCAGATATTTAAGTGAATAAGCTACAGTGTCCAAGATACTAAACATAATATATTTTATGGGGTGTCATAAGCAAGTCATTAAAATACTTTCCTACTAAATTAATAAGACATAAGCATTCAATATTTGAGTAAACAAAGAGAAAATAAAGCTATCTATTGGGTTTCACTAAAAAGGCCATTGGAAGACTTGACTATTGTTGTTAAAAGACATAGGCATTCATATTATAGAGCCACAAACCACACTAGTAAAATAAAAACATGATAACATGGGATTCAAACTAATTACAGTCTTAATTTGATAGTGCAAACCCAACACCTTACTAACTGTGCTAACCAGACTGTGCATACCAGACAGACAATTTATCAGAAATTTAAGTGAATAAGCTACAGTGTCCAAGGTACTAAACATAATATATTCTATGGGGTGTCATAAGCAAGTCATTAGAATACTTTCCTACTAAATTTATAAGACATAAGCATTCAATATTTGAGTAAACAAAGAGAAAATAAAGCTATCTATTGGGTTTCAGTAAAAAGTCCATTGAAAGACTTGACTATTGTTGTTAAAAGACATAGGCATTCATATTATAGAGCCACAAACCACACTAGTAAAATAAAAACATGATAACATGGGATTCAAACCAATGACAGTCTTAATTTGATAGTTCGAACCCAACACCTTACTAACTGTGCTAACCAGACTGTGCATACCAAACAAACAATTTATCAGTGATTTAAGTGAATAAGCTACAGTGTCCAAGGTACTAAACATAATATATTCTATGGGGTGTCATAAGCAAGTCATTAGAATACTTTCCTACTAAATTTATAAGACATAAGCATTCAATATTTGAGTAAACAAAGAGAAAATAAAGCTATCTATTGGGTTTCACTAAAAAGTCCATTGGAAGACTTGACTATTGTTGTTAAAAGACATAGGCATTCATATTATAGAGCCACAAACCACACTAGTAAAATAAAAACATGATAACATGGGATTTGAACTAATGACAGTCTTAATTTGATAGTGCAAACCCAACACCTTACTAACTGTGCTAACCAGACTGTACATACCAGACAGACAATTTATCAGAGATTTAAGTGAATAAGCTACAGTGTCCAAGGTACTAAACATAATATATTCTATGGGGTGTCATAAGCAAGTCATTAGAATACTTTCCTACTAAATTTATAAGACATAAGCATTCAATATTTGAGTAAACAAAGAGAAAATAAAGCTATCTATTGGGTTTCAGTAAAAAGTCCATTGAAAGACTTGACTATTGTTGTTAAAAGACATAGGCATTCATATTATAGAGCCACAAACCACACTAGTAAAATAAAAACATGATAACATGGGATTTTAACCAATGACAGTCTTAATTTGATAGTGCAAACCCAACACCTTACTAACTGTGCTAACCAGACTGTACATACCAGATGCCCAATTTATCAGATATTTAAGTGAATAAGCTACAGTGTCCAAGGTACTAAACATAATATATTCTATGGGGTGTCATAAGCAAGTCATTAGAATACTTTCCTACTAAATTAATAAGGCATAAGCATTCAATATTTGAGTAAACAAAGAGAAAATAAAGCTATCTATTGGGTTTCACTAAAAAGTCCATTGGAAGACTTGACTATTATTGTTAAAAGATATAGGCATTCATATTATAGAGCCACAAACCACACTAGTAAAATAAAAACATAATAACATGGGATTTGAACCAATGACAGTCTTAATTTGATAGTGCAAACCCAACACCTTACTAACTGTGCTAACCAGACTGTGCATACCAGACAGACAATTTATCAGAGATTTAAGTGAATAAGCTACAGTGTCCAAGGTACTAAACATAATATATTCTATGGGGTGTCATAAGCAAGTCATTAGAATACTTTCCTACTAAATTTATAAGACATAAGCATTCAATATTTGAGTAAACAAAGAGAAAATAAAGCTATCTATTGGGTTTCAGTAAAAAGTCCATTGAAAGACTTGACTATTGTTGTTAAAAGACATAGGCATTCATATTATAGAGCCACAAACCACACTAGTAAAATAAAAACATGATAACATGGGATTTGAACCAATGACAGTCTTAATTTGATAGTGCAAACCCAACACCTTACTAACTGTGCTAACCAGACTGTGCATATTAGATGCACAATTTATCAGATATTTAAGTGAATAAGCTACAGTGTCCAAGGTACTAAACATAATATATTCTATGGGGTGTCATAAGCAAGTCATTAAAATACTTTCCTACTAAATTAATAAGGCATAAGCATTCAATATTTGAGTAAACAAAGAGAAAATAAAGCTATCTATTGGGTTTCACTAAAAAGTCCATTGGAAGACTTGACTATTGTTGTTAAAAGACATAGGCATTCATATTATAGAGCCACAAACCACACTAGCAAAATAAAAACATGATAACATAGGAATCGAACCAATGACAGTCTTTATTTGATAGTGCAAAGCCAACACCTTATTAACTGTGCTAACCAGACTTTGCATACCAGACACGCAGTTTATCAGAGATTTAAGTGAATAGGCTACAGTGTCCAAGGTACTAAACATAATATATTCTATGGGGTGTCATAAGCAAGTCATTAGAATACTTTCCTACTAAATTTATAAGACATAAGCATTCAATATTTGAGTAAACAAAGAGAAAATAAAGCTATCTATTGGGTTTCACTAAAAAGTCCATTGGAAGACTTGACTATTGTTGTTAAAAGACATAGGCATTCATATTATAGAGCCACAAACCACACTAGTAAAATAAAAACATGATATCATGGGATTCAAACTAATGACAGTCTTCATTTGATAGTGCAAAGCCAACACCTTACTAACTGTGCTAACCAGACTGTGAATACCAGACGCCCAATTTATCAGAGATTTAAGTGAATAAGCTACAGTGTCCAAGGTAGTAAACATAATATATTCTATGGGGTGTCATAAGCAAGTCATTAGAATACTTTCCTACTAAATTTATAAGACATAAGCATTCAATATTTGAGTAAACAAAGAGAAAATAAAGCTATCTGTTGGATTTCACTAAAAAGTCCATTGGAAGACTTGACTATTGTTGTTAAAAGACATAGGCATTCATATTATAGAGCCACAAACCACACTAGTAAAATAAAAACATGATAACATGGGATTCGAACCAATGACAGTCTTAATTTGATAGTGCAAAACCAACACCTTACTAACTGTGCTAACCAGACTGTGCATACCAGACACACAATTTATCAGAGATTTAAGTGAATAAGCTACAGTGTCCAAGGTACTAAACATAATATTTTCTATGGGGTGTCATAAGCAAGTCATTAGAATACTTTCCTACTAAATTTATAAGACATAAGCATTCAATATTTGAGTAAACAAAGAGAAAATAAAGCTATCTATTGGTTTTCACTAAAAAGTCCATTGGAAGTCTTGACTATTGTTGTTAAAAGACATAGGCATTCATATTATAGAGCCACAAACCACACTAGTAAAATAAAAACATGATAACATGGGATTTGAACCAATGACAGGCTTAATTTGATAGTGCAAACCCAACAATTTACTAACTGTGCTAACCAGACTGTGCATACCAGACAGACAATTTATCAGTGATTTAAGTGAATAAGCTACAGTGTCCAAGGTACTAAACATAATATATTCTATGGGGTGTCATAAGCAAGTCATTAGAATACTTTCCTACTAAATTTATAAGACATAAGCATTCAATATTTGAGTAAACAAAGAGAAAATAAAGCTATCTATTGGGTTTCACTAAAAAGTCCATTGGAAGACTTGACTATTGTTGTTAAAAGACATAGGCATTCATATTATAGAGCCACAAACCACACTAGTAAAATAAAAACATGATAACATGGGATTCGAACCAATTACAGTCTTAATTTGATAGTGCAAAGCCAACACCTTACTAACTGTGCTAACCAGACTGTGCATACCAGACACACAATTTATCAGATATTTAAGTGAATAAGCTACAGTGTCCAAGATACTAAACATAATATATTTTATGGGGTGTCATAAGCAAGTCATTAAAATACTTTCCTACTAAATTAATAAGACATAAGCATTCAATATTTGAGTAAACAAAGAGAAAATAAAGCTATCTATTGGGTTTCACTAAAAAGGCCATTGGAAGACTTGACTATTGTTGTTAAAAGACATAGGCATTCATATTATAGAGCCACAAACCACACTAGTAAAATAAAAACATGATAACATGGGATTCAAACTAATTACAGTCTTAATTTGATAGTGCAAACCCAACACCTTACTAACTGTGCTAACCAGACTGTGCATACCAGACAGACAATTTATCAGAAATTTAAGTGAATAAGCTACAGTGTCCAAGGTACTAAACATAATATATTCTATGGGGTGTCATAAGCAAGTCATTAGAATACTTTCCTACTAAATTTATAAGACATAAGCATTCAATATTTGAGTAAACAAAGAGAAAATAAAGCTATCTATTGGGTTTCAGTAAAAAGTCCATTGAAAGACTTGACTATTGTTGTTAAAAGACATAGGCATTCATATTATAGAGCCACAAACCACACTAGTAAAATAAAAACATGATAACATGGGATTCAAACCAATGACAGTCTTAATTTGATAGTTCGAACCCAACACCTTACTAACTGTGCTAACCAGACTGTGCATACCAAACAAACAATTTATCAGTGATTTAAGTGAATAAGCTACAGTGTCCAAGGTACTAAACATAATATATTCTATGGGGTGTCATAAGCAAGTCATTAGAATACTTTCCTACTAAATTTATAAGACATAAGCATTCAATATTTGAGTAAACAAAGAGAAAATAAAGCTATCTATTGGGTTTCACTAAAAAGTCCATTGGAAGACTTGACTATTGTTGTTAAAAGACATAGGCATTCATATTATAGAGCCACAAACCACACTAGTAAAATAAAAACATGATAACATGGGATTTGAACCAATGACAGTCTTAATTTGATAGTGCAAACCCAACACCTTACTAACTGTGCTAACCAGACTGTACATACCAGACAGACAATTTATCAGAGATTTAAGTGAATAAGCTACAGTGTCCAAGGTACTAAACATAATATATTCTATGGGGTGTCATAAGCAAGTCATTAGAATACTTTCCTACTAAATTTATAAGACATAAGCATTCAATATTTGAGTAAACAAAGAGAAAACAAAGCTATCTATTGGGTTTCAGTAAAAAGTCCATTGAAAGACTTGACTATTGTTGTTAAAAGACATAGGCATTCATATTATAGAGCCACAAACCACACTAGTAAAATAAAAACATGATAACATGGGATTTTAACCAATGACAGTCTTAATTTGATAGTGCAAACCCAACACCTTACTAACTGTGCTAACCAGACTGTACATACCAGATGCCCAATTTATCAGATATTTAAGTGAATAAGCTACAGTGTCCAAGGTACTAAACATAATATATTCTATGGGGTGTCATAAGCAAGTCATTAGAATACTTTCCTACTAAATTAATAAGGCATAAGCATTCAATATTTGAGTAAACAAAGAGAAAATAAAGCTATCTATTGGGTTTCACTAAAAAGTCCATTGGAAGACTTGACTATTATTGTTAAAAGATATAGGCATTCATATTATAGAGCCACAAACCACACTAGTAAAATAAAAACATAATAACATGGGATTTGAACCAATGACAGTCTTAATTTGATAGTGCAAACCCAACACCTTACTAACTGTGCTAACCAGACTGTGCATACCAGACAGACAATTTATCAGAGATTTAAGTGAATAAGCTACAGTGTCCAAGGTACTAAACATAATATATTCTATGGGGTGTCATAAGCAAGTCATTAGAATACTTTCCTACTAAATTTATAAGACATAAGCATTCAATATTTGAGTAAACAAAGAGAAAATAAAGCTATCTATTGGGTTTCAGTAAAAAGTCCATTGAAAGACTTGACTATTGTTGTTAAAAGACATAGGCATTCATATTATAGAGCCACAAACCACACTAGTAAAATAAAAACATGATAACATGGGATTTGAACCAATGACAGTCTTAATTTGATAGTGCAAACCCAACACCTTACTAACTGTGCTAACCAGACTGTGCATATTAGATGCACAATTTATCAGATATTTAAGTGAATAAGCTACAGTGTCCAAGGTACTAAACATAATATATTCTATGGGGTGTCATAAGCAAGTCATTAAAATACTTTCCTACTAAATTAATAAGGCATAAGCATTCAATATTTGAGTAAACAAAGAGAAAATAAAGCTATCTATTGGGTTTCACTAAAAAGTCCATTGGAAGACTTGACTATTGTTGTTAAAAGACATAGGCATTCATATTATAGAGCCACAAACCACACTAGCAAAATAAAAACATGATAACATAGGAATCGAACCAATGACAGTCTTTATTTGATAGTGCAAAGCCAACACCTTATTAACTGTGCTAACCAGACTTTGCATACCAGACACGCAGTTTATCAGAGATTTAAGTGAATAGGCTACAGTGTCCAAGGTACTAAACATAATATATTCTATGGGGTGTCATAAGCAAGTCATTAGAATACTTTCCTACTAAATTTATAAGACATAAGCATTCAATATTTGAGTAAACAAAGAGAAAATAAAGCTATCTATTGGGTTTCACTAAAAAGTCCATTGGAAGACTTGACTATTGTTGTTAAAAGACATAGGCATTCATATTATAGAGCCACAAACCACACTAGTAAAATAAAAACATGATATCATGGGATTCAAACTAATGACAGTCTTCATTTGATAGTGCAAAGCCAACACCTTACTAACTGTGCTAACCAGACTGTGAATACCAGACGCACAATTTATCAGAGATTTAAGTGAATAAGCTACAGTGTCCAAGGTAGTAAACATAATATATTCTATGGGGTGTCATAAGCAAGTCATTAGAATACTTTCCTACTAAATTTATAAGACATAAGCATTCAATATTTGAGTAAACAAAGAGAAAATAAAGCTATCTGTTGGATTTCACTAAAAAGTCCATTGGAAGACTTGACTATTGTTGTTAAAAGACATAGGCATTCATATTATAGAGCCACAAACCACACTAGTAAAATAAAAACATGATAACATGGGATTCGAACCAATGACAGTCTTAATTTGATAGTGCAAAACCAACACCTTACTAACTGTGCTAACCAGACTGTGCATACCAGACACACAATTTATCAGAGATTTAAGTGAATAAGCTACAGTGTCCAAGGTACTAAACATAATATTTTCTATGGGGTGTCATAAGCAAGTCATTAGAATACTTTCCTACTAAATTTATAAGACATAAGCATTCAATATTTGAGTAAACAAAGAGAAAATAAAGCTATCTATTGGTTTTCACTAAAAAGTCCATTGGAAGTCTTGACTATTGTTGTTAAAAGACATAGGCATTCATATTATAGAGCCACAAACCACACTAGTAAAATAAAAACATGATAACATGGGATTTGAACCAATGACAGGCTTAATTTGATAGTGCAAACCCAACAATTTACTAACTGTGCTAACCAGACTGTGCATACCAGACAGACAATTTATCAGTGATTTAAGTGAATAAGCTACAGTGTCCAAGGTACTAAACATAATATATTCTATGGGGTGTCATAAGCAAGTCATTAGAATACTTTCCTACTAAATTTATAAGACATAAGCATTCAATATTTGAGTAAACAAAGAGAAAATAAAGCTATCTATTGGGTTTCACTAAAAAGTCCATTGGAAGACTTGACTATTGTTGTTAAAAGACATAGGCATTCATATTATAGAGCCACAAACCACACTAGTAAAATAAAAACATGATAACATGGGATTTGAACCAATGACAGTCTTAATTTGATAGTGCAAACCCAACACCTTACTAACTGTGCTAACCAAACTATGCATAGCAGACAGACAATTTATCAGAGATTTAAGTGAATAAGCTACAGTGTCCAAGGTACTAAACATAATATATTGTATGGGGTGTCATAAGCAAGTCATTAGAATACTTTCCTACTAAATTAATAAGACATACGCATTCAATATTTGAGAAAACAAAGAGAAAATAAAGCTATCTATTGGGTTTCACTAAAAAGTCCATTGGAAGACTTGACTATTATTGTTAAAAGATATAGGCATTCATATTATAGAGCCACAAACCACACTAGTAAAATAAAAACATGATAACATGGGATTTGAACCAATGACAGTCTTAATTTGATAGTGCAAACCCAACACCTTACTAACTGTGCTAACCAGACTGTGCATATTAGACGCACAATTTATCAGATATTTAAGTGAATAAGCTACAGTGTCCAAGGTACTAAACATAATATATTCCATGGGGTGTCATAAGCAAGTCATTAAAATACTTTCCTACTAAATTAATAAGACATAAGCATTCAATAGGTGAGTAAACAAAGAGAAAATAAAGCTATCTATTGGGTTTCACTAAAAAGTCCATTGGAAGACTTGACTATTATTGTTAAAAGACATAGGCATTCATATTATAGAGCCACAAACCACACTAGCAAAATAAAAACATGATAACATGTGATTCGAACCAATGACAGTATTAATTTGATAGTGCAAACCCAACACCTTACTAACTGTGCTAACCAGACTGTGCATACCAGACACACAATTTATCAGAGATTTAAGTGAATAAGCTACAGTGTCCAAGGTACTAAACATAATATTTTCTATGGGGTGTCATAAGCAAGTCATTAGAATACTTTCCTACTAAATTTATAAGACATAAGCATTCAATATTTGAGTAAACAAAGAGAAAATAAAGCTATCTATTGGGTTTCACTAAAAAGTCCATTGGAAGACTTGACTATTGTTGTTAAAAGACATAGGCATTCATATTATAGAACCACAAACCACACTAGTAAAATAAAAACATGATAACATGGGATTTGAACCAATGACAGTCTTAATTTGATAGTGCAAACCCAACACCTTACTAACTGTGCTAACCAGACTGTGCGTACCAGACAGACAATTTATCAGAGATTTAAGTGAATAAGCTACAGTGTCCAAGGTACTAAACATAATATATTCTATGGGGTGTCATAAGCAAGTCATTAGAATACTTTCCTACTAAATTAATAAGACATAAGCATTCAATATTTGAGTAAACAAAGAGAAAATAAAGCTATCTATTGGGTTTCACTAAAAAGTCCATTGGAAGACTTGACTATTGTTGTTAAAAGATATAGGCATTCATATTATAGAGCCACAAACCACACTAGTAAAATAAAAACATGATAACATGGGATTTGAACCAATGACAGTCTTAATTTGATAGTGCAAACCCAACACCTTACTAACTGTGCTAACTAGACTGTGCATATTAGATACCCAATTTATCAGATTTTTAAGTGAATAAGCTACAGTGTCCAAGGTACTAAACATAATATATTCTATGGGGTGTCATAAGCAAGTCATTAAAATACTTTCCTACTAAATTAATAAGACATAAGCATTCAATATTTGAGTAAACAAAGAGAAAATAAAGCTATCTATTGGGTTTCACTAAAAAGTCCATTGAAAGACTTGACTATTGTTGTTAAAAGACATAGGCATTCATATTATAGAGCCACAAACCACACTAGTAAAATAAAACATGATAACATGGGATTCGAACCAACGACAGTCTTAATTTGATAGTGCAAACCCAACACCTTAGTAACTGTGCTAACCAGACTGTGCATCCCAGAAGCCCAATTTATCAGATATTTAAGTGAATAAGCTACAGTGTCCAAGGTACTAAACATAATATATTCTATGGGGTGTCATAAGCAAGTCATTAAAATACTTTCCTACTAAATTAATAAGACATAAGCATTCAATATTTGAGTAAACAAAGAGAAAATAAAGCTATCTATTGGGTTTCACTAAAAAGTCCATTGGAAGACTTGACTATTGTTGTTAAAAGACATAGGCATTCATATTATAGAGCCACAAACCACACTAGTAAAATAAAAGCATGAAATCATGGGATTCAAACTAATGACAGTCTTAATTTGATAGTGCAAAGCCAACACCTTACTAACTGTGCTAACCAGACTGTGAATATCAGACGCACAATTTATCAGAGATTTAAGTGAATAAGCTACAGTGTCCAAGGTACTAAACATAACATATTCTATGGGGTGTCATAAGCAAGTCATTAGAATACTTTCCTACTAAAGTTATAAGACATAAGCATTCAATATTTGAGTAAACAAAGAGAAAATAAAGCTATCTATTGGGTTTCACTAAAAAGTCCATTGGAAGACTTGACTATTATTGTTAAAAGACATAGGCATTCATATTATAGAGCCACAAACCACACTAGCAAAATAAAAACATGATAACAGGGGATTCGAACAAATTACAGTCTTAATTTGCTAGTGCAAACCCAACACCTTACTAACTGTGCTAACCAGACTGTGCATACCAGACACACAATTTATCAGAGATTTAAGTGAATAAGCTACAGTGTCCAAGGTACTAAACATAATATTTTCTATGGGGTGTCATAAGCAAGTCATTAGAATACTTTCCTACTAAATTTTGTAAGACATAAGCATTCAATATTTGAGTAAACAAAGAGAAAATAAAGCTATCTATTGGGTTTCACTAAAGAGTCCATTGAAAGACTTGACTATTGTTGTTAAAAGACATAGGCATTCATATTATAGAGCCACAAACCACACTAGTAAAATAAAAACATGATAACATGGGATTCGAACCAATGACAGTCTTAATTTGATAGTGCAAACTCAACACTTTACTAACTGTGCTAACCAGACTGTGCATACCAGAAACACAATTTATCAGAGATTTAAGTGAATAAGCTACAGTGTCCAAGGTACTAAACATAATATATTCTATGGGGTGTCATAAGTAAGTCATTAGAATACTTTCCTACTAAATTTATAAGACATAAGCATTCAATATTTTAGTAAACAAAGAGAAAATAAAGCTATCTATTGGCTTTCACTAAAAAGTCCATTGGAAGACTTGACTATTGTTGTTAAAAGACATAGGCATTCATATTATAGAGCCACAAACCACACTAGTAAAATAAAAACATGATAACATGCGATTCGAACCAATGACAGTCTTAATTTGATAGTGCAAACCCAACACCTTACTAACTGTGCTAACCAGACTGTGCATACCAGAAACACAATTTATCAGAGATTTAAGTGAATAAGCTACAGTGTCCAAGGTACTAAACATAATATATTCTATGGGGTGTCATAAGCAAGTCATTAGACTACTTTCCTACTAAAGTTATAAGACATAAGAATTCAATATTTTAGTAAACAAAGAGAAAATAAAGCTATCTATTGGGTTTCACTAAAAAGTCCATTGGAAGACTTGACTATTGTTGTTAAAAGACATAGGCATTCATATTATAGAGCCACAAACCACACTAGTAAAATAAAAACATGATAACATGCGATTCGAACTAATGACAGTCTTAATTTGATAGTGCAAACCCAACACCTTACTAACTGTGCTAACCAGACTGTGCATACCAGACACACAATTTATCAGAGATTTAAGTGAATAAGCTACAGTGTCCAAGGTACTAAACACAATATATTCTATGGGGTGTCATAAGCAAGTCATTAAAATACTTTCCTACTAAATTAATAAGACATAAGCATTCAATATTTGAGTAAACAAAGAGAAAATAAAGCTATCTATTGGGTTTCACTAAAAAGTCCATTGGAAGACTTGACTATTGTTGTTAAAAGACATAGGCATTCATATTATAGAGCCACAAACCACACTAGTAAAATAAAAACATGATAACATGGGATTTGAACCAATGACAGTCTTAATTTGATAGTGCAAACCCAACACCTTACTAACTGTGCTAACCAGACTGTACATACCAGACAGACAATTTATCAGAGATTTAAGTGAATAAGCTACAGTGTCCAAGGTACTAAACATAATATATTCTATGGGGTGTCATAAGCAAGTCATTAGAATACTTTCCTACTAAATTTATAAGACATAAGCATTCAATATTTGAGTAAACAAAGAGAAAATAAAGCTATCTATTGGGTTTCAGTAAAAAGTCCATTGAAAGACTTGACTATTGTTGTTAAAAGACATAGGCATTCATATTATAGAGCCACAAACCACACTAGTAAAATAAAAACATGATAACATGGGATTTTAACCAATGACAGTCTTAATTTGATAGTGCAAACCCAACACCTTACTAACTGTGCTAACCAGACTGTACATACCAGATGCCCAATTTATCAGATATTTAAGTGAATAAGCTACAGTGTCCAAGGTACTAAACATAATATATTCTATGGGGTGTCATAAGCAAGTCATTAGAATACTTTCCTACTAAATTAATAAGGCATAAGCATTCAATATTTGAGTAAACAAAGAGAAAATAAAGCTATCTATTGGGTTTCACTAAAAAGTCCATTGGAAGACTTGACTATTATTGTTAAAAGATATAGGCATTCATATTATAGAGCCACAAACCACACTAGTAAAATAAAAACATAATAACATGGGATTTGAACCAATGACAGTCTTAATTTGATAGTGCAAACCCAACACCTTACTAACTGTGCTAACCAGACTGTGCATACCAGACAGACAATTTATCAGAGATTTAAGTGAATAAGCTACAGTGTCCAAGGTACTAAACATAATATATTCTATGGGGTGTCATAAGCAAGTCATTAGAATACTTTCCTACTAAATTTATAAGACATAAGCATTCAATATTTGAGTAAACAAAGAGAAAATAAAGCTATCTATTGGGTTTCAGTAAAAAGTCCATTGAAAGACTTGACTATTGTTGTTAAAAGACATAGGCATTCATATTATAGAGCCACAAACCACACTAGTAAAATAAAAACATGATAACATGGGATTTGAACCAATGACAGTCTTAATTTGATAGTGCAAACCCAACACCTTACTAACTGTGCTAACCAGACTGTGCATATTAGATGCACAATTTATCAGATATTTAAGTGAATAAGCTACAGTGTCCAAGGTACTAAACATAATATATTCTATGGGGTGTCATAAGCAAGTCATTAAAATACTTTCCTACTAAATTAATAAGGCATAAGCATTCAATATTTGAGTAAACAAAGAGAAAATAAAGCTATCTATTGGGTTTCACTAAAAAGTCCATTGGAAGACTTGACTATTGTTGTTAAAAGACATAGGCATTCATATTATAGAGCCACAAACCACACTAGCAAAATAAAAACATGATAACATAGGAATCGAACCAATGACAGTCTTTATTTGATAGTGCAAAGCCAACACCTTATTAACTGTGCTAACCAGACTTTGCATACCAGACACGCAGTTTATCAGAGATTTAAGTGAATAGGCTACAGTGTCCAAGGTACTAAACATAATATATTCTATGGGGTGTCATAAGCAAGTCATTAGAATACTTTCCTACTAAATTTATAAGACATAAGCATTCAATATTTGAGTAAACAAAGAGAAAATAAAGCTATCTATTGGGTTTCACTAAAAAGTCCATTGGAAGACTTGACTATTGTTGTTAAAAGACATAGGCATTCATATTATAGAGCCACAAACCACACTAGTAAAATAAAAACATGATATCATGGGATTCAAACTAATGACAGTCTTCATTTGATAGTGCAAAGCCAACACCTTACTAACTGTGCTAACCAGACTGTGAATACCAGACGCACAATTTATCAGAGATTTAAGTGAATAAGCTACAGTGTCCAAGGTAGTAAACATAATATATTCTATGGGGTGTCATAAGCAAGTCATTAGAATACTTTCCTACTAAATTTATAAGACATAAGCATTCAATATTTGAGTAAACAAAGAGAAAATAAAGCTATCTGTTGGATTTCACTAAAAAGTCCATTGGAAGACTTGACTATTGTTGTTAAAAGACATAGGCATTCATATTATAGAGCCACAAACCACACTAGTAAAATAAAAACATGATAACATGGGATTCGAACCAATGACAGTCTTAATTTGATAGTGCAAAACCAACACCTTACTAACTGTGCTAACCAGACTGTGCATACCAGACACACAATTTATCAGAGATTTAAGTGAATAAGCTACAGTGTCCAAGGTACTAAACATAATATTTTCTATGGGGTGTCATAAGCAAGTCATTAGAATACTTTCCTACTAAATTTATAAGACATAAGCATTCAATATTTGAGTAAACAAAGAGAAAATAAAGCTATCTATTGGTTTTCACTAAAAAGTCCATTGGAAGTCTTGACTATTGTTGTTAAAAGACATAGGCATTCATATTATAGAGCCACAAACCACACTAGTAAAATAAAAACATGATAACATGGGATTTGAACCAATGACAGGCTTAATTTGATAGTGCAAACCCAACAATTTACTAACTGTGCTAACCAGACTGTGCATACCAGACAGACAATTTATCAGTGATTTAAGTGAATAAGCTACAGTGTCCAAGGTACTAAACATAATATATTCTATGGGGTGTCATAAGCAAGTCATTAGAATACTTTCCTACTAAATTTATAAGACATAAGCATTCAATATTTGAGTAAACAAAGAGAAAATAAAGCTATCTATTGGGTTTCACTAAAAAGTCCATTGGAAGACTTGACTATTGTTGTTAAAAGACATAGGCATTCATATTATAGAGCCACAAACCACACTAGTAAAATAAAAACATGATAACATGGGATTTGAACCAATGACAGTCTTAATTTGATAGTGCAAACCCAACACCTTACTAACTGTGCTAACCAAACTATGCATAGCAGACAGACAATTTATCAGAGATTTAAGTGAATAAGCTACAGTGTCCAAGGTACTAAACATAATATATTGTATGGGGTGTCATAAGCAAGTCATTAGAATACTTTCCTACTAAATTAATAAGACATACGCATTCAATATTTGAGAAAACAAAGAGAAAATAAAGCTATCTATTGGGTTTCACTAAAAAGTCCATTGGAAGACTTGACTATTATTGTTAAAAGATATAGGCATTCATATTATAGAGCCACAAACCACACTAGTAAAATAAAAACATGATAACATGGGATTTGAACCAATGACAGTCTTAATTTGATAGTGCAAACCCAACACCTTACTAACTGTGCTAACCAGACTGTGCATATTAGACGCACAATTTATCAGATATTTAAGTGAATAAGCTACAGTGTCCAAGGTACTAAACATAATATATTCCATGGGGTGTCATAAGCAAGTCATTAAAATACTTTCCTACTAAATTAATAAGACATAAGCATTCAATAGGTGAGTAAACAAAGAGAAAATAAAGCTATCTATTGGGTTTCACTAAAAAGTCCATTGGAAGACTTGACTATTATTGTTAAAAGACATAGGCATTCATATTATAGAGCCACAAACCACACTAGCAAAATAAAAACATGATAACATGTGATTCGAACCAATGACAGTATTAATTTGATAGTGCAAACCCAACACCTTACTAACTGTGCTAACCAGACTGTGCATACCAGACACACAATTTATCAGAGATTTAAGTGAATAAGCTACAGTGTCCAAGGTACTAAACATAATATTTTCTATGGGGTGTCATAAGCAAGTCATTAGAATACTTTCCTACTAAATTTATAAGACATAAGCATTCAATATTTGAGTAAACAAAGAGAAAATAAAGCTATCTATTGGGTTTCACTAAAAAGTCCATTGGAAGACTTGACTATTGTTGTTAAAAGACATAGGCATTCATATTATAGAACCACAAACCACACTAGTAAAATAAAAACATGATAACATGGGATTTGAACCAATGACAGTCTTAATTTGATAGTGCAAACCCAACACCTTACTAACTGTGCTAACCAGACTGTGCGTACCAGACAGACAATTTATCAGAGATTTAAGTGAATAAGCTACAGTGTCCAAGGTACTAAACATAATATATTCTATGGGGTGTCATAAGCAAGTCATTAGAATACTTTCCTACTAAATTAATAAGACATAAGCATTCAATATTTGAGTAAACAAAGAGAAAATAAAGCTATCTATTGGGTTTCACTAAAAAGTCCATTGGAAGACTTGACTATTGTTGTTAAAAGATATAGGCATTCATATTATAGAGCCACAAACCACACTAGTAAAATAAAAACATGATAACATGGGATTTGAACCAATGACAGTCTTAATTTGATAGTGCAAACCCAACACCTTACTAACTGTGCTAACTAGACTGTGCATATTAGATACCCAATTTATCAGATTTTTAAGTGAATAAGCTACAGTGTCCAAGGTACTAAACATAATATATTCTATGGGGTGTCATAAGCAAGTCATTAAAATACTTTCCTACTAAATTAATAAGACATAAGCATTCAATATTTGAGTAAACAAAGAGAAAATAAAGCTATCTATTGGGTTTCACTAAAAAGTCCATTGAAAGACTTGACTATTGTTGTTAAAAGACATAGGCATTCATATTATAGAGCCACAAACCACACTAGTAAAATAAAACATGATAACATGGGATTCGAACCAACGACAGTCTTAATTTGATAGTGCAAACCCAACACCTTAGTAACTGTGCTAACCAGACTGTGCATCCCAGAAGCCCAATTTATCAGATATTTAAGTGAATAAGCTACAGTGTCCAAGGTACTAAACATAATATATTCTATGGGGTGTCATAAGCAAGTCATTAAAATACTTTCCTACTAAATTAATAAGACATAAGCATTCAATATTTGAGTAAACAAAGAGAAAATAAAGCTATCTATTGGGTTTCACTAAAAAGTCCATTGGAAGACTTGACTATTGTTGTTAAAAGACATAGGCATTCATATTATAGAGCCACAAACCACACTAGTAAAATAAAAGCATGAAATCATGGGATTCAAACTAATGACAGTCTTAATTTGATAGTGCAAAGCCAACACCTTACTAACTGTGCTAACCAGACTGTGAATATCAGACGCACAATTTATCAGAGATTTAAGTGAATAAGCTACAGTGTCCAAGGTACTAAACATAACATATTCTATGGGGTGTCATAAGCAAGTCATTAGAATACTTTCCTACTAAAGTTATAAGACATAAGCATTCAATATTTGAGTAAACAAAGAGAAAATAAAGCTATCTATTGGGTTTCACTAAAAAGTCCATTGGAAGACTTGACTATTATTGTTAAAAGACATAGGCATTCATATTATAGAGCCACAAACCACACTAGCAAAATAAAAACATGATAACAGGGGATTCGAACAAATTACAGTCTTAATTTGCTAGTGCAAACCCAACACCTTACTAACTGTGCTAACCAGACTGTGCATACCAGACACACAATTTATCAGAGATTTAAGTGAATAAGCTACAGTGTCCAAGGTACTAAACATAATATTTTCTATGGGGTGTCATAAGCAAGTCATTAGAATACTTTCCTACTAAATTTTGTAAGACATAAGCATTCAATATTTGAGTAAACAAAGAGAAAATAAAGCTATCTATTGGGTTTCACTAAAGAGTCCATTGAAAGACTTGACTATTGTTGTTAAAAGACATAGGCATTCATATTATAGAGCCACAAACCACACTAGTAAAATAAAAACATGATAACATGGGATTCGAACCAATGACAGTCTTAATTTGATAGTGCAAACTCAACACTTTACTAACTGTGCTAACCAGACTGTGCATACCAGAAACACAATTTATCAGAGATTTAAGTGAATAAGCTACAGTGTCCAAGGTACTAAACATAATATATTCTATGGGGTGTCATAAGTAAGTCATTAGAATACTTTCCTACTAAATTTATAAGACATAAGCATTCAATATTTTAGTAAACAAAGAGAAAATAAAGCTATCTATTGGCTTTCACTAAAAAGTCCATTGGAAGACTTGACTATTGTTGTTAAAAGACATAGGCATTCATATTATAGAGCCACAAACCACACTAGTAAAATAAAAACATGATAACATGCGATTCGAACCAATGACAGTCTTAATTTGATAGTGCAAACCCAACACCTTACTAACTGTGCTAACCAGACTGTGCATACCAGAAACACAATTTATCAGAGATTTAAGTGAATAAGCTACAGTGTCCAAGGTACTAAACATAATATATTCTATGGGGTGTCATAAGCAAGTCATTAGACTACTTTCCTACTAAAGTTATAAGACATAAGAATTCAATATTTTAGTAAACAAAGAGAAAATAAAGCTATCTATTGGGTTTCACTAAAAAGTCCATTGGAAGACTTGACTATTGTTGTTAAAAGACATAGGCATTCATATTATAGAGCCACAAACCACACTAGTAAAATAAAAACATGATAACATGCGATTCGAACTAATGACAGTCTTAATTTGATAGTGCAAACCCAACACCTTACTAACTGTGCTAACCAGACTGTGCATACCAGACACACAATTTATCAGAGATTTAAGTGAATAAGCTACAGTGTCCAAGGTACTAAACACAATATATTCTATGGGGTGTCATAAGCAAGTCATTAAAATACTTTCCTACTAAATTAATAAGACATAAGCATTCAATATTTGAGTAAACAAAGAGAAAATAAAGGTATCTATTGGGTTTCACTAAAAAGTCCATTGGAAGACTTGACTATTGTTGTTAAAAGACATAGGCATTCATATTATAGAGCCACAAACCACACTAGTAAAATAAAAGCATGAAATCATGGGATTCAAACTAATGACAGTCTTTATTTGATAGTGCAAAGCCAACACCTTACTAACTGTGCTAACCAGACTGTGAATATCAGACGCACAATTTATCAGAGATTTAAGTGAATAAGCTACAGTGTCCAAGGTACTAAACATAACATATTCTATGGGGTGTCATAAGCAAGTCATTAGAATACTTTCCTACTAAAGTTATAAGACATAAGCATTCAATATTTGAGTAAACAAAGAGAAAATAAAGCTATCTATTGGGTTTCACTAAAAAGTCCATTGGAAGACTTGACTATTATTGTTAAAAGACATAGGCATTCATATTATAGAGCCACAAACCACACTAGCAAAATAAAAACATGATAACAGGGGATTCGAACAAATTACAGTCTTAATTTGCTAGTGCAAACCCAACACCTTACTAACTGTGCTAACCAGACTGTGCATACCAGACAAACAATTTATCAGAGATTTAAGTGAATAAGCTACAGTGTCCAAGGTACTAAACATAATATATTCTATGGGGTGTCATAAGCAAGTCATTAGACTACTTTCCTACTAAAGTTATAAGACATAAGCATTCAATATTTGAGTAAACAAAGAGAAAATAAAGCTATCTATTGGGTTTCACTAAAAAGTCCATTGGAAGACTTGACTATTGTTGTTAAAAGACATAGGCATTCATATTATAGAGCCACAAACCACACTAGTAAAATAAAACATGATAACATGGGATTCGAACCAACGACAGTCTTAATTTGATAGTGCAAACCCAACACCTTACTAACTGTGCTAACCAGACTGTGCATCCCAGATGCCCAATTTATCAGATATTTAAGTGAATAAGCTACAGTGTCCAAGGTACTAAACATAATATATTCTATGGGGTGTCATAAGCAAGTCATTAGAATACTTTCCTACTAAATTTATAAGACATAAGCATTCAATATTTGAGTAAACAAAGAGAAAATAAAGCTATCTATTGGGTTTCACTAAAAAGTCCATTAGAAGACGTGACTATTGTTGTTAAAAGACATAGGCATTCATATTATAGAGCCACAAACCACACTAGTAAAATAAAAACATGATAACATGGGATTTGAACCAATGACAGTCTTAATTTGATAGTGCAAACCCAACACCTTACTAACTGTGCTAACCAGACTGTGCATACCAGACAGACAATTTATCAGAGATTTAAGTGAATAAGCTACAGTGTCCAAGGTACTAAACATAATATATTCTATGGGGTGTCATAAGCAAGTCATTAGAATACTTTCCTACTAAATTTATAAGACATAAGCATTCAATATTTGAGTAAACAAAGAGAAAATAAAGCTATCTATTGGGTTTCAGTAAAAAGTCCATTGAAAGACTTGACTATTGTTGTTAAAAGACATAGGCATTCATATTATAGAGCCACAAACCACACTAGTAAAATAAAAACATGATAACATGGGATTTTAACCAATGACAGTCTTAATTTGATAGTGCAAACCCAACACCTTACTAACTGTGCTAACCAAATTATGCATACAAGACAGACATTTATAAGAGATTTAAGTGAATAAGCTACAGTGTCCAATGTACTAAACATAATATATTCTATGGGGTGTCATAAGCAAGTCATTAGAATACTTTCCTACTAAATTAATAAGACATAAGCATTCAATATTTGAGAAAACAAAGAGAAAATAAAGCTATCTATTGGGTTTCACTAAAAAGTCCATTGGAAGACTTGACTATTATTGTTAAAAGATATAGGCATTCATATTATAGAGCCACAAACCACACTAGTAAAATAAAAACATGATAACATGGGATTTGAACCAATGACAGTCTTAATTTGATAGTGCAAACCCAACACCTTACTAACTGTGCTAACCAGACTGTGCATATTAGATGCACAATTTATCAGATATTTAAGTGAATAAGCTACAGTGTCCAAGGTACTAAACATAATATATTCTATGGGGTGTCATAAGCAAGTCATTAAAATACTTTCCTACTAAATTAATAAGACATAAGCATTCAATATTTGAGTAAACAAAGAGAAAATAAAGCTATCTATTGGGTTTCACTAAAAAGTCCATTGGAAGACTTGACTATTATTGTTAAAAGACATAGGCATTCATATTATAGAGCCACAAACCACACTAGCAAAATAAAAACATGATAACATAGGAATCGAACTAATGACAGTCTTTATTTGATAGTGCAAAGCCAACACCTTACTAACTGTGCTAACCAGACTTTGCATACCAGACACGCAGTTTATCAGAGATTTAAGTGAATAGGCTACAGTGTCCAAGGTACTAAACATAATATATTCTATGGGGTGTCATAAGCAAGTCATTAGAATACTTTCCTACTAAATTTATAAGACATAAGCATTCAATATTTGAGTAAACAAAGAGAAAATAAAGCTATCTATTGGGTTTCACTAAAAAGTCCATTGGAAGACTTGACTATTGTTGTTAAAAGACATAGGCATTCATATTATAGAGCCACAAACCACACTAGTAAAATAAAAACATGATATCATGGGATTCGAACTAATGACAGTCTTCATTTGATAGTGCAAAGCCAACACCTTACTAACTGTGCTAACCAGACTGTGAATACCAGACGCACAATTTATCAGAGATTTAAGTGAATAAGCTACAGTGTCCAAGGTAGTAAACATAATATATTCTATGGGGTGTCATAAGCAAGTCATTAGAATACTTTCCTACTAAATTTATAAGACATAAGCATTCAATATTTGAGTAAACAAAGAGAAAATAAAGCTATCTGTTGGATTTCACTAAAAAGTCCATTGGAAGACTTGACTATTGTTGTTAAAAGACATAGGCATTCATATTATAGAGCCACAAACCACACTAGTAAAATAAAAACATGATAACATGGGATTCGAACCAATGACAGTCTTAATTTGATAGTGCAAAACCAACACCTTACTAACTGTGCTAACCAGACTGTGCATACCAGACACACAATTTATCAGAGATTTAAGTGAATAAGCTACAGTGTCCAAGGTACTAAACATAATATTTTCTATGGGGTGTCATAAGCAAGTCATTAGAATACTTTCCTACTAAATTTATAAGACATAAGCATTCAATATTTGAGTAAACAAAGAGAAAATAAAGCTATCTATTGGGTTTCACTAAAAAGTCCATTGGAAGACTTGACTATTGTTGTTAAAAGACAAAGGCATTCATATTATAGAACCACAAACCACACTAGTAAAATAAAAACATGATAACATGGGATTTGAACCAATGACAGTCTTAATTTGATAGTGCAAACCCAACACCTTACTAACTGTGCTAACCAGACTGTGCATATTAGATGCACAATTTATCAGATATTTAAGTGAATAAGCTACAGTGTCCAAGGTACTAAACATAATATATTCCATGGGGTGTCATAAGCAAGTCATTAAAATACTTTCCTACTAAATTAATAAGACATAAGCATTCAATAGGTGAGTAAACAAAGAGAAAATAAAGCTATCTATTGGGTTTCACTAAAAAGTCCATTGGAAGACTTGACTATTATTGTTAAAAGACATAGGCATTCATATTATAGAGCCACAAACCACACTAGCAAAATAAAAACATGATAACATGGGATTCGAACCAATGACAGTATTAATTTGATAGTGCAAACCCAACACCTTACTAACTGTGCTAACCAGACTGTGCATACCAGACACACAATTTATCAGAGATTTAAGTGAATAAGCTACAGTGTCCAAGGTACTAAACATAATATTTTCTATGGGGTGTCATAAGCAAGTCATTAGAATACTTTCCTACTAAATTTATAAGACATAAGCATTCAATATTTGAGTAAACAAAGAGAAAATAAAGCTATCTATTGGGTTTCACTAAAAAGTCCATTGGAAGACTTGACTATTGTTGTTAAAAGACATAGGCATTCATATTATAGAACCACAAACCACACTAGTAAAATAAAAACATGATAACATGGGATTTGAACCAATGACAGTCTTAATTTGATAGTGCAAACCCAACACCTTACTAACTGTGCTAACCAGACTGTGCGTACCAGACAGACAATTTATCAGAGATTTAAGTGAATAAGCTACAGTGTCCAAGGTACTAAACATAATATATTCTATGGGGTGTCATAAGCAAGTCATTAGAATACTTTCCTACTAAATTAATAAGACATAAGCATTCAATATTTGAGTAAACAAAGAGAAAATAAAGCTATCTATTGGGTTTCACTAAAAAGTCCATTGGAAGACTTGACTATTGTTGTTAAAAGATATAGGCATTCATATTATAGAGCCACAAACCACACTAGTAAAATAAAAACATGATAACATGGGATTCGAACCAATGACAGTCTTAATTTGATAGTGCAAAGCCAACACCTTACTAACTGTGCTAACCAGACTGTGCATATTAGATACCCAATTTATCAGATTTTTAAGTGAATAAGCTACAGTGTCCAAGGTACTAAACATAATATATTCTATGGGGTGTCATAAGCAAGTCATTAAAATACTTTCCTACTAAATTAATAAGACATAAGCATTCAATATTTGAGTAAACAAAGAGAAAATAAAGCTATCTATTGGGTTTCACTAAAAAGTCCATTGAAAGACTTGACTATTGTTGTTAAAAGACATAGGCATTCATATTATAGAGCCACAAACCACACTAGTAAAATAAAACATGATAACATGGGACTCGAACCAACGACAGTCTTAATTTGATAGTGCAAACCCAACACCTTAGTAACTGTGCTAACCAGACTGTGCATCCCAGATGCCCAATTTATCAGATATTTAAGTGAATAAGCTACAGTGTCCAAGGTACTAAACATAATATATTCTATGGGGTGTCATAAGCAAGTCATTAAAATACTTTCCTACTAAATTAATAAGACATAAGCATTCAATATTTGAGTAAACAAAGAGAAAATAAAGCTATCTATTGGGTTTCACTAAAAAGTCCATTGGAAGACTTGACTATTGTTGTTAAAAGACATAGGCATTCATATTATAGAGCCACAAACCACACTAGTAAAATAAAAGCATGAAATCATGGGATTCAAACTAATGACAGTCTTAATTTGATAGTGCAAAGCCAACACCTTACTAACTGTGCTAACCAGACTGTGAATATCAGACGCACAATTTATCAGAGATTTAAGTGAATAAGCTACAGTGTCCAAGGTACTAAACATAATATATTCTATGGGGTGTCATAAGCAAGTCATTAGAATACTTCCTACTAAATTTATAAGACATAAGCATTCAATATTTGAGTAAACAAAGAGAAAATAAAGCTATCTATTGGGTTTCACTAAAAAGTCCATTGGAAGACTTGACTATTGTTGTTAAAAGACATAGGCATTCATATTATAGAGCCACAAACCACACTAGTAAAATAAAAACATGATAACATGGGATTTGAACCAATGACAGTCTTAATTTGATAGTGCAAACCCAACACCTTACTAACTGTGCTAACCAAACTATGCATAGCAGACAGACAATTTATCAGAGATTTAAGTGAATAAGCTACAGTGTCCAAGGTACTAAACATAATATATTCTATGGGGTGTCATAAGCAAGTCATTAGAATACTTTCCTACTAAATTAATAAGACATAAGCATTCAATATTTGAGAAAACAAAGAGAAAATAAAGCTATCTATTGGGTTTCACTAAAAAGTCCATTGGAAGACTTGACTATTATTGTTAAAAGATATAGGCATTCATATTATAGAGCCACAAACCACACTAGTAAAATAAAAACATGATAACATGGGATTTGAACCAATGACAGTCTTAATTTGATAGTGCAAACCCAACACCTTACTAACTGTGCTAACCAGACTGTGCATATTAGATGCACAATTTATCAGATATTTAAGTGAATAAGCTACAGTGTCCAAGGTACTAAACATAATATATTCCATGGGGTGTCATAAGCAAGTCATTAAAATACTTTCCTACTAAATTAATAAGACATAAGCATTCAATAGGTGAGTAAACAAAGAGAAAATAAAGCTATCTATTGGGTTTCACTAAAAAGTCCATTGGAAGACTTGACTATTATTGTTAAAAGACATAGGCATTCATATTATAGAGCCACAAACCACACTAGCAAAATAAAAACATGATAACATGGGATTCGAACCAATGACAGTATTAATTTGATAGTGCAAACCCAATACCTTACTAACTGTGCTAACCAGACTGTGCATACCAGACACACAATTTATCAGAGATTTAAGTGAATAAGCTACAGTGTCCAAGGTACTAAACATAATATTTTCTATGGGGTGTCATAAGCAAGTCATTAGAATACTTTCCTACTAAATTTATAAGACATAAGCATTCAATATTTGAGTAAACAAAGAGAAAATAAAGCTATCTATTGGGTTTCACTAAAAAGTCCATTGGAAGACTTGACTATTGTTGTTAAAAGACATAGGCATTCATATTATAGAACCACAAACCACACTAGTAAAATAAATACATGATAACATGGGATTTGAACCAATGACAGTCTTAATTTGATAGTGCAAACCCAACACCTTACTAACTGTGCTAACCAGACTGTGCGTACCAGACAGACAATTTATCAGAGATTTAAGTGAATAAGCTACAGTGTCCAAGGTACTAAACATAATATATTCTATGGGGTGTCATAAGCAAGTCATTAGAATACTTTCCTACTAAATTAATAAGACATAAGCATTCAATATTTGAGTAAACAAAGAGAAAATAAAGCTATCTATTGGGTTTCACTAAAAAGTCCATTGGAAGACTTGACTATTGTTGTTAAAAGATATAGGCATTCATATTATAGAGCCACAAACCACACTAGTAAAATAAAAACATGATAACATGGGATTCGAACCAATGACAGTCTTAATTTGATAGTGCAAAGCCAACACCTTACTAACTGTGCTAACCAGACTGTGCATATTAGATACCCAATTTATCAGATTTTTAAGTGAATAAGCTACAGTGTCCAAGGTACTAAACATAATATATTCTATGGGGTGTCATAAGCAAGTCATTAAAATACTTTCCTACTAAATTAATAAGACATAAGCATTCAATATTTGAGTAAACAAAGAGAAAATAAAGCTATCTATTGGGTTTCACTAAAAAGTCCATTGAAAGACTTGACTATTGTTGTTAAAAGACATAGGCATTCATATTATAGAGCCACAAACCACACTAGTAAAATAAAACATGATAACATGGGACTCGAACCAACGACAGTCTTAATTTGATAGTGCAAACCCAACACCTTAGTAACTGTGCTAACCAGACTGTGCATCCCAGATGCCCAATTTATCAGATATTTAAGTGAATAAGCTACAGTGTCCAAGGTACTAAACATAATATATTCTATGGGGTGTCATAAGCAAGTCATTAAAATACTTTCCTACTAAATTAATAAGACATAAGCATTCAATATTTGAGTAAACAAAGAGAAAATAAAGCTATCTATTGGGTTTCACTAAAAAGTCCATTGGAAGACTTGACTATTGTTGTTAAAAGACATAGGCATTCATATTATAGAGCCACAAACCACACTAGTAAAATAAAAGCATGAAATCATGGGATTCAAACTAATGACAGTCTTAATTTGATAGTGCAAAGCCAACACCTTACTAACTGTGCTAACCAGACTGTGAATATCAGACGCACAATTTATCAGAGATTTAAGTGAATAAGCTACAGTGTCCAAGGTACTAAACATAATATATTCTATGGGGTGTCATAAGCAAGTCATTAGAATACTTTCCTACTAAAGTTATAAGACATAAGCATTCAATATTTGAGTAAACAAAGAGAAAATAAAGCTATCTATTGGGTTTCACTAAAAAGTCCATTGGAAGACTTGACTATTATTGTTAAAAGACATAGGCATTCATATTATAGAGCCACAAACCACACTAGCAAAATAAAAACATGATAACAGGGGATTCGAACAAATTACAGTCTTAATTTGCTAGTGCAAACCCAACACCTTACTAACTGTGCTAACCAAACTATGCATAGCAGACACACAATTTATCAGAGATTTAAGTGAATAAGCTACAGTGTCCAAGGTACTAAACATAATATTTTCTATGGGGTGTCATAAGCAAGTCATTAGAATACTTTCCTACTAAATTTATAAGACATAAGCATTCAATATTTGAGTAAACAAAGAGAAAATAAAGCTATCTATTGGGTTTCACTAAAGAGTCCATTGAAAGACTTGACTATTGTTGTTAAAAGACATAGGCATTCATATTATAGAGCCACAAACCACACTAGTAATATAAAAACTTGATAACATGGGATTCGAACCAATGACAGTCTTAATTTGATAGTGCAAAACCAACACCTTACTAACTGTGCTAACCAGACTGTGCATACCAGACACACAATTTATCAGAGATTTAAGTGAATAAGCTACAGTGTCCAAGGTACTAAACATAATATTTTCTATGGGGTGTCATAAGCAAGTCATTAGAATACTTTCCTACTAAATTTATAAGACATAAGCATTCAATATTTGAGTAAACAAAGAGAAAATAAAGCTATCTATTGGGTTTCACTAAAAAGTCCATTGGAAGACTTGACTATTGTTGTTAAAAGACATAGGCATTCATATTATAGAACCACAAACCACACTAGTAAAATAAAAACATGATAACATGGGATTTGAACCAATGACAGTCTTAATTTGATAGTGCAAACCCAACACCTTACTAACTGTGCTAACCAGACTGTGCGTACCAGACAGACAATTTATCAGAGATTTAAGTGAATAAGCTACAGTGTCCAAGGTACTAAACATAATATATTCTATGGGGTGTCATAAGCAAGTCATTAGAATACTTTCCTACTAAATTAATAAGACATAAGCATTCAATATTTGAGTAAACAAAGAGAAAATAAAGCTATCTATTGGGTTTCACTAAAAAGTCCATTGGAAGACTTGACTATTGTTGTTAAAAGATATAGGCATTCATATTATAGAGCCACAAACCACACTAGTAAAATAAAAACATGATAACATGGGATTCGAACCAATGACAGTCTTAATTTGATAGTGCAAAGCCAACACCTTACTAACTGTGCTAACCAGACTGTGCATATTAGATACCCAATTTATCAGATTTTTAAGTGAATAAGCTACAGTGTCCAAGGTACTAAACATAATATATACTATGGGGTGTCATAAGCAAGTCATTAAAATACTTTCCTACTAAATTAATAAGACATAAGCATTCAATATTTGAGTAAACAAAGAGAAAATAAAGCTATCTATTGGGTTTCACTAAAAAGTCCATTGAAAGACTTGACTATTGTTGTTAAAAGACATAGGCATTCATATTATAGAGCCACAAACCACACTAGTAAAATAAAACATGATAACATGGGACTCGAACCAACGACAGTCTTAATTTGATAGTGCAAACCCAACACCTTAGTAACTGTGCTAACCAGACTGTGCATCCCAGATGCCCAATTTATCAGATATTTAAGTGAATAAGCTACAGTGTCCAAGGTACTAAACATAATATATTCTATGGGGTGTCATAAGCAAGTCATTAAAATACTTTCCTACTAAATTAATAAGACATAAGCATTCAATATTTGAGTAAACAAAGAGAAAATAAAGCTATCTATTGGGTTTCACTAAAAAGTCCATTGGAAGACTTGACTATTGTTGTTAAAAGACATAGGCATTCATATTATAGAGCCACAAACCACACTAGTAAAATAAAAGCATGAAATCATGGGATTCAAACTAATGACAGTCTTAATTTGATAGTGCAAAGCCAACACCTTACTAACTGTGCTAACCAGACTGTGAATATCAGACGCACAATTTATCAGAGATTTAAGTGAATAAGCTACAGTGTCCAAGGTACTAAACATAATATATTCTATGGGGTGTCATAAGCAAGTCATTAGAATACTTTCCTACTAAAGTTATAAGACATAAGCATTCAATATTTGAGTAAACAAAGAGAAAATAAAGCTATCTATTGGGTTTCACTAAAAAGTCCATTGGAAGACTTGACTATTATTGTTAAAAGACATAGGCATTCATATTATAGAGCCACAAACCACACTAGCAAAATAAAAACATGATAACAGGGGATTCGAACAAATTACAGTCTTAATTTGCTAGTGCAAACCCAACACCTTACTAACTGTGCTAACCAGACTGTGCATACCAGACAAACAATTTATCAGAGATTTAAGTGAATAAGCTACAGTGTCCAAGGTACTAAACATAATATATTCTATGGGGTGTCATAAGCAAGTCATTAGACTACTTTCCTACTAAAGTTATAAGACATAAGCATTCAATATTTGAGTAAACAAAGAGAAAATAAAGCTATCTATTGGGTTTCACTAAAAAGTCCATTGGAAGACTTGACTATTGTTGTTAAAAGACATAGGCATTCATATTATAGAGCCACAAACCACACTAGTAAAATAAAAACATGATAACATGGGATTCGAACCAATTACAGTATTAATTTGATAGTGCAAACCCAACACCTTACTAACTGTGCTAACCAGACTGTGCATACCAGACACACAATTTATCAGAGATTTAAGTGAATAAGCTACAGTGTCCAAGGTACTAAACATAATATATTCTATGGGGTGTCATAAGCAAGTCATTAGAATACTTCCTACTAAATTTATAAGACATAAGCATTCAATATTTGAGTAAACAAAGAGAAAATAAAGCTATCTATTGGGTTTCACTAAAAAGTCCATTGGAAGACTTGACTATTGTTGTTAAAAGACATAGGCATTCATATTATAGAGCCACAAACCACACTAGTAAAATAAAAACATGATAACATGGGATTTGAACCAATGACAGTCTTAATTTGATAGTGCAAACCCAACACCTTACTAACTGTGCTAACCAAACTATGCATAGCAGACAGACAATTTATCAGAGATTTAAGTGAATAAGCTACAGTGTCCAAGGTACTAAACATAATATATTCTATGGGGTGTCATAAGCAAGTCATTAGAATACTTTCCTACTAAATTAATAAGACATAAGCATTCAATATTTGAGAAAACAAAGAGAAAATAAAGCTATCTATTGGGTTTCACTAAAAAGTCCATTGGAAGACTTGACTATTATTGTTAAAAGATATAGGCATTCATATTATAGAGCCACAAACCACACTAGTAAAATAAAAACATGATAACATGGGATTTGAACCAATGACAGTCTTAATTTGATAGTGCAAACCCAACACCTTACTAACTGTGCTAACCAGACTGTGCATATTAGATGCACAATTTATCAGATATTTAAGTGAATAAGCTACAGTGTCCAAGGTACTAAACATAATATATTCCATGGGGTGTCATAAGCAAGTCATTAAAATACTTTCCTACTAAATTAATAAGACATAAGCATTCAATAGGTGAGTAAACAAAGAGAAAATAAAGCTATCTATTGGGTTTCACTAAAAAGTCCATTGGAAGACTTGACTATTATTGTTAAAAGACATAGGCATTCATATTATAGAGCCACAAACCACACTAGCAAAATAAAAACATGATAACATGGGATTCGAACCAATGACAGTATTAATTTGATAGTGCAAACCCAATACCTTACTAACTGTGCTAACCAGACTGTGCATACCAGACACACAATTTATCAGAGATTTAAGTGAATAAGCTACAGTGTCCAAGGTACTAAACATAATATTTTCTATGGGGTGTCATAAGCAAGTCATTAGAATACTTTCCTACTAAATTTATAAGACATAAGCATTCAATATTTGAGTAAACAAAGAGAAAATAAAGCTATCTATTGGGTTTCACTAAAAAGTCCATCGGAAGACTTGACTATTGTTGTTAAAAGACATAGGCATTCATATTATAGAACCACAAATCACACTAGTAAAATAAAAACATGATAACATGGGATTTGAACCAATGACAGTCTTAATTTGATAGTGCAAACCCAACACCTTACTAACTGTGCTAACCAGACTGTGCGTACCAGACAGACAATTTATCAGAGATTTAAGTGAATAAGCTACAGTGTCCAAGGTACTAAACATAATATATTCTATGGGGTGTCATAAGCAAGTCATTAGAATACTTTCCTACTAAATTAATAAGACATAAGCATTCAATATTTGAGTAAACAAAGAGAAAATAAAGCTATCTATTGGGTTTCACTAAAAAGTCCATTGGAAGACTTGACTATTGTTGTTAAAAGATATAGGCATTCATATTATAGAGCCACAAACCACACTAGTAAAATAAAAACATGATAACATGGGATTCGAACCAATGACAGTCTTAATTTGATAGTGCAAAGCCAACACCTTACTAACTGTGCTAACCAGACTGTGCATATTAGATACCCAATTTATCAGATTTTTAAGTGAATAAGCTACAGTGTCCAAGGTACTAAACATAATATATTCTATGGGGTGTCATAAGCAAGTCATTAAAATACTTTCCTACTAAATTAATAAGACATAAGCATTCAATATTTGAGTAAACAAAGAGAAAATAAAGCTATCTATTGGGTTTCACTAAAAAGTCCATTGAAAGACTTGACTATTGTTGTTAAAAGACATAGGCATTCATATTATAGAGCCACAAACCACACTAGTAAAATAAAACATGATAACATGGGACTCGAACCAACGACAGTCTTAATTTGATAGTGCAAACCCAACACCTTAGTAACTGTGCTAACCAGACTGTGCATCCCAGATGCCCAATTTATCAGATATTTAAGTGAATAAGCTACAGTGTCCAAGGTACTAAACATAATATATTCTATGGGGTGTCATAAGCAAGTCATTAAAATACTTTCCTACTAAATTAATAAGACATAAGCATTCAATATTTGAGTAAACAAAGAGAAAATAAAGCTATCTATTGGGTTTCACTAAAAAGTCCATTGGAAGACTTGACTATTGTTGTTAAAAGACATAGGCATTCATATTATAGAGCCACAAACCACACTAGTAAAATAAAAGCATGAAATCATGGGATTCAAACTAATGACAGTCTTAATTTGATAGTGCAAAGCCAACACCTTACTAACTGTGCTAACCAGACTGTGAATATCAGACGCACAATTTATCAGAGATTTAAGTGAATAAGCTACAGTGTCCAAGGTACTAAACATAATATATTCTATGGGGTGTCATAAGCAAGTCATTAGAATACTTTCCTACTAAAGTTATAAGACATAAGCATTCAATATTTGAGTAAACAAAGAGAAAATAAAGCTATCTATTGGGTTTCACTAAAAAGTCCATTGGAAGACTTGACTATTATTGTTAAAAGACATAGGCATTCATATTATAGAGCCACAAACCACACTAGCAAAATAAAAACATGATAACAGGGGATTCGAACAAATTACAGTCTTAATTTGCTAGTGCAAACCCAACACCTTACTAACTGTGCTAACCAGACTGTGCATACCAGACAAACAATTTATCAGAGATTTAAGTGAATAAGCTACAGTGTCCAAGGTACTAAACATAATATATTCTATGGGGTGTCATAAGCAAGTCATTAGACTACTTTCCTACTAAAGTTATAAGACATAAGCATTCAATATTTGAGTAAACAAAGAGAAAATAAAGCTATCTATTGGGTTTCACTAAAAAGTCCATTGGAAGACTTGACTATTGTTGTTAAAAGACATAGGCATTCATATTATAGAGCCACAAACCACACTAGTAAAATAAAAACATGATAACATGGGATTTGAACCAATGACAGTCTTAATTTGATAGTGCAAACCCAACACCTTACTAACTGTGCTAACCAAACTATGCATAGCAGACAGACAATTTATCAGAGATTTAAGTGAATAAGCTACAGTGTCCAAGGTACTAAACATAATATATTCTATGGGGTGTCATAAGCAAGTCATTAGAATACTTTCCTACTAAATTAATAAGACATAAGCATTCAATATTTGAGAAAACAAAGAGAAAATAAAGCTATCTATTGGGTTTCACTAAAAAGTCCATTGGAAGACTTGACTATTATTGTTAAAAGATATAGGCATTCATATTATAGAGCCACAAACCACACTAGTAAAATAAAAACATGATAACATGGGATTTGAACCAATGACAGTCTTAATTTGATAGTGCAAACCCAACACCTTACTAACTGTGCTAACCAGACTGTGCATATTAGATGCACAATTTATCAGATATTTAAGTGAATAAGCTACAGTGTCCAAGGTACTAAACATAATATATTCCATGGGGTGTCATAAGCAAGTCATTAAAATACTTTCCTACTAAATTAATAAGACATAAGCATTCAATAGGTGAGTAAACAAAGAGAAAATAAAGCTATCTATTGGGTTTCACTAAAAAGTCCATTGGAAGACTTGACTATTATTGTTAAAAGACATAGGCATTCATATTATAGAGCCACAAACCACACTAGCAAAATAAAAACATGATAACATGGGATTCGAACCAATGACAGTATTAATTTGATAGTGCAAACCCAATACCTTACTAACTGTGCTAACCAGACTGTGCATACCAGACACACAATTTATCAGAGATTTAAGTGAATAAGCTACAGTGTCCAAGGTACTAAACATAATATTTTCTATGGGGTGTCATAAGCAAGTCATTAGAATACTTTCCTACTAAATTTATAAGACATAAGCATTCAATATTTGAGTAAACAAAGAGAAAATAAAGCTATCTATTGGGTTTCACTAAAGAGTCCATTGAAAGACTTGACTATTGTTGTTAAAAGACATAGGCATTCATATTATAGAGCCAAAAACCACACTAGTAATATAAAAACTTGATAACATGGGATTCGAACCAATGACAGTCTTAATTTGATAGTGCAAAACCAACACCTTACTAACTGTGCTAACCAGACTGTGCATACCAGACACACAATTTATCAGAGATTTAAGTGAATAAGCTACAGTGTCCAAGGTACTAAACATAATATTTTCTATGGGGTGTCATAAGCAAGTCATTAGAATACTTTCCTACTAAATTTATAAGACATAAGCATTCAATATTTGAGTAAACAAAGAGAAAATAAAGCTATCTATTGGGTTTCACTAAAAAGTCCATTGGAAGACTTGACTATTGTTGTTAAAAGACATAGGCATTCATATTATAGAACCACAAACCACACTAGTAAAATAAAAACATGATAACATGGGATTTGAACCAATGACAGTCTTAATTTGATAGTGCAAACCCAACACCTTACTAACTGTGCTAACCAGACTGTGCGTACCAGACAGACAATTTATCAGAGATTTAAGTGAATAAGCTACAGTGTCCAAGGTACTAAACATAATATATTCTATGGGGTGTCATAAGCAAGTCATTAGAATACTTTCCTACTAAATTAATAAGACATAAGCATTCAATATTTGAGTAAACAAAGAGAAAATAAAGCTATCTATTGGGTTTCACTAAAAAGTCCATTGGAAGACTTGACTATTGTTGTTAAAAGATATAGGCATTCATATTATAGAGCCACAAACCACACTAGTAAAATAAAAACATGATAACATGGGATTCGAACCAATGACAGTCTTAATTTGATAGTGCAAAGCCAACACCTTACTAACTGTGCTAACCAGACTGTGCATATTAGATACCCAATTTATCAGATTTTTAAGTGAATAAGCTACAGTGTCCAAGGTACTAAACATAATATATACTATGGGGTGTCATAAGCAAGTCATTAAAATACTTTCCTACTAAATTAATAAGACATAAGCATTCAATATTTGAGTAAACAAAGAGAAAATAAAGCTATCTATTGGGTTTCACTAAAAAGTCCATTGAAAGACTTGACTATTGTTGTTAAAAGACATAGGCATTCATATTATAGAGCCACAAACCACACTAGTAAAATAAAACATGATAACATGGGACTCGAACCAACGACAGTCTTAATTTGATAGTGCAAACCCAACACCTTAGTAACTGTGCTAACCAGACTGTGCATCCCAGATGCCCAATTTATCAGATATTTAAGTGAATAAGCTACAGTGTCCAAGGTACTAAACATAATATATTCTATGGGGTGTCATAAGCAAGTCATTAAAATACTTTCCTACTAAATTAATAAGACATAAGCATTCAATATTTGAGTAAACAAAGAGAAAATAAAGCTATCTATTGGGTTTCACTAAAAAGTCCATTGGAAGACTTGACTATTGTTGTTAAAAGACATAGGCATTCATATTATAGAGCCACAAACCACACTAGTAAAATAAAAGCATGAAATCATGGGATTCAAACTAATGACAGTCTTAATTTGATAGTGCAAAGCCAACACCTTACTAACTGTGCTAACCAGACTGTGAATATCAGACGCACAATTTATCAGAGATTTAAGTGAATAAGCTACAGTGTCCAAGGTACTAAACATAATATATTCTATGGGGTGTCATAAGCAAGTCATTAGAATACTTTCCTACTAAAGTTATAAGACATAAGCATTCAATATTTGAGTAAACAAAGAGAAAATAAAGCTATCTATTGGGTTTCACTAAAAAGTCCATTGGAAGACTTGACTATTATTGTTAAAAGACATAGGCATTCATATTATAGAGCCACAAACCACACTAGCAAAATAAAAACATGATAACAGGGGATTCGAACAAATTACAGTCTTAATTTGCTAGTGCAAACCCAACACCTTACTAACTGTGCTAACCAGACTGTGCATACCAGACAAACAATTTATCAGAGATTTAAGTGAATAAGCTACAGTGTCCAAGGTACTAAACATAATATATTCTATGGGGTGTCATAAGCAAGTCATTAGACTACTTTCCTACTAAAGTTATAAGACATAAGCATTCAATATTTGAGTAAACAAAGAGAAAATAAAGCTATCTATTGGGTTTCACTAAAAAGTCCATTGGAAGACTTGACTATTGTTGTTAAAAGACATAGGCATTCATATTATAGAGCCACAAACCACACTAGTAAAATAAAAACATGATAACATGGGATTCGAACCAATTACAGTATTAATTTGATAGTGCAAACCCAACACCTTACTAACTGTGCTAAGCAGACTGTGCATACCAGACACACAATTTATCAGAGATTTAAGTGAATAAGCTACAGTGTCCAAGGTACTAAACATAATATATTCTATGGGGTGTCATAAGCAAGTCATTAGAATACTTCCTACTAAATTTATAAGACATAAGCATTCAATATTTGAGTAAACAAAGAGAAAATAAAGCTATCTATTGGGTTTCACTAAAAAGTCCATTGGAAGACTTGACTATTGTTGTTAAAAGACATAGGCATTCATATTATAGAGCCACAAACCACACTAGTAAAATAAAAACATGATAACATGGGATTTGAACCAATGACAGTCTTAATTTGATAGTGCAAACCCAACACCTTACTAACTGTGCTAACCAAACTATGCATAGCAGACAGACAATTTATCAGAGATTTAAGTGAATAAGCTACAGTGTCCAAGGTACTAAACATATATTCTATGGGGTGTCATAAGCAAGTCATTAGAATACTTTCCTACTAAATTAATAAGACATAAGCATTCAATATTTGAGAAAACAAAGAGAAAATAAAGCTATCTATTGGGTTTCACTAAAAAGTCCATTGGAAGACTTGACTATTGTTGTTAAAAGACATAGGCATTCATATTATAGAGCCACAAACCACACTAGTAAAATAAAAACATGATAACATGGGATTTGAACCAATGACAGTCTTAATTTGATAGTGCAAACCCAACACCTTACTAACTGTGCTAACCAGACTGTGCATATTAGATGCACAATTTATCAGATATTTAAGTGAATAAGCTACAGTGTCCAAGGTACTAAACATAATATATTCCATGGGGTGTCATAAGCAAGTCATTAAAATACTTTCCTACTAAATTAATAAGACATAAGCATTCAATAGGTGAGTAAACAAAGAGAAAATAAAGCTATCTATTGGGTTTCACTAAAAAGTCCATTGGAAGACGACTATTATTGTTAAAAGACATAGGCATTCATATTATAGAGCCACAAACCACACTAGCAAAATAAAAACATGATAACATGGGATTCGAACCAATGACAGTATTAATTTGATAGTGCAAACCCAATACCTTACTAACTGTGCTAACCAGACTGTGCATACCAGACACACAATTTATCAGAGATTTAAGTGAATAAGCTACAGTGTCCAAGGTACTAAACATAATATTTTCTATGGGGTGTCATAAGCAAGTCATTAGAATACTTTCCTACTAAATTTATAAGACATAAGCATTCAATATTTGAGTAAACAAAGAGAAAATAAAGCTATCTATTGGGTTTCACTAAAAAGTCCATTGGAAGACTTGACTATTGTTGTTAAAAGACATAGGCATTCATATTATAGAACCACAAACCACACTAGTAAAATAAAAACATGATAACATGGGATTTGAACCAATGACAGTCTTAATTTGATAGTGCAAACCCAACACCTTACTAACTGTGCTAACCAGACTGTGCGTACCAGACAGACAATTTATCAGAGATTTAAGTGAATAAGCTACAGTGTCCAAGGTACTAAACATAATATATTCTATGGGGTGTCATAAGCAAGTCATTAGAATACTTTCCTACTAAATTAATAAGACATAAGCATTCAATATTTGAGTAAACAAAGAGAAAATAAAGCTATCTATTGGGTTTCACTAAAAAGTCCATTGGAAGACTTGACTATTGTTGTTAAAAGATATAGGCATTCATATTATAGAGCCACAAACCACACTAGTAAAATAAAAACATGATAACATGGGATTCGAACCAATGACAGTCTTAATTTGATAGTGCAAAGCCAACAACTTACTAACTGTGCTAACCAGACTGTGCATATTAGATACCCAATTTATCAGATTTTTAAGTGAATAAGCTACAGTGTCCAAGGTACTAAACATAATATATTCTATGGGGTGTCATAAGCAAGTCATTAAAATACTTTCCTACTAAATTAATAAGACATAAGCATTCAATATTTGAGTAAACAAAGAGAAAATAAAGCTATCTATTGGGTTTCACTAAAAAGTCCATTGAAAGACTTGACTATTGTTGTTAAAAGACATAGGCATTCATATTATAGAGCCACAAACCACACTAGTAAAATAAAACATGATAACATGGGACTCGAACCAACGACAGTCTTAATTTGATAGTGCAAACCCAACACCTTAGTAACTGTGCTAACCAGACTGTGCATCCCAGATGCCCAATTTATCAGATATTTAAGTGAATAAGCTACAGTGTCCAAGGTACTAAACATAATATATTCTATGGGGTGTCATAAGCAAGTCATTAAAATACTTTCCTACTAAATTAATAAGACATAAGCATTCAATATTTGAGTAAACAAAGAGAAAATAAAGCTATCTATTGGGTTTCACTAAAAAGTCCATTGGAAGACTTGACTATTGTTGTTAAAAGACATAGGCATTCATATTATAGAGCCACAAACCACACTAGTAAAATAAAAGCATGAAATCATGGGATTCAAACTAATGACAGTCTTAATTTGATAGTGCAAAGCCAACACCTTACTAACTGTGCTAACCAGACTGTGAATATCAGACGCACAATTTATCAGAGATTTAAGTGAATAAGCTACAGTGTCCAAGGTACTAAACATAATATATTCTATGGGGTGTCATAAGCAAGTCATTAGAATACTTTCCTACTAAAGTTATAAGACATAAGCATTCAATATTTGAGTAAACAAAGAGAAAATAAAGCTATCTATTGGGTTTCACTAAAAAGTCCATTGGAAGACTTGACTATTATTGTTAAAAGACATAGGCATTCATATTATAGAGCCACAAACCACACTAGCAAAATAAAAACATGATAACAGGGGATTCGAACAAATTACAGTCTTAATTTGCTAGTGCAAACCCAACACCTTACTAACTGTGCTAACCAGACTGTGCATACCAGACAAACAATTTATCAGAGATTTAAGTGAATAAGCTACAGTGTCCAAGGTACTAAACATAATATATTCTATGGGGTGTCATAAGCAAGTCATTAGACTACTTTCCTACTAAAGTTATAAGACATAAGCATTCAATATTTGAGTAAACAAAGAGAAAATAAAGCTATCTATTGGGTTTCACTAAAAAGTCCATTGGAAGACTTGACTATTGTTGTTAAAAGACATAGGCATTCATATTATAGAGCCACAAACCACACTAGTAAAATAAAAACATGATAACATGGGATTTGAACCAATGACAGTCTTAATTTGATAGTGCAAACCCAACACCTTACTAACTGTGCTAACCAAACTATGCATAGCAGACAGACAATTTATCAGAGATTTAAGTGAATAAGCTACAGTGTCCAAGGTACTAAACATAATATATTCTATGGGGTGTCATAAGCAAGTCATTAGAATACTTTCCTACTAAATTAATAAGACATAAGCATTCAATATTTGAGAAAACAAAGAGAAAATAAAGCTATCTATTGGGTTTCAATAAAAAGTCCATTGGAAGACTTGTCTATTATTGTTAAAAGATATAGGCATTCATATTATAGAGCCACAAACCACACTAGTAAAATAAAAACATGATAACATGGGATTTGAACCAATGACAGTCTTAATTTGATAGTGCAAACCCAACACCTTACTAACTGTGCTAACCAGACTGTGCATATTAGATGCACAATTTATCAGATATTTAAGTGAATAAGCTACAGTGTCCAAGGTACTAAACATAATATATTCCATGGGGTGTCATAAGCAAGTCATTAAAATACTTTCCTACTAAATTAATAAGACATAAGCATTCAATAGGTGAGTAAACAAAGAGAAAATAAAGCTATCTATTGGGTTTCACTAAAAAGTCCATTGGAAGACTTGACTATTATTGTTAAAAGACATAGGCATTCATATTATAGAGCCACAAACCACACTAGCAAAATAAAAACATGATAACATGGGATTCGAACCAATGACAGTATTAATTTGATAGTGCAAACCCAATACCTTACTAACTGTGCTAACCAGACTGTGCATACCAGACACACAATTTATCAGATATTTAAGTGAATAAGCTACAGTGTCCAAGGTACTAAACATAATATTTTCTATGGGGTGTCATAAGCAAGTCATTAGAATACTTTCCTACTAAATTTATAAGACATAAGCATTCAATATTTGAGTAAACAAAGAGAAAATAAAGCTATCTATTGGGTTTCACTAAAGAGTCCATTGAAAGACTTGACTATTGTTGTTAAAAGACATAGGCATTCATATTATAGAGCCACAAACCACACTAGTAATATAAAAACTTGATAACATGGGATTCGAACCAATGACAGTCTTAATTTGATAGTGCAAAACCAACACCTTACTAACTGTGCTAACCAGACTGTGCATACCAGACACACAATTTATCAGAGATTTAAGTGAATAAGCTACAGTGTCCAAGGTACTAAACATAATATTTTCTATGGGGTGTCATAAGCAAGTCATTAGAATACTTTCCTACTAAATTTATAAGACATAAGCATTCAATATTTGAGTAAACAAAGAGAAAATAAAGCTATCTATTGGGTTTCACTAAAAAGTCCATTGGAAGACTTGACTATTGTTGTTAAAAGACATAGGCATTCATATTATAGAACCACAAACCACACTAGTAAAATAAAAACATGATAACATGGGATTTGAACCAATGACAGTCTTAATTTGATAGTGCAAACCCAACACCTTACTAACTGTGCTAACCAGACTGTGCGTACCAGACAGACAATTTATCAGAGATTTAAGTGAATAAGCTACAGTGTCCAAGGTACTAAACATAATATATTCTATGGGGTGTCATAAGCAAGTCATTAGAATACTTTCCTACTAAATTAATAAGACATAAGCATTCAATATTTGAGTAAACAAAGAGAAAATAAAGCTATCTATTGGGTTTCACTAAAAAGTCCATTGGAAGACTTGACTATTGTTGTTAAAAGATATAGGCATTCATATTATAGAGCCACAAACCACACTAGTAAAATAAAAACATGATAACATGGGATTCGAACCAATGACAGTCTTAATTTGATAGTGCAAAGCCAACACCTTACTAACTGTGCTAACCAGACTGTGCATATTAGATACCCAATTTATCAGATTTTTAAGTGAATAAGCTACAGTGTCCAAGGTACTAAACATAATATATTCTATGGGGTGTCATAAGCAAGTCATTAAAATACTTTCCTACTAAATTAATAAGACATAAGCATTCAATATTTGAGTAAACAAAGAGAAAATAAAGCTATCTATTGGGTTTCACTAAAAAGTCCATTGAAAGACTTGACTATTGTTGTTAAAAGACATAGGCATTCATATTATAGAGCCACAAACCACACTAGTAAAATAAAACATGATAACATGGGACTCGAACCAACGACAGTCTTAATTTGATAGTGCAAACCCAACACCTTAGTAACTGTGCTAACCAGACTGTGCATCCCAGATGCCCAATTTATCAGATATTTAAGTGAATAAGCTACAGTGTCCAAGGTACTAAACATAATATATTCTATGGGGTGTCATAAGCAAGTCATTAAAATACTTTCCTACTAAATTAATAAGACATAAGCATTCAATATTTGAGTAAACAAAGAGAAAATAAAGCTATCTATTGGGTTTCACTAAAAAGTCCATTGGAAGACTTGACTATTGTTGTTAAAAGACATAGGCATTCATATTATAGAGCCACAAACCACACTAGTAAAATAAAAGCATGAAATCATGGGATTCAAACTAATGACAGTCTTAATTTGATAGTGCAAAGCCAACACCTTACTAACTGTGCTAACCAGACTGTGAATATCAGACGCACAATTTATCAGAGATTTAAGTGAATAAGCTACAGTGTCCAAGGTACTAAACATAATATATTCTATGGGGTGTCATAAGCAAGTCATTAGAATACTTTCCTACTAAAGTTATAAGACATAAGCATTCAATATTTGAGTAAACAAAGAGAAAATAAAGCTATCTATTGGGTTTCACTAAAAAGTCCATTGGAAGACTTGACTATTATTGTTAAAAGACATAGGCATTCATATTATAGAGCCACAAACCACACTAGCAAAATAAAAACATGATAACAGGGGATTCGAACAAATTACAGTCTTAATTTGCTAGTGCAAACCCAACACCTTACTAACTGTGCTAACCAGACTGTGCATACCAGACAAACAATTTATCAGAGATTTAAGTGAATAAGCTACAGTGTCCAAGGTACTAAACATAATATATTCTATGGGGTGTCATAAGCAAGTCATTAGACTACTTTCCTACTAAAGTTATAAGACATAAGCATTCAATATTTGAGTAAACAAAGAGAAAATAAAGCTATCTATTGGGTTTCACTAAAAAGTCCATTGGAAGACTTGACTATTGTTGTTAAAAGACATAGGCATTCATATTATAGAGCCACAAACCACACTAGTAAAATAAAAACATGATAACATGGGATTCGAACCAATTACAGTATTAATTTGATAGTGCAAACCCAACACCTTACTAACTGTGCTAACCAGACTGTGCATACCAGACACACAATTTATCAGAGATTTAAGTGAATAAGCTACAGTGTCCAAGGTACTAAACATAATATTTTCTATGGGGTGTCATAAGCAAGTCATTAGAATACTTTCCTACTAAATTTTGTAAGACATAAGCATTCAATATTTGAGTAAACAAAGAGAAAATAAAGCTATCTATTGGGTTTCACTAAAGAGTCCATTGAAAGACTTGACTATTGTTGTTAAAAGACATAGGCATTCATATTATAGAGCCACAAACCACACTAGTAAAATAAAAACATGATAACATGGGATTCGAACCAATGACAGTCTTAATTTGATAGTGCAAACTCAACACTTTACTAACTGTGCTAACCAGACTGTGCATACCAGAAACACAATTTATCAGAGATTTAAGTGAATAAGCTACAGTGTCCAAGGTACTAAACATAATATATTCTATGGGGTGTCATAAGTAAGTCATTAGAATACTTTCCTACTAAATTTATAAGACATAAGCATTCAATATTTTAGTAAACAAAGAGAAAATAAAGCTATCTATTGGCTTTCACTAAAAAGTCCATTGGAAGACTTGACTATTGTTGTTAAAAGACATAGGCATTCATATTATAGAGCCACAAACCACACTAGTAAAATAAAAACATGATAACATGCGATTCGTACCAATGACAGTCTTAATTTGATAGTGCAAACCCAACACCTTACTAACTGTGCTAACCAGACTGTGCATACCAGAAACACAATTTATCAGAGATTTAAGTGAATAAGCTACAGTGTCCAAGGTACTAAACATAATATATTCTATGGGGTGTCATAAGCAAGTCATTAGACTACTTTCCTACTAAATTAATAAGACATAAGCATTCAATAATTGAGTAAACAAAGAGAAAATAAAGGTATCTATTGGGTTTCACTAAAAAGTCCATTGGAAGACTTGACTATTATTGTTAAAAGACATAGGCATTCATATTAAAGAGCCACAAACCACACTAGCAAAATAAAAACATGATAACATGGGATTCCAACCAATGACAGTCTTTATTTGATAGTGCAAAGCCAACACCTTACTAACTGTGCCAACCAGACTTTGCATACCAGACACACAGTTTATCAGAGATTTAAGTGAATAGGCTACAGTGTCCAAGGTACTAAACATAATATATTCTATGGGGTGTCATAAGTAAGTCATTAGAATACTTTCCTACTAAATTTATAAGACATAAGTATTCAATATTTGAGTAAACAAAGAGAAAATAAAGCTATCTATTGGGTTTCACTAAAAAATCCATTGGAAGACTTGACTATTATTGTTAAAAGACATAGGCATTCATATTATAGAGCCACAACCCACACTAGTAAAATAAAAACATGATAACATGAGATTCCAACCAATGACAGTCTTTATTTGATAGTGCAAAGCCAACACCTTACTAACTGTGCTAACCAGACTGTGCATACCAGACAGACAATTTATCAGTGATTTAAGTGAATAAGCTACAGTGTCCAAGGTACTAAACATAATATATTCTATGGGGTGTCATAAGCAAGTCATTAGAATACTTTCCTACTAAATTTATAAGACATAAGCATTCAATATTTGAGTAAACAAAGAGAAAATAAAGCTATCTATTGGGTTTCACTAAAAAGTCCATTGGAAGACTTGACTATTGTTGTTAAAAGACATAGGCATTCATATTATAGAGCCACAAACCACACTAGTAAAATAAAAACATGATAACATGGGATTTGAACCAATGACAGTCTTAATTTGATAGTGCAAACCCAACACCTTACTAACTGTGCTAACCAAACTATGCATAGCAGACAGACAATTTATCAGAGATTTAAGTGAATAAGCTACAGTGTCCAAGGTACTAAACATAATATATTCTATGGGGTGTCATAAGCAAGTCATTAGAATACTTTCCTACTAAATTAATAAGACATAAGCATTCAATATTTGAGAAAACAAAGAGAAAATAAAGCTATCTATTGGGTTTCACTAAAAAGTCCATTGGAAGACTTGACTATTATTGTTAAAAGATATAGGCATTCATATTATAGAGCCACAAACCACACTAGTAAAATAAAAACATGATAACAAGGGATTTGAACCAATGACAGTCTTAATTTGATAGTGCAAACCCAACACCTTACTAACTGTGCTAACCAGACTGTGCATATTAGATGCACAATTTATCACATATTTAAGTGAATAAGCTACAGTGTCCAAGGTTCTAAACATAATATATTCCATGGGGTGTCATAAGCAAGTCATTAAAATACTTTCCTACTAAATTAATAAGACATAAGCATTCAATAGGTGAGTAAACAAAGAGAAAATAAAGCTATCTATTGGGTTTCACTAAAAAGTCCATTGGAAGACTTGACTATTATTGTTAAAAGACATAGGCATTCATATTATAGAGCCACAAACCACACTAGCAAAATAAAAACATGATAACATGGGATTCGAACAAATGACAGTATTAATTTGATAGTGCAAACCCAATACCTTACTAACTGTGCTAACCAGACTGTGCATACCAGACACACAATTTATCAGAGATTTAAGTGAATAAGCTACAGTGTCCAAGGTACTAAACATAATATTTTCTATGGGGTGTCATAAGCAAGTCATTAGAATACTTTCCTACTAAATTTATAAGACATAAGCATTCAATATTTGAGTAAACAAAGAGAAAATAAAGCTATCTATTGGGTTTCACTAAAGAGTCCATTGAAAGACTTGACTATTGTTGTTAAAAGACATAGGCATTCATATTATAGAGCCACAAACCACACTAGTAATATAAAAACATGATAACATGGGATTCGAACCAATGACAGTCTTAATTTGATAGTGCAAAACCAACACCTTACTAACTGTGCTAACCAGACTGTGCATACCAGACACACAATTTATCAGAGATTTAAGTGAATAAGCTACAGTGTCCAAGGTACTAAACATAATATTTTCTATGGGGTGTCATAAGCAAGTCATTAGAATACTTTCCTACTAAATTTATAAGACATAAGCATTCAATATTTGAGTAAACAAAGAGAAAATAAAGCTATCTATTGGGTTTCACTAAAAAGTCCATTGGAAGACTTGACTATTGTTGTTAAAAGACATAGGCATTCATATTATAGAACCACAAACCACACTAGTAAAATAAAAACATGATAACATGGGATTTGAACCAATGACAGTCTTAATTTGATAGTGCAAACCCAACACCTTACTAACTGTGCTAACCAGACTGTGCGTACCAGACAGACAATTTATCAGAGATTTAAGTGAATAAGCTACAGTGTCCAAGGTACTAAACATAATATATTCTATGGGGTGTCATAAGCAAGTCATTAGAATACTTTCCTACTAAATTAATAAGACATAAGCATTCAATATTTGAGTAAACAAAGAGAAAATAAAGCTATCTATTGGGTTTCACTAAAAAGTCCATTGGAAGACTTGACTATTGTTGTTAAAAGATATAGGCATTCATATTATAGAGCCACAAACCACACTAGTAAAATAAAAACATGATAACATGGGATTCGAACCAATGACAGTCTTAATTTGATAGTGCAAAGCCAACACCTTACTAACTGTGCTAACCAGACTGTGCATATTAGATACCCAATTTATCAGATTTTTAAGTGAATAAGCTACAGTGTCCAAGGTACTAAACATAATATATTCTATGGGGTGTCATAAGCAAGCCATTAAAATACTTTCCTACTAAATTAATAAGACATAAGCATTCAATATTTGAGTAAACAAAGAGAAAATAAAGCTATCTATTGGGTTTCACTAAAAAGTCCATTGGAAGACTTGACTATTGTTGTTAAAAGACATAGGCATTCATATTATAGAGCCACAAACCACACTAGTAAAATAAAAGCATGAAATCATGGGATTCAAACTAATGACAGTCTTAATTTGATAGTGCAAAGCCAACACCTTACTAACTGTGCTAACCAGACTGTGAATATCAGACGCACAATTTATCAGAGATTTAAGTGAATAAGCTACAGTGTCCAAGGTACTAAACATAATATATTCTATGGGGTGTCATAAGCAAGTCATTAGAATACTTTCCTACTAAAGTTATAAGACATAAGCATTCAATATTTGAGTAAACAAAGAGAAAATAAAGCTATCTATTGGGTTTCACTAAAAAGTCCATTGGAAGACTTGACTATTATTGTTAAAAGACATAGGCATTCATATTATAGAGCCACAAACCACACTAGCAAAATAAAAACATGATAACAGGGGATTCGAACAAATTACAGTCTTAATTTGCTAGTGCAAACCCAACACCTTACTAACTGTGCTAACCAGACTGTGCATACCAGACAAACAATTTATCAGAGATTTAAGTGAATAAGCTACAGTGTCCAAGGTACTAAACATAATATATTCTATGGGGTGTCATAAGCAAGTCATTAGACTACTTTCCTACTAAAGTTATAAGACATAAGCATTCAATATTTGAGTAAACAAAGAGAAAATAAAGCTATCTATTGGGTTTCACTAAAAAGTCCATTGGAAGACTTGACTATTGTTGTTAAAAGACATAGGCATTCATATTATAGAGCCACAAACCACACTAGTAAAATAAAAACATGATAACATGGGATTCGAACCAATTACAGTATTAATTTGATAGTGCAAACCCAACACCTTACTAACTGTGCTAACCAGACTTTGCATACCAGACACACAATTTATCAGAGATTTAAGTGAATAAGCTACAGTGTCCAAGGTACGAAACATAATATTTTCTATGGGGTGTCATAAGCAAGTCATTAGAATACTTTCCTACTAAATTTTGTAAGACATAAGCATTCAATATTTGAGTAAACAAAGAGAAAATAAAGCTATCTATTGGGTTTCACTAAAGAGTCCATTGAAAGACTTGACTATTGTTGTTAAAAGACATAGGCATTCATATTATAGAGCCACAAACCACACTAGTAAAATAAAAACATGATAACATGGGATTCGAACCAATGACAGTCTTAATTTGATAGTGCAAACTCAACACTTTACTAACTGTGCTAACCAGACTGTGCATACCAGAAACACAATTTATCAGAGATTTAAGTGAATAAGCTACAGTGTCCAAGGTACTAAACATAATATATTCTATGGGGTGTCATAAGTAAGTCATTAGAATACTTTCCTACTAAATTTATAAGACATAAGCATTCAATATTTTAGTAAACAAAGAGAAAATAAAGCTATCTATTGGCTTTCACTAAAAAGTCCATTGGGAGACTTGACTATTGTTGTTAAAAGACATAGGCATTCATATTATAGAGCCACAAACCACACTAGTAAAATAAAAACATGATAACATGCGATTCGAACCAATGACAGTCTTAATTTGATAGTGCAAACCCAACACCTTACTAACTGTGCTAACCAGACTGTGCATACCAGACAAACAATTTATCAGAGATTTAAGTGAATAAGCTACAGTGTCCAAGGTACTAAACACAATATATTCTATGGGGTGTCATAAGCAAGTCATTAAAATACTTTCCTACTAAATTAATAAGACATAAGCATTCAATAATTGAGTAAACAAAGAGAAAATAAAGGTATCTATTGGGTTTCACTAAAAAGTCCATTGGAAGACTTGACTATTATTGTTAAAAGACATAGGCATTCATATTAAAGAGCCACAAACCACACTAGCAAAATAAAAACATGATAACATGGGATTCCAACCAATGACAGTCTTTATTTGATAGTGCAAAGCCAACACCTTACTAACTGTGCAAACCAGACTTTGCATACCAGACACACAGTTTATCAGAGATTTAAGTGAATAGGCTACAGTGTCCAAGGTACTAAACATAATATATTCTATGGGGTGTCATAAGTAAGTCATTAGAATACTTTCCTACTAAATTTATAAGACATAAGTATTCAATATTTGAGTAAACAAAGAGAAAATAAAGCTATCTATTGGGTTTCACTAAAAAGTCCATTGGAAGACTTGACTATTATTGTTAAAAGACATAGGCATTCATATTATAGAGCCACAACCCACACTAGCAAAATAAAAACATGATAACATGGGATTCCAACCAATGACAGTCTTTATTTGATAGTGCAAAGCCAACACCTTACTAACTGTGCTAACCAGACTTTGCATACCAGACACGCAGTTTGTCAGAGATTTAAGTGAATAGGCTACAGTGTCCAAGGTACTAAACATAATATATTCTATGGGGTGTCATAAGTAAGTCATTAGAATACTTTCCTACTAAATTTATAAGACATAAGTATTCAATATTTGAGTAAACAAAGAGAAAATAAAGCTATCTATTGGGTTTCACTAAAAAGTCCATTGGAAGACTTGACTATTGTTGTTAAAAGACATAGGCATTCATATTATAGAGCCACAAACCACACTAGTAAAATAAAAACATGATAACATGGGATTTGAACCAATGACAGTCTTAATTTGATAGTGCAAACCCAACACCTTACTAACTGTGCTAACCAGACTGTGCATACCAGACAGACAATTTATCAGAGATTTAAGTGAATAAGCTACAGTGTCCAAGGTACTAAACATAATATATTCTATGGGGTGTCATAAGCAAGTCATTAGAATACTTTCCTACTAAATTTATAAGACATAAGCATTCAATATTTGAGTAAACAAAGAGAAAATAAAGCTATCTATTGGGTTTCAGTAAAAAGTCCATTGAAAGACTTGACTATTGTTGTTAAAAGACATAGGCATTCATATTATAGAGCCACAAACCACACTAGTAAAATAAAAACATGATAACATGGGATTTTAACCAATGACAGTCTTAATTTGATAGTGCAAACCCAACACCTTACTAACTGTGCTAACCAAATTATGCATACAAGACAGACATTTATAAGAGATTTAAGTGAATAAGCTACAGTGTCCAAGGTACTAAACATAATATATTCTATGGGGTGTCATAAGCAAGTCATTAGAATACTTTCCTACTAAATTTATATGACATAAGCATTCAATATTTGAGTAAACAAAGAGAAAATAAAGCTATCTGTTGGGTTTCACTAAAAAGTCCATTGGAAGACTTGACTATTGTTGTTAAAAGACATAGGCATTCATATTATAGAGCCACAAACCACACTAGTAAAATAAAAACATGATATCATGGGATTCGAACTAATGACAGTCTTAATTTGATAGTGCAAAGCCAACACCTTACTAACTGTGTTAACCAGACTGTGAATTACAGACACACAATTTATCAGAGATTTAAGTGATAAAGCTACAGTGTCCAAGGTACTAAACATAATATATTCTATGGGGTGTCATAAGCAAGTCATTAAAATACTTTCCTACTAAATTAATAAGACATAAGCATTCAATATTTGAGTAAACAAAGAGAAAATAAAGCTATCTATTGGGTTTCACTAAAAAGTCCATTGGAAGACTTGACTATTGTTGTTAAAAGACATAGGCATTCATATTATAGAGCCACAAACCACACTAGTAAAATAAAAACATGACATCATGGGATTCGAACTAATGACAGTCTTAATTTGATAGTGCAAACCCAACACCTTACTAACTGTGCTAACCAGACTGTGCATACCAGACAGACAATTTATCAGAGATTTAAGTGAATAAGCTACAGTGTCCAAGGTACTAAACATAATATATTCTATGGGGTGTCATAAGCAAGTCATTAGAATACTTTCCTACTAAATTTATAAGACATAAGCATTCAATATTTGAGTAAACAAAGAGAAAATAAAGCTATCTGTTGGGTTTCACTAAAAAGTCCATTGGAAGACTTGACTATTGTTGTTAAAAGACATAGGCATTCATATTATAGAGCCACAAACCACACTAGTAAAATAAAAACATGATAACATGGGATTCGAACCAATTACAGTATTAATTTGATAGTGCAAACCCAACACCTTACTAACTGTGCTAACCAGACTGTGCATACCAGACACACAATTTATCAGAGATTTAAGTGAATAAGCTACAGTGTCCAAGGTACTAAACATAATATTTTCTATGGGGTGTCATAAGCAAGTCATTAGAATACTTTCCTACTAAATTTATAAGACATAAGCATTCAATATTTGAGTAAACAAAGAGAAAATAAAGCTATCTATTGGGTTTCACTAAAGAGTCCATTGAAAGACTTGACTATTGTTGTTAAAAGACATAGGCATTCATATTATAGAGCCACAAACCACACTAGTAAAATAAAAACATGATAACATGGGATTCAAACCGACGACAGTCTTAATTTGATAGTGCAAACCCAACACCTTACTAACTGTGCTAACCAGACTGTACATACCAGATGCCCAATTTATCAGATATTTAAGTGAATAAGCTACAGTGTCCAAGGTACTAAACATAATATATTCTATGGGGTGTCATAAGCAAGTCATTAGAATACTTTCCTACTAAATTTATATGACATAAGCATTCAATATTTGAGTAAACAAAGAGAAAATAAAGCTATCTGTTGGGTTTCACTAAAAAGTCCATTGGAAGACTTGACTATTGTTGTTAAAAGACATAGGCATTCATATTATAGAGCCACAAACCACACTAGTAAAATAAAAACATGATATCATGGGATTCGAACTAATGACAGTCTTAATTTGATAGTGCAAAGCCAACACCTTACTAACTGTGTTAACCAGACTGTGAATTACAGACACACAATTTATCAGAGATTTAAGTGATAAAGCTACAGTGTCCAAGGTACTAAACATAATATATTCTATGGGGTGTCATAAGCAAGTCATTAGAATACTTTCCTACTAAATTTATATGACATAAGCATTCAATATTTGAGTAAACAAAGAGAAAATAAAGCTATCTGTTGGGTTTCACTAAAAAGTCCATTGGAAGACTTGACTATTGTTGTTAAAAGACATAGGCATTCATATTATAGAGCCACAAACCACACTAGTAAAATAAAAACATGATAACATGGGATTCGAACCAATTACAGTATTAATTTGATAGTGCAAACCCAACACCTTACTAACTGTGCTAACCAGACTGTGCATACCAGACACACAATTTATCAGAGATTTAAGTGAATAAGCTACAGTGTCCAAGGTACTAAACATAATATTTTCTATGGGGTGTCATAAGCAAGTCATTAGAATACTTTCCTACTAAATTTATAAGACATAAGCATTCAATATTTGAGTAAACAAAGAGAAAATAAAGCTATCTATTGGGTTTCACTAAAAAGTCCATTAGAAGGCTTGACTATTGTTGTTAAAAGACATAGGCATTCATATTATAGAGCCACAAACCACACTAGTAAAATAAAAACATGATAACATGGGATTCGAACCGACGACAGTCTTAATTTGATAGTGCAAACCCAACACCTTACTAACTGTGCTAACCAGACTGTACATACCAGACACCCAATTTATCAGATATTTAAGTGAATAAGCTACAGTGTCCAAGGTACTAAACATAATATATTCTATGGGGTGTCATAAGCAAGTCATTAAACTACTTTCCTACTAAATTAATAAGACATAAGCATTCAATATTTGAGTAAACAAAGAGAAAATAAAGCTATCTATTGGGTTTCACTAAAAAGTCCATTGGAAGACTTGACTATTGTTGTTAAAAGACATAGGCATTCATATTATAGAGCCACAAACCACACTAGTAAAATAAAAACATGACATCATGGGATTCGAACTAATGACAGTCTTAATTTGATAGTGCAAAACCAACACCTTACTAACTGTGCTAACCAGACTGTGAATTACAGACCCACAATTTATCAGAGATTTAAGTGAATAAGCTACAGTGTCCAAGGTACTAAACATAATATATTCTATGGGGTGTCATAAGCAAGTCATTAGAATACTTTCCTACTAAATTTATAAGATATAAGCATTCAATATTTGAGTAAACAAAGAGAAAATAAAGCTATCTGTTGGGTTTCACTAAAAAGTCCATTGGAAGACTTGACTATTGTTGTTAAAAGACATAGGCATTCATATTATAGAGCCACAAACCACACTAGTAAAATAAAAACATGATAACATGGGATTCGAACCAATTACAGTATTAATTTGATAGTGCAAACCCAACACCTTACTAACTGTGCTAATCAGACTGTGCATACCAGACACACAATTTATCAGAGATTTAAGTGAATAAGCTACAGTGTCCAAGGTACTAAACATAATATTTTCTATGGGGTGTCATAAGCAAGTCATTAGAATACTTTCCTACTAAATTTATAAGACATAAGCATTCAATATTTGAGTAAACAAAGAGAAAATAAAGCTATCTATTGGGTTTCACTAAAGAGTCCATTGAAAGACTTGACTATTGTTGTTAAAAGACATAGGCATTCATATTATAGAGCCACAAACCACACTAGTAAAATAAAAACATGATAACATGGGATTCAAACCGACGACAGTCTTAATTTGATAGTGCAAACCCAACACCTTACTAACTGTGCTAACCAGACTGTGCATACCAGATGCCCAATTTATCAGATATTTAAGTGAATAAGCTACAGTGTCCAAGGTACTAAACATAATATATTCTATGGGGTGTCATAAGCGAGTCATTAGAATACTTTCCTACTTAATTTATAAGACATAAGCATTCAATATTTGAGTAAACAAAGAGAAAATAAAGCTATCTGTTGGGTTTCACTAAAAAGTCCATTGGAAGACTTGACTATTGTTGTTAAAAGACATAGGCATTCATATTATAGAGCCACAAACCACACTAGTAAAATAAAAACATGATAACATGGGATTCGAACCAATTACAGTATTAATTTGATAGTGCAAACCCAACACCTTACTAACTGTGCTAACCAGACTGTGCATACCAGACACACAATTTATCAGAGATTTAAGTGAATAAGCTACAGTGTTCAAGGTACTAAACATAATATTTTCTATGGGGTGTCATAAGCAAGTCATTAGAATACTTTCCTACTAAATTTATAAGACATAAGCATTCAATATTTGAGTAAACAAAGAGAAAATAAAGCTATCTATTGGGTTTCACTAAAAAGTCCATTGGAAGGCTTGACTATTGTTGTTAAAAGACATAGGCATTCATATTATAGAGCCACAAACCACACTAGTAAAATAAAAACATGATAACATGGGATTCAAACCGACGACAGTCTTAATTTGATAGTGCAAACCCAACACCTTACTAACTGTGCTAACCAGACTGTACATACCAGATGCCCAATTTATCAGATATTTAAGTGAATAAGCTACAGTGTCCAAGGTACTAAACATAATATATTCTATGGGGTGTCATAAGCAAGTCATTAAAATACTTTCCTACTAAATTAATAAGACATAAGCATTCAATATTTGAGTAAACAAAGAGAAAATAAAGCTATCTATTGGGTTTCACTAAAAAGTCCATTGGAAGACTTGACTATTGTTGTTAAAAGACATAGGCATTCATATTATAGAGCCACAAACCACACTAGTAAAATAAAAACATGATATCACGGGATTCGAACTAATGACAGTCTTAATTTGATAGTGCAAAGCCAACACCTTACTAACTGTGTTAACCAGACTGTGAATTACAGACACACAATTTATCAGAGATTTAAGTGAATAAGCTACAGTGTCCAAGGTACTAAACATAATATATTCTATGGGGTGTCATAAGCAAGTCATTAGAATACTTTCCTACTAAATTTATAAGACATAAGCATTCAATATTTGAGTAAACAAAGAGAAAATAAAGCTATCTGTTGGGTTTCACTAAAAAGCCCATTGGAAGACTTGACTATTGTTGTTAAAAGACATAGGCATTCATATTATAGAGCCACAAACCACACTAGTAAAATAAAAACATGATAACATGGGATTCGAACCAATTACAGTATTAATTTGATAGTGCAAACCCAACACCTTACTAACTGTGCTAACCAGACTGTGCATACCAGACACACAATTTATCAGAGATTTAAGTGAATAAGCTACAGTGTCCAAGGTACTAAACATAATATTTTCTATGGGGTGTCATAAGCAAGTCATTAGAATACTTTCCTACTAAATTTATAAGACATAAGCATTCAATATTTGAGTAAACAAAGAGAAAATAAAGCTATCTATTGGGTTTCACTAAAAAGTCCATTGGAAGGCTTGACTATTGTTGTTAAAAGACATAGGCATTCATATTATAGAGCCACAAACCACACTAGTAAAATAAAAACATGATAACATGGGATTCGAACCGACAACAGTCTTAATTTGATAGTGCAAACCCAACACCTTACTAACTGTGCTAACCAGACTGTACATACCAGACACCCAATTTATCAGATATTTAAGTGAATAAGCTACAGTGTCCAAGGTACTAAACATAATATATTCTATGGGGTGTCATAAGCAAGTCATTAGAATACTTTCCTACTTAATTTATAAGACATAAGCATTCAATATTTGAGTAAACAAAGAGAAAATAAAGCTATCTGTTGGGTTTCACTAAAAAGTCCATTGGAAGACTTGACTATTGTTGTTAAAAGACATAGGCATTCATATTATAGAGCCACAAACCACACTAGTAAAATAAAAACATGATAACATGGGATTTGAACCAATTACAGTATTAATTTGATAGTGCAAACCCAACACCTTACTAACTGTGCTAACCAGACTGTGCATACCAGACGCACAATTTATCAGAGATTTAAGTGAATAAGCTACAGTGTCCAAGGTACTAAACATAATATTTTCTATGGGGTGTCATAAGCAAGTCATTGGAATACTTTCCTACTAAATTTATAAGACATAAGCATTCAATATTTGAGTAAACAAAGAGAAAATAAAGCTATCTATTGGGTTTCACGAAAGAGTCCATTGAAAGACTTGACTATTGTTGTTAAAAGACATAGGCATTCATATTATAGAGCCACAAACCACACTAGTAAAATAAAAACATGATAACATGGGATTTGAACCAATGACAGTCTTAATTTGATAGTGCAAACCCAACACCTTACTAACTGTGCTAACCAGACTGTGCATACTAGACACACAATTTATCAGAGATTTAAGTGAATAAGCTACAGTGTCCAAGGTACTAAACATAATATTTTCTATGGGGTGTCATAAGCAAGTCATTAGAATACTTTCCTACTAAATTTATAAGACATAAGCATTCAATATTTGAGTAAACAAAGAGAAAATAAAGCTATCTATTGGGTTTCACTAAAAAGTCCATTGGAAGACTTGACTATTGTTGTTAAAAGACATAGGCATTCATATTATAGAGCTACAAACCACACTAGTAAAATAAAAACATGATAACATGGGATTTGAACCAATGAGAGTCTTACTTTGATAGTGCAAACCCAACACCTTACTAACTGTGCTAACCAGACTGTGCATACCAGACACACAATTTATCAGAGATTTAAGTGAATAAGCTACAGTGTCCAAGGTACTAAACATAATATTTTCTATGGGGTGTCATAAGCAAGTCATTAGAATACTTTCCTACTAAATTTATAAGACATAAGCATTCAATATTTGAGTAAACAAAGAGAAAATAAAGCTATCTGTTGGGTTTCACTAAAAAGTCCATTGGAAGACTTGACTATTGTTGTTAAAAGACATAGGCATTCATATTATAGAGCCACAAACCACACTAGTAAAATAAAAACATGATAACATGGGATTCAAACCAATTACAGTATTAATTTGATAGTGCAAACCCAACACCTTACTAACTGTGCTAACCAGACTGTGCATACCAGACACACAATTTATCAGAGATTTAAGTGAATAAGCTACAGTGTCCAAGGTACTAAACATAATATTTTCTATGGGGTGTCATAAGCAAGTCATTAGAATACTTTCCTACTAAATTTATAAGACATAAGCATTCAATATTTGAGTAAACAAAGAGAAAATAAAGCTATCTATTGGGTTTCACTAAAGAGTCCATTGAAAGACTTGACTATTGTTGTTAAAAGACATAGGCATTCATATTATAGAGCCACAAACCACACTAGTAAAATAAAAACATGATAACATGGGATTCAAACCGACGACATTCTTAATTTGATAGTGCAAACCCAACACCTTACTAACTGTGCTAACCAGACTGTACATACCAGATGCCCAATTTATCAGATATTTAAGTGAATAAGCTACAGTGTCCAAGGTACTAAACATAATATATTCTATGGGGTGTCATAAGCAAGTCATTAGAATACTTTCCTACTTAATTTATAAGACATAAGCATTCAATATTTGAGTAAACAAAGAGAAAATAAAGCTATCTGTTGGGTTTCACTAAAAAGTCCATTGGAAGACTTGACTATTGTTGTTAAAAGACATAGGCATTCATATTATAGAGCCACAAACCACACTAGTAAAATAAAAACATGATAACATGGGATTCGAACCAATTACAGTATTAATTTGATAGTGCAAACCCAACACCTTACTAACTGTGCTAACCAGACTGTGCATACCAGACACACAATTTATCAGAGATTTAAGTGAATAAGCTACAGTGTCCAAGGTACTAAACATAATATTTTCTATGGGGTGTCATAAGCAAGTCATTAGAATACTTTCCTACTAAATTTATAAGACATAAGCATTCAATATTTGAGTAAACAAAGAGAAAATAAAGCTATCTATTGGGTTTCACTAAAAAGTCCATTGGAAGGCTTGACTATTGTTGTTAAAAGACATAGGCATTCATATTATAGAGCCACAAACCACACTAGTAAAATAAAAACATGATAACATGGGATTCGAACCGACAACAGTCTTAATTTGATAGTGCAAACCCAACACCTTACTAACTGTGCTAACCAGACTGTACATACCAGACACCCAATTTATCAGATATTTAAGTGAATAAGCTACAGTGTCCAAGGTACTAAACATAATATATTCTATGGGGTGTCATAAGCAAGTCATTAGAATACTTTCCTACTAAATTTATAAGACATAAGCATTCAATATTTGAGTAAACAAAGAGAAAATAAAGCTATCTGTTGGGTTTCACTAAAAAGTCCATTGGAAGACTTGACTATTGTTGTTAAAAGACATAGGCATTCATATTATAGAGCCACAAACCACACTAGTAAAATAAAAACATGATAACATGGGATTCGAACCAATTACAGTATTAATTTGATAGTGCAAACCCAACACCTTACTAACTGTGCTAACCAGACTGTGCATACCAGACACACAATTTATCAGAGATTTAAGTGAATAAGCTACAGTGTCCAAGGTACTAAACATAATATTTTCTATGGGGTGTCATAAGCAAGTCATTGGAATACTTTCCTACTAAATTTATAAGACATAAGCATTCAATATTTGAGTAAACAAAGAGAAAATAAAGCTATCTATTGGGTTTCACTAAAGAGTCCATTGAAAGACTTGACTATTGTTGTTAAAAGACATAGGCATTCATATTATAGAGCCACAAACCACACTAGTAAAATAAAAACATGATAACATGGGATTTGAACCAATGACAGTCTTAATTTGATAGTGCAAACCCAACACCTTACTAACTGTGCTAACCAGACTGTGCATACCAGACACACAATTTATCAGAGATTTAAGTGAATAAGCTACAGTGTCCAAGGTACTAAACATAATATTTTCTATGGGGTGTCATAAGCAAGTCATTAGAATACTTTCCTACTAAATTTATAAGACATAAGCATTCAATATTTGAGTAAACAAAGAGAAAATAAAGCTATCTATTGGGTTTCACTAAAAAGTCCATTGGAAGACTTGACTATTGTTGTTAAAAGACATAGGCATTCATATTATAGAGCCACAAACCACACTAGTAAAATAAAAACATGATAACATGGGATTCGAACCAATGACAGTCTTAATTTGATAGTGCAAACCCAACACCTTACTAACTGTGCTAACTAGACTGTGCATATTAGACGCCCAATTTATCAGATATTTAAGTGAATAAGCTACAGTGTCCAAGGTACTAAACAGAATATATTCTATGGGGTGTCATAAGCAAGTCATTAAAATACTTTCCTACTAAATTAATAAGACATAAGCATTCAATATTTGAGTAAACAAAGAGAAAATAAAGCTATCTATTGGGTTTCACTAAAAAGTCCATTGGAAGACTTGACTATTATTGTTAAAAGACATAGGCATTCATATTATAGAGCCACAAACCACACTAGCAAAATAAAAACATGATAACATGGGATTCCAACCAATGAAAGTCTTTATTTGATAGTGCAAAGCCAACACCTTACTAACTGTGCTAACCAGACTTTGCATACCAGACACACAGTTTATCAGAGATTTAAGTGAATAGGCTACAGTGTCCAAGGTACTAAACATAATATATTCTATGGGGTGTCATAAGCAAGTCATTAGCCTACTTTCCTACTAAATTTATAAGACATAGGCATTCAATATTTGAGTAAACAAAGAGAAAATAAAGCTATCTATTGGGTTTCACTAAAAAGTCCATTGGAAGACTTGACTATTGTTGTTAAAAGACATAGGCATTCATATTATAGAGCCACAAACCACACTAGTAAAATAAAAACATGATAACATGGGATTCCAACTAATGACAGTCTTAATTTGATAGTGCAAACCCAACACCATACTAACTGTGCTAACCAGACTGTGCATACCAGACACACAATTTATCAGAGATTTAAGTGAATAAGCTACAGTGTCCAAGGTACTAAACATAATATATTCTATGGGGTGTCATAAGCAAGTCATTAGAATACTTCCTACTAAATTTATAAGACATAAGCATTCAATATTTGAGTAAACAAAGAGAAAATAAAGCTATCTATTGGGTTTCACTAAAAAGTCCATTGGAAGACTTGACTATTGTTGTTAAAAGACATAGGCATTCATATTATAGAGCCACAAACCACACTAGTAAAATAAAAACATGATAACATGCGATTCGAACCAATGACAGTCTTAATTTGATAGTGCAAACACCAACACCTTACTAACTGTGCTAACCAGACTGTGCATACCAGACACACAATTTATCAGAGATTTAAGTGAATAAGCTACAGTGTCCAAGGTACTAAACATAATATATTCTATGGGGTGTCATAAGCAAGTCATTAGAATACTTTCCTACTAAATTAATAAGACATAAGCATTCAATATTTGAGTAAACAAAGAGAAAATAAAGCTATCTATTGGGTTTCACTAAAAAGTCCATTGGAAGACTTGACTATTATTGTTAAAAGATATAGGCATTCATATTATAGAGCCACAAACCACACTAGTAAAATAAAAACATGATAACATGGAATTTGAACCAATGACAGTCTTAATTTGATAGTGCAAACCCAACACCTTACTAACTGTGCTAACCAGACTGTGCATATTAGACTCACAATTTATCAGATATTTAAGTGAATAAGCTACAGTGTCCAATGTGCTAAACATAATATATTCTATGGGGTGTCATAAGCAAGTCATTAAAATACTTTCCTACTAAATTAATAAGACATAAGCATTCAATATTTGAGTAAACAAAGAGAAAATAAAGCTATCTATTGGGTTTCACTAAAAAGTCCATTGGAAGACTTGACTATTATTGTTAAAAGACATAGGCATTCATATTATAGAGCCACAAACCACACTAGCAAAATAAAAACATGATAACATGGGATTCCAACCAATGACAGTCTTTATTTGATAGTGCAAAGCCAACTCCTTACTAACTGTGCTAACCAGACTTTGCATACCAGACGCCCAGTTTATCAGAGATTTAAGTGAATAGGCTACAGTGTCCAAGGTACTAAACATAATATATTCTATGGGGTGTCATAAGTAAGTCATTAGAAAACTTTCCTACTAAATTTATAAGACATAAGTATTCAATATTTGAGTAAACAAAGAGAAAATAAAGCTATCTATTGGGTTTCACTAAAAAGTCCATTGGAAGACTTGACTGTTGTTGTTAAAAGACATAGGCATTCATATTATAGAGCCACAAACCACACTAGTAAAATAAAAACATGATAACAGGGGATTCGAACAAATGACAGTCTTAATTTGATAGTGCAAACCCAACACCTTACTAACTGTGCTAACCAGACTGTGCACACCAAAAACACAATTTATCAGAGATTTAAGTGAATAAGCTACAGTGTCCAAGGTACTAAACATAATATATTCTATGGGGTGTCATAAGTAAGTCATTAGAATACTTTCCTACTAAATTTATAAGACATAAGCATTCAATATTTGAGTAAACAAAGAGAAAATAAAGCTATCTATTGGGTTTCACTAAAAAGTCCATTGGAAGACTTGACTATTGTTGTTAAAAGACATAGGCATTCATATTATAGAGCCACAAACCACACTAGTAAAATAAAAACATGATAACATGCGATTTGAACCAATGACAGTCTTAATTTGATAGTGCAAACCCAACACCTTACTAACTGTGCTAACCAGACTGTGCATACCAGAAACACAATTTTTCAGAGATTTAAGTGAATAAGCTACAGTGTCCAAGGTACTAAACATAATATATTCTATGGGGTGTCATAAGTAAGTCATTAGAATACTTTCCTACTAAATTTATAAGACATAGGCATTCAATATTTTAGTAAACAAAGAGAAAATAAAGCTATCTATTGGGTTTCACTAAAAAGTCCATTGGAAGACTTGACTATTGTTGTTAAAAGACATAGGCATTCATATTATAGAGCCACAAACCACACTAGTAAAATAAAAACATGATAACATGCGATTCGAACTAATGACAGTCTTAATTTGATAGTGCAAACCCAACACATTACTAACTGTGCTAACCAGACTGTGCATACCAGACACACAATTTATCAGAGATTTAAGTGAATAAGCTACAGTGTCCAAGGTACTAAACATAATATATTCTATGGGGTGTCATAAGCAAGTCATTAGACTACTTTCCTACTAAAGTTATAAGACATAAGCATTCAATATTTGAGTAAACAAAGAGAAAATAAAGCTATCTATTGGGTTTCACTAAAGAGTCCATTGGAAGACTTGACTATTATTGTTAAAAGATATAGGCATTCATATTATAGAGCCACAAACCACACTAGTAAAATAAAAACATGATAACATGGAATTTGAACCAATGACAGTCTTAATTTGATAGTGCAAACCCAACACCTTACTAACTGTGCTAACCAGACTGTGCATATTAGACTCACAATTTATCAGATATTTAAGTGAATAAGCTACAGTGTCCAATGTGCTAAACATAATATATTCTATGGGGTGTCATAAGCAAGTCATTAAAATACTTTCCTACTAAATTAATAAGACATAAGCATTCAATATTTGAGTAAACAAAGAGAAAATAAAGCTATCTATTGGGTTTCACTAAAAAGTCCATTGGAAGACTTGACTATTATTGTTAAAAGACATAGGCATTCATATTATAGAGCCACAAACCACACTAGCAAAATAAAAACATGATAACATGGGATTCCAACCAATGACAGTCTTTATTTGATAGTGCAAAGCCAACTCCTTACTAACTGTGCTAACCAGACTTTGCATACCAGACGCACAGTTTATCAGAGATTTAAGTGAATAGGCTACAGTGTCCAAGGTACTAAACATAATATATTCTATGGGGTGTCATAAGTAAGTCATTAGAAAACTTTCCTACTAAATTTATAAGACATAAGTATTCAATATTTGAGTAAACAAAGAGAAAATAAAGCTATCTATTGGGTTTCACTAAAAAGTCCATTGGAAGACTTGACTGTTGTTGTTAAAAGACATAGGCATTCATATTATAGAGCCACAAACCACACTAGTAAAATAAAAACATGATAACAGGGGATTCGAACAAATGACAGTCTTAATTTGATAGTGCAAACCCAACACCTTACTAACTGTGCTAACCAGACTGTGCACACCAAAAACACAATTTAATAGATATTTAAGTGAATATGCTACAGTGTCCAAGGTACTAAACATAATATATTCTATGGGGTGTCATAAGTAAGTCATTAGAATACTTTCCTACTAAATTTATAAGACATAAGCATTCAATATTTGAGTAAACAAAGAGAAAATAAAGCTATCTATTGGGTTTCACTAAAAAGTCCATTGGAAGACTTGACTATTGTTGTTAAAAGACATAGGCATTCATATTATAGAGCCACAAACCACACTAGTAAAATAAAAATATGATAACATGGGATTTGAACCAATGAGAGTCTTACTTTGATAGTGCAAACCCAACACCTTACTAACTGTGCTAACCAGACTGTGCATACCAGACAGACAATTTATCAGAGATTTAAGTGAATAAGCTACAGTGTCCAAGGTACTAAACATAATATATTCTATGGGGTGTCATAAGCAAGTCATTAGAATACTTTCCTACTAAATTAATAAGACATAAGCATTCAATATTTGAGTAAACAAAGAGAAAATAAAGCTATCTATTGGGTTTCACTAAAGAGTCCATTGGAAGACTTGACTATTATTGTTAAAAGATATAGGCATTCATATTATAGAGCCACAAACCACACTAGTAAAATAAAAACATGATAACATGGGATTCGAACCAATGACAGTCTTAATTTGATAGTGCAAACCCAACACCTTACTAACTGTGCTAACTAGACTGTGCATATTAGACGCCCAATTTATCAGATATTTAAGTGAATAAGCTACAGTGTCCAAGGTACTAAACAGAATATATTCTATGGGGTGTCATAAGCAAGTCATTAAAATACTTTCCTACTAAATTAATAAGACATAAGCATTCAATATTTGAGTAAACAAAGAGAAAATAAAGCTATCTATTGGGTTTCACTAAAAAGTCCATTGGAAGACTTGACTATTATTGTTAAAAGACATAGGCATTCATATTATAGAGCCACAAACCACACTAGCAAAATAAAAACATGATAACATGGGATTCCAACCAATGAAAGTCTTTATTTGATAGTGCAAAGCCAACACCTTACTAACTGTGCTAACCAGACTTTGCATACCAGACACACAGTTTATCAGAGATTTAAGTGAATAGGCTACAGTGTCCAAGGTACTAAACATAATATATTCTATGGGGTGTCATAAGCAAGTCATTAGCCTACTTTCCTACTAAATTTATAAGACATAGGCATTCAATATTTGAGTAAACAAAGAGAAAATAAAGCTATCTATTGGGTTTCACTAAAAAGTCCATTGGAAGACTTGACTATTGTTGTTAAAAGACATAGGCATTCATATTATAGAGCCACAAACCACACTAGTAAAATAAAAACATGATAACATGGGATTCCAACTAATGACAGTCTTAATTTGATAGTGCAAACCCAACACCATACTAACTGTGCTAACCAGACTGTGCATACCAGACACACAATTTATCAGAGATTTAAGTGAATAAGCTACAGTGTCCAAGGTACTAAACATAATATATTCTATGGGGTGTCATAAGCAAGTCATTAGAATACTTCCTACTAAATTTATAAGACATAAGCATTCAATATTTGAGTAAACAAAGAGAAAATAAAGCTATCTATTGGGTTTCACTAAAAAGTCCATTGGAAGACTTGACTATTGTTGTTAAAAGACATAGGCATTCATATTATAGAGCCACAAACCACACTAGTAAAATAAAAACATGATAACATGCGATTCGAACCAATGACAGTCTTAATTTGATAGTGCAAACCCAACACCTTACTAACTGTGCTAACCAGACTGTGCATATTAGACTCACAATTTATCAGATATTTAAGTGAATAAGCTACAGTGTCCAATGTGCTAAACATAATATATTCTATGGGGTGTCATAAGCAAGTCATTAAAATACTTTCCTACTAAATTAATAAGACATAAGCATTCAATATTTGAGTAAACAAAGAGAAAATAAAGCTATCTATTGGGTTTCACTAAAAAGTCCATTGGAAGACTTGACTATTATTGTTAAAAGACATAGGCATTCATATTATAGAGCCACAAACCACACTAGCAAAATAAAAACATGATAACATGGGATTCCAACCAATGACAGTCTTTATTTGATAGTGCAAACCAACTCCTTACTAACTGTGCTAACCAGACTGTGCATACCAGACACACAATTTATCAGAGATTTAAGTGAATAAGCTACAGTGTCCAAGGTACTAAACATAATATTTTCTATGGGGTGTCATAAGCAAGTCATTAGAATACTTTCCTACTAAATTTATAAGACATAAGCATTCAATATTTGAGTAAACAAAGAGAAAATAAAGCTATCTATTGGGTTTCACTAAAGAGTCCATTGAAAGACTTGACTATTGTTGTTAAAAGACATAGGCATTCATATTATAGAGCCACAAACCACACTAGTAAAATAAAAACATGATAACATGGGATTCAAACCGACGACATTCTTAATTTGATAGTGCAAACCCAACACCTTACTAACTGTGCTAACCAGACTGTACATACCAGATGCCCAATTTATCAGATATTTAAGTGAATAAGCTACAGTGTCCAAGGTACTAAACATAATATATTCTATGGGGTGTCATAAGCAAGTCATTAGAATACTTCCTACTAAATTTATAAGACATAAGCATTCAATATTTGAGTAAACAAAGAGAAAATAAAGCTATCTATTGGGTTTCACTAAAAAGTCCATTGGAAGACTTGACTATTGTTGTTAAAAGACATAGGCATTCATATTATAGAGCCACAAACCACACTAGTAAAATAAAAACATGATAACATGCGATTCGAACCAATGACAGTCTTAATTTGATAGTGCAAACCCAACACCTTACTAACTGTGCTAACCAGACTGTGCATATTAGACTCACAATTTATCAGATATTTAAGTGAATAAGCTACAGTGTCCAATGTGCTAAACATAATATATTCTATGGGGTGTCATAAGCAAGTCATTAAAATACTTTCCTACTAAATTAATAAGACATAAGCATTCAATATTTGAGTAAACAAAGAGAAAATAAAGCTATCTATTGGGTTTCACTAAAAAGTCCATTGGAAGACTTGACTATTATTGTTAAAAGACATAGGCATTCATATTATAGAGCCACAAACCACACTAGCAAAATAAAAACATGATAACATGGGATTCCAACCAATGACAGTCTTTATTTGATAGTGCAAACCAACTCCTTACTAACTGTGCTAACCAGACTGTGCATACCAGACACACAATTTATCAGAGATTTAAGTGAATAAGCTACAGTGTCCAAGGTACTAAACATAATATTTTCTATGGGGTGTCATAAGCAAGTCATTAGAATACTTTCCTACTAAATTTATAAGACATAAGCATTCAATATTTGAGTAAACAAAGAGAAAATAAAGCTATCTATTGGGTTTCACTAAAGAGTCCATTGAAAGACTTGACTATTGTTGTTAAAAGACATAGGCATTCATATTATAGAGCCACAAACCACACTAGTAAAATAAAAACATGATAACAGGGGATTCGAACAAATGACAGTCTTAATTTGATAGTGCAAACCCAACACCTTACTAACTGTGCTAACCAGACTGTGCACACCAAAAACACAATTTAATAGATATTTAAGTGAATATGCTACAGTGTCCAAGGTACTAAACATAATATATTCTATGGGGTGTCATAAGTAAGTCATTAGAATACTTTCCTACTAAATTTATAAGACATAAGCATTCAATATTTGAGTAAACAAAGAGAAAATAAAGCTATCTATTGGGTTTCACTAAAAAGTCCATTGGAAGACTTGACTATTGTTGTTAAAAGACATAGGCATTCATATTATAGAGCCACAAACCACACTAGTAAAATAAAAATATGATAACATGGGATTTGAACCAATGAGAGTCTTACTTTGATAGTGCAAACCCAACACCTTACTAACTGTGCTAACCAGACTGTGCATACCAGACAGACAATTTATCAGAGATTTAAGTGAATAAGCTACAGTGTCCAAGGTACTAAACATAATATATTCTATGGGGTGTCATAAGCAAGTCATTAGAATACTTTCCTACTAAATTAATAAGACATAAGCATTCAATATTTGAGTAAACAAAGAGAAAATAAAGCTATCTATTGGGTTTCACTAAAGAGTCCATTGGAAGACTTGACTATTATTGTTAAAAGATATAGGCATTCATATTATAGAGCCACAAACCACACTAGTAAAATAAAAACATGATAACATGGGATTCGAACCAATGACAGTCTTAATTTGATAGTGCAAACCCAACACCTTACTAACTGTGCTAACTAGACTGTGCATATTAGACGCCCAATTTATCAGATATTTAAGTGAATAAGCTACAGTGTCCAAGGTACTAAACAGAATATATTCTATGGGGTGTCATAAGCAAGTCATTAAAATACTTTCCTACTAAATTAATAAGACATAAGCATTCAATATTTGAGTAAACAAAGAGAAAATAAAGCTATCTATTGGGTTTCACTAAAAAGTCCATTGGAAGACTTGACTATTATTGTTAAAAGACATAGGCATTCATATTATAGAGCCACAAACCACACTAGCAAAATAAAAACATGATAACATGGGATTCCAACCAATGAAAGTCTTTATTTGATAGTGCAAAGCCAACACCTTACTAACTGTGCTAACCAGACTTTGCATACCAGACACACAGTTTATCAGAGATTTAAGTGAATAGGCTACAGTGTCCAAGGTACTAAACATAATATATTCTATGGGGTGTCATAAGCAAGTCATTAGCCTACTTTCCTACTAAATTTATAAGACATAGGCATTCAATATTTGAGTAAACAAAGAGAAAATAAAGCTATCTATTGGGTTTCACTAAAAAGTCCATTGGAAGACTTGACTATTGTTGTTAAAAGACATAGGCATTCATATTATAGAGCCACAAACCACACTAGTAAAATAAAAACATGATAACATGGGATTCCAACTAATGACAGTCTTAATTTGATAGTGCAAACCCAACACCATACTAACTGTGCTAACCAGACTGTGCATACCAGACACACAATTTATCAGAGATTTAAGTGAATAAGCTACAGTGTCCAAGGTACTAAACATAATATATTCTATGGGGTGTCATAAGCAAGTCATTAGAATACTTCCTACTAAATTTATAAGACATAAGCATTCAATATTTGAGTAAACAAAGAGAAAATAAAGCTATCTATTGGGTTTCACTAAAAAGTCCATTGGAAGACTTGACTATTGTTGTTAAAAGACATAGGCATTCATATTATAGAGCCACAAACCACACTAGTAAAATAAAAACATGATAACATGCGATTCGAACCAATGACAGTCTTAATTTGATAGTGCAAACCCAACACCTTACTAACTGTGCTAACCAGACTGTGCATATTAGACTCACAATTTATCAGATATTTAAGTGAATAAGCTACAGTGTCCAATGTGCTAAACATAATATATTCTATGGGGTGTCATAAGCAAGTCATTAAAATACTTTCCTACTAAATTAATAAGACATAAGCATTCAATATTTGAGTAAACAAAGAGAAAATAAAGCTATCTATTGGGTTTCACTAAAAAGTCCATTGGAAGACTTGACTATTATTGTTAAAAGACATAGGCATTCATATTATAGAGCCACAAACCACACTAGCAAAATAAAAACATGATAACATGGGATTCCAACCAATGACAGTCTTTATTTGATAGTGCAAACCAACTCCTTACTAACTGTGCTAACCAGACTGTGCATACCAGACACACAATTTATCAGAGATTTAAGTGAATAAGCTACAGTGTCCAAGGTACTAAACATAATATTTTCTATGGGGTGTCATAAGCAAGTCATTAGAATACTTTCCTACTAAATTTATAAGACATAAGCATTCAATATTTGAGTAAACAAAGAGAAAATAAAGCTATCTATTGGGTTTCACTAAAGAGTCCATTGAAAGACTTGACTATTGTTGTTAAAAGACATAGGCATTCATATTATAGAGCCACAAACCACACTAGTAAAATAAAAACATGATAACATGGGATTCAAACCGACGACATTCTTAATTTGATAGTGCAAACCCAACACCTTACTAACTGTGCTAACCAGACTGTACATACCAGATGCCCAATTTATCAGATATTTAAGTGAATAAGCTACAGTGTCCAAGGTACTAAACATAATATATTCTATGGGGTGTCATAAGCAAGTCATTAGAATACTTCCTACTAAATTTATAAGACATAAGCATTCAATATTTGAGTAAACAAAGAGAAAATAAAGCTATCTATTGGGTTTCACTAAAAAGTCCATTGGAAGACTTGACTATTGTTGTTAAAAGACATAGGCATTCATATTATAGAGCCACAAACCACACTAGTAAAATAAAAACATGATAACATGCGATTCGAACCAATGACAGTCTTAATTTGATAGTGCAAACCCAACACCTTACTAACTGTGCTAACCAGACTGTGCATATTAGACTCACAATTTATCAGATATTTAAGTGAATAAGCTACAGTGTCCAATGTGCTAAACATAATATATTCTATGGGGTGTCATAAGCAAGTCATTAAAATACTTTCCTACTAAATTAATAAGACATAAGCATTCAATATTTGAGTAAACAAAGAGAAAATAAAGCTATCTATTGGGTTTCACTAAAAAGTCCATTGGAAGACTTGACTATTATTGTTAAAAGACATAGGCATTCATATTATAGAGCCACAAACCACACTAGCAAAATAAAAACATGATAACATGGGATTCCAACCAATGACAGTCTTTATTTGATAGTGCAAACCAACTCCTTACTAACTGTGCTAACCAGACTGTGCATACCAGACACACAATTTATCAGAGATTTAAGTGAATAAGCTACAGTGTCCAAGGTACTAAACATAATATTTTCTATGGGGTGTCATAAGCAAGTCATTAGAATACTTTCCTACTAAATTTATAAGACATAAGCATTCAATATTTGAGTAAACAAAGAGAAAATAAAGCTATCTATTGGGTTTCACTAAAGAGTCCATTGAAAGACTTGACTATTGTTGTTAAAAGACATAGGCATTCATATTATAGAGCCACAAACCACACTAGTAAAATAAAAACATGATAACATGGGATTCAAACCGACGACATTCTTAATTTGATAGTGCAAACCCAACACCTTACTAACTGTGCTAACCAGACTGTACATACCAGATGCCCAATTTATCAGATATTTAAGTGAATAAGCTACAGTGTCCAAGGTACTAAACATAATATATTCTATGGGGTGTCATAAGCAAGTCATTAGAATACTTTCCTACTTAATTTATAAGACATAAGCATTCAATATTTGAGTAAACAAAGAGAAAATAAAGCTATCTGTTGGGTTTCACTAAAAAGTCCATTGGAAGACTTGACTATTGTTGTTAAAAGACATAGGCATTCATATTATAGAGCCACAAACCACACTAGTAAAATAAAAACATGATAACATGGGATTCGAACCAATTACAGTATTAATTTGATAGTGCAAACCCAACACCTTACTAACTGTGCTAACCAGACTGTGCATACCAGACACACAATTTATCAGAGATTTAAGTGAATAAGCTACAGTGTCCAAGGTACTAAACATAATATTTTCTATGGGGTGTCATAAGCAAGTCATTAGAATACTTTCCTACTAAATTTATAAGACATAAGCATTCAATGTTTGAGTAAACAAAGAGAAAATAAAGCTATCTATTGGGTTTCACTAAAAAGTCCATTGGAAGGCTTGACTATTGTTGTTAAAAGACATAGGCATTCATATTATAGAGCCACAAACCACACTAGTAAAATAAAAACATGATAACATGGGATTCGAACCGACAACAGTCTTAATTTGATAGTGCAAACCCAACACCTTACTAACTGTGCTAACCAGACTGTACATACCAGACACCCAATTTATCAGATATTTAAGTGAATAAGCTACAGTGTCCAAGGTACTAAACATAATATATTCTATGGGGTGTCATAAGCAAGTCATTAGAATACTTTCCTACTAAATTTATAAGACATAAGCATTCAATATTTGAGTAAACAAAGAGAAAATAAAGCTATCTGTTGGGTTTCACTAAAAAGTCCATTGGAAGACTTGACTATTGTTGTTAAAAGACATAGGCATTCATATTATAGAGCCACAAACCACACTAGTAAAATAAAAACATGATAACATGGGATTCGAACCAATTACAGTATTAATTTGATAGTGCAAACCAAACACCTTACTAACTGTGCTAACCAGACTGTGCATACCAGACACACAATTTATCAGAGATTTAAGTGAATAAGCTACAGTGTCCAAGGTACTAAACATAATATTTTCTATGGGGTGTCATAAGCAAGTCATTGGAATACTTTCCTACTAAATTTATAAGACATAAGCATTCAATATTTGAGTAAACAAAGAGAAAATAAAGCTATCTATTGGGTTTCACTAAAGAGTCCATTGAAAGACTTGACTATTGTTGTTAAAAGACATAGGCATTCATATTATAGAGCCACAAACCACACTAGTAAAATAAAAACATGATAACATGGGATTTGAACCAATGACAGTCTTAATTTGATAGTGCAAACCCAACACCTTACTAACTGTGCTAACCAGACTGTGCATACCAGACACACAATATATCAGAGATTTAAGTGAATAAGCTACAGTGTCCAAGGTACTAAACATAATATTTTCTATGGGGTGTCATAAGCAAGTCATTAGAATACTTTCCTACTAAATTTATAAGACATAAGCACTCAATATTTGAGTAAACAAAGAGAAAATAAAGCTATCTATTGGGTTTCACTAAAAAGTCCATTGGAAGACTTGACTATTGTTGTTAAAAGACATAGGCATTCATATTATAGAGCCACAAACCACACTAGTAAAATAAAAACATGATAACATGGGATTTGAACCAATGAGAGTCTTACTTTGATAGTGCAAACCCAACACCTTACTAACTGTGCTAACCAGACTGTGCATACCAGACAGACAATTTATCAGAGATTTAAGTGAATAAGCTACAGTGTCCAAGGTACTAAACATAATATATTCTATGGGGTGTCATAAGCAAGTCATTAGAATACTTTCCTACTAAATTAATAAGACATAAGCATTCAATATTTGAGTAAACAAAGAGAAAATAAAGCTATCTATTGGGTTTCACTAAAGAGTCCATTGGAAGACTTGACTATTATTGTTAAAAGATATAGGCATTCATATTATAGAGCCACAAACCACACTAGTAAAATAAAAACATGATAACATGGGATTCGAACAAATGACAGTCTTAATTTGATAGTGCAAACCCAACACCTTACTAACTGTGCTAACTAGACTGTGCATATTAGACGCCCAATTTATCAGATATTTAAGTGAATAAGCTACAGTGTCCAAGGTACTAAACAGAATATATTCTATGGGGTGTCATAAGCAAGTCATTAAAATACTTTCCTACTAAATTAATAAGACATAAGCATTCAATATTTGAGTAAACAAAGAGAAAATAAAGCTATCTATTGGGTTTCACTAAAAAGTCCATTGGAAGACTTGACTATTATTGTTAAAAGACATAGGCATTCATATTATAGAGCCACAAACCACACTAGCAAAATAAAAACATGATAACATGGGATTCCAACCAATGAAAGTCTTTATTTGATAGTGCAAAGCCAACACCTTACTAACTGTGCTAACCAGACTTTGCATACCAGACACACAGTTTATCAGAGATTTAAGTGAATAGGCTACAGTGTCCAAGGTACTAAACATAATATATTCTATGGGGTGTCATAAGCAAGTCATTAGCCTACTTTCCTACTAAATTTATAAGACATAGGCATTCAATATTTGAGTAAACAAAGAGAAAATAAAGCTATCTATTGGGTTTCACTAAAAAGGCAAATTGGAAGACTTGACTATTGTTGTTAAAAGACATAGGCATTCATATTATAGAGCCACAAACCACACTAGTAAAATAAAAACATGATAACATGGGATTCCAACTAATGACAGTCTTAATTTGATAGTGCAAACCCAACACCATACTTTCTGTGCTAACCAGACTGTGCATACCAGACACACAATTTATCAGAGATTTAAGTGAATAAGCTACAGTGTCCAAGGTACTAAACATAATATATTCTATGGGGTGTCATAAGCAAGTCATTAGAATACTTCCTACTAAATTTATAAGACATAAGCATTCAATATTTGAGTAAACAAAGAGAAAATAAAGCTATCTATTGGGTTTCACTAAAAAGTCCATTGGAAGACTTGACTATTGTTGTTAAAAGACATAGGCATTCATATTATAGAGCCACAAACCACACTAGTAAAATAAAAACATGATAACATGCGATTCGAACCAATGACAGTCTTAATTTGATAGTGCAAACCCAACACCTTACTAACTGTGCTAACCAGACTGTGCATACCAGACACACAATTTATCAGAGATTTAAGTGAATAAGCTACAGTGTCCAAGGTACTAAACATAATATATTCTATGGGGTGTCATAAGCAAGTCATTAGAATACTTTCCTACTAAATTAATAAGACATAAGCATTCAATATTTGAGTAAACAAAGAGAAAATAAAGCTATCTATTGGGTTTCACTAAAAAGTCCATTGGAAGACTTGACTATTATTGTTAAAAGATATAGGCATTCATATTATAGAGCCACAAACCACACTAGTAAAATAAAAACATGATAACATGGAATTTGAACCAATGACAGTCTTAATTTGATAGTGCAAACCCAACACCTTACTAACTGTGCTAACCAGACTGTGCATATTAGACTCACAATTTATCAGATATTTAAGTGAATAAGCTACAGTGTCCAATGTGCTAAACATAATATATTCTATGGGGTGTCATAAGCAAGTCATTAAAATACTTTCCTACTAAATTAATAAGACATAAGCATTCAATATTTGAGTAAACAAAGAGAAAATAAAGCTATCTATTGGGTTTCACTAAAAAGTCCATTGGAAGACTTGACTATTATTGTTAAAAGACATAGGCATTCATATTATAGAGCCACAAACCACACTAGCAAAATAAAAACATGATAACATGGGATTCCAACCAATGACAGTCTTTATTTGATAGTGCAAAGCCAACTCCTTACTAACTGTGCTAACCAGACTTTGCATACCAGACGCACAGTTTATCAGAGATTTAAGTGAATAGGCTACAGTGTCCAAGGTACTAAACATAATATATTCTATGGGGTGTCATAAGTAAGTCATTAGAAAACTTTCCTACTAAATTTATAAGACATAAGTATTCAATATTTGAGTAAACAAAGAGAAAATAAAGCTATCTATTGGGTTTCACTAAAAAGTCCATTGGAAGACTTGACTGTTGTTGTTAAAAGACATAGGCATTCATATTATAGAGCCACAAACCACACTAGTAAAATAAAAACATGATAACAGGGGATTCGAACAAATGACAGTCTTAATTTGATAGTGCAAACCCAACACCTTACTAACTGTGCTAACCAGACTGTGCACACCAAAAACACAATTTATCAGAGATTTAAGTGAATAAGCTACAGTGTCCAAGGTACTAAACATAATATATTCTATGGGGTGTCATAAGTAAGTAATTAGAATACTTTCCTACTAAATTTATAAGACATAAGCATTCAATATTTGAGTAAACAAAGAGAAAATAAAGCTATCTATTGGGTTTCACTAAAAAGTCCATTGGAAGACTTGACTATTGTTGTTAAAAGACATAGGCATTCATATTATAGAGCCACAAACCACACTAGTAAAATAAAAACATGATAACATGCGATTTGAACCAATGACAGTCTTAATTTGATAGTGCAAACCCAACACCTTACTAACTGTGCTAACCAGACTGTGCATACCAGAAACACAATTTTTCAGAGATTTAAGTGAATAAGCTACAGTGTCCAAGGTACTAAACATAATATATTCTATGGGGTGTCATAAGTAAGTCATTAGAATACTTTCCTACTAAATTTATAAGACATAGGCATTCAATATTTTAGTAAACAAAGAGAAAATAAAGCTATCTATTGGGTTTCACTAAAAAGTCCATTGGAAGACTTGACTATTGTTGTTAAAAGACATAGGCATTCATATTATAGAGCCACAAACCACACTAGTAAAATAAAAACATGATAACATGCGATTCGAACTAATGACAGTCTTAATTTGATAGTGCAAACCCAACACATTACTAACTGTGCTAACCAGACTGTGCATACCAGACACACAATTTATCAGAGATTTAAGTGAATAAGCTACAGTGTCCAAGGTACTAAACATAATATATTCTATGGGGTGTCATAAGCAAGTCATTAGACTACTTTCCTACTAAAGTTATAAGACATAAGCATTCAATATTTGAGTAAACAAAGAGAAAATAAAGCTATCTATTGGTTTTCACTAAAAAGTCCATTGGAAGACTTGACTATTGTTGTTAAAAGACATAGGCATTCATATTATAGAGCCACAAACCACACTAGTAAAATAAAAACATGATAACATGGGATTTGAACCAATGACAGTCTTAATTTGATAGTGCAAACCCAACACCTTACTAACTGTGCTAACCAGACTGTGCATACAAGGCAGACAATTTATCAGAGATTTAAGTGAATAAGCTACAGTGTCCAAGGTACTAAACATAATATATTCTATGGGGTGTCATAAGCAAGTCATTAGAATACTTTCCTACTAAATTTATAAGACATAAGTATTCAATATTTGAGTAAACAAAGAGAAAATAAAGCTATCTATTGTGTTTCACTAAAAAGTCCATTGGAAGACTTGACTATTATTGTTAAAAGACATAGGCATTCATATTATAGAGCCACAAACCACACTAGCAAAATAAAAACATGATAACATGGGATTCCAACCAATGACAGTCTTTATTTGATAGTGCAAAGCCAACTCCTTACTAACTGTGCTAACCAGACTTTGCATACCAGATGCACAGTTTATCAGAGATTTAAGTGAATAGGCTACAGTGTCCAAGGTACTAAACATAATATATTCTATGGGGTGTCATAAGTAAGTCATTAGAAAACTTTCCTACTAAATTTATAAGACATAAGTATTCAATATTTGAGTAAACAAAGAGAAAATAAAGCTATCTATTGGGTTTCACTAAAAAGTCCATTGGAAGACTTGACTGTTGTTGTTAAAAGACATAGGCATTCATATTATAGAGCCACAAACCACACTAGTAAAATAAAAACATGATAACAGGGGATTCGAACAAATGACAGTCTTAATTTGATAGTGCAAACCCAACACTTTACTAACTGTGCTAACCAGACTGTGCACACCAAAAACACAATTTATCAGAGATTTAAGTGAATAAGCTACAGTGTCCAAGGTACTAAACATAATATATTCTATGGGGTGTCATAAGTAAGTCATTAGAATACTTTCCTACTAAATTTATAAGACATAAGCATTCAATATTTGAGTAAACAAAGAGAAAATAAAGCTATCTATTGGGTTTCACTAAAAAGTCCATTGGAAGACTTGACTATTGTTGTTAAAAGACATAGGCATTCATATTATAGAGCCACAAACCACACTAGTAAAATAAAAACATGATAACATGCGATTTGAACCAATGGCAGTCTTAATTTGATAGTGCAAACCCAACACCTTACTAACTGTGCTAACCAGACTGTGCATACCAGAAACACAATTTTTCAGAGATTTAAGTGAATAAGCTACAGTGTCCAAGGTACTAAACATAATATATTCTATGGGGTGTCATAAGTAAGTCATTAGAATACTTTCCTACTAAATTTATAAGACATAGGCATTCAATATTTTAGTAAACAAAGAGAAAATAAAGCTATCTATTGGGTTTCACTAAAAAGTCCATTGGAAGACTTGACTATTGTTGTTAAAAGACATAGGCATTCATATTATAGAGCCACAAACCACACTAGTAAAATAAAAACATGATAACATGCGATTCGAACCAATGACAGTCTTAATTTGATAGTGCAAACCCAACACCTTACTAACTGTGCTAACCAGACTGTGCATACCAGACACACAATTTATCAGAGATTTAAGTGAATAAGCTACAGTGTCCAAGGTACTAAACATAATATATTCTATGGGGTGTCATAAGCAAGTCATTAGAATACTTTCCTACTAAATTAATAAGACATAAGCATTCAATATTTGAGTAAACAAAGAGAAAATAAAGCTATCTATTGGGTTTCACTAAAAAGTCCATTGGAAGACTTGACTATTATTGTTAAAAGATATAGGCATTCATATTATAGAGCCACAAACCACACTAGTAAAATAAAAACATGATAACATGGGATTTGAACCAATGACAGTCTTAATTTGATAGTGCAAACCCAACACCTTACTAACTGTGCTAACCAGACTGTGCATATTAGACTCACAATTTATCAGATATTTAAGTGAATAAGCTACAGTGTCCAATGTGCTAAACATAATATATTCTATGGGGTGTCATAAGCAAGTCATTAAAATACTTTCCTACTAAATTAATAAGACATAAGCATTCAATATTTGAGTAAACAAAGAGAAAATAAAGCTATCTATTGGGTTTCACTAAAAAGTCCATTGGAAGACTTGACTATTATTGTTAAAAGACATAGGCATTCATATTATAGAGCCACAAACCACACTAGCAAAATAAAAACATGATAACATGGGATTCCAACCAATGACAGTCTTTATTTGATAGTCCAAAGCAAACTCCTTACTAACTGTGCTAACCAGACTTTGCATACCAGACGCACAGTTTATCAGAGATTTAAGTGAATAGGCTACAGTGTCCAAGGTACTAAACATAATATATTCTATGGGGTGTCATAAGTAAGTCATTAGAATACTTTCCTACTAAATTTATAAGACATAAGCATTCAATATTTGAGTAAACAAAGAGAAAATAAAGCTATCTATTGGGTTTCACTAAAAAGTCCATTGGAAGACTTGACTATTGTTGTTAAAAGACATAGGCATTCATATTATAGAGCCACAAACCACACTAGTAAAATAAAAACATGATAACATGCAATTTGAACCAATGACAGTCTTAATTTGATAGTGCAAACCCAACACCTGACTAACTGTGCTAACCAGACTGTGCATACCAGAAACACAATTTTTCAGAGATTTAAGTGAATAAGCTACAGTGTCCAAGGTACTAAACATAATATATTCTATGGGGTGTCATAAGTAAGTCATTAGAATACTTTCCTACTAAATTTATAAGACATAGGCATTCAATATTTTAGTAAACAAAGAGAAAATAAAGCTATCTATTGGGTTTCACTAAAAAGTCCATTGGAAGACTTGACTATTGTTGTTAAAAGACATAGGCATTCATATTATAGAGCCACAAACCACACTAGTAAAATAAAAACATGATAACATGCGATTCGAACTAATGACAGTCTTAATTTGATAGTGCAAACCCAACACATTACTAACTGTGCTAACCAGACTGTGCATACCAGACACACAATTTATCAGAGATTTAAGTGAATAAGCTACAGTGTCCAAGGTACTAAACATAATATATTCTATGGGGTGTCATAAGCAAGTCATTAGACTACTTTCCTACTAAAGTTATAAGACATAAGCATTCAATATTTGAGTAAACAAAGAGAAAATAAAGCTATCTATTGGTTTTCACTAAAAAGTCCATTGGAAGACTTGACTATTCTTGTTAAAAGACATAGGCATTCATATTATAGAGCCACAAACCACACTAGTAAAATAAAAACATGATAACATGGGATTTGAACCAATGACAGTCTTAATTTGATAGTGCAAACCCAACACCTTACTAACTGTGCTAACCAGACTGTGCATACCAGGCAGACAATTTATCAGAGATTTAAGTGAATAAGCTACAGTGTCCAAGGTACTAAACATAATATATTCTATGGGGTGTCATAAGCAAGTCATTAGAATACTTTCCTACTAAATTTATAAGACATAAGTATTCAATATTTGAGTAAACAAAGAGAAAATAAAGCTATCTATTGGGTTTCACTAAAAAGTCCATTGGAAGACTTGACTATTGTTGTTAAAAGACATAGGCATTCATATTATAGAGCCACAAACCACACTAGTAAAATAAAAACATGATAACATGCGATTCGAACCAATGACAGTCTTAATTTGATAGTGCAAACCCAACACCTTACTAACTGTGCTAACCAGACTGTGCATATTAGACTCACAATTTATCAGATATTTAAGTGAATAAGCTACAGTGTCCAATGTGCTAAACATAATATATTCTATGGGGTGTCATAAGCAAGTCATTAAAATACTTTCCTACTAAATTAATAAGACATAAGCATTCAATATTTGAGTAAACAAAGAGAAAATAAAGCTATCTATTGGGTTTCACTAAAAAGTCCATTGGAAGGCTTGACTATTGTTGTTAAAAGACATAGGCATTCATATTATAGAGCCACAAACCACACTAGTAAAATAAAAACATGATAACATGGGATTCGAACCGACAACAGTCTTAATTTGATAGTGCAAACCCAACACCTTACTAACTGTGCTAACCAGACTGTACATACCAGACACCCAATTTATCAGATATTTAAGTGAATAAGCTACAGTGTCCAAGGTACTAAACATAATATATTCTATGGGGTGTCATAAGCAAGTCATTAGAATACTTTCCTACTAAATTTATAAGACATAAGCATTCAATATTTGAGTAAACAAAGAGAAAATAAAGCTATCTGTTGGGTTTCACTAAAAAGTCCATTGGAAGACTTGACTATTGTTGTTAAAAGACATAGGCATTCATATTATAGAGCCACAAACCACACTAGTAAAATAAAAACATGATAACATGGGATTCGAACCAATTACAGTATTAATTTGATAGTGCAAACCCAACACCTTACTAACTGTGCTAACCAGACTGTGCATACCAGACATACAATTTATCAGAGATTTAAGTGAATAAGCTACAGTGTCCAAGGTACTAAACATAATATTTTCTATGGGGTGTCATAAGCAAGTCATTGGAATACTTTCCTACTAAATTTATAAGACATAAGCATTCAATATTTGAGTAAACAAAGAGAAAATAAAGCTATCTATTGGGTTTCACTAAAGAGTCCATTGAAAGACTTGACTATTGTTGTTAAAAGACATAGGCATTCATATTATAGAGCCACAAACCACACTAGTAAAATAAAAACATGATAACATGGGATTTGAACCAATGACAGTCTTAATTTGATAGTGCAAACCCAACACCTTACTAACTGTGCTAACCAGACTGTGCATACCAGACACACAATTTATCAGAGATTTAAGTGAATAAGCTACAGTGTCCAAGGTACTAAACATAATATTTTCTATGGGGTGTCATAAGCAAGTCATTAGAATACTTTCCTACTAAATTTATAAGACATAAGCACTCAATATTTGAGTAAACAAAGAGAAAATAAAGCTATCTATTGGGTTTCACTAAAAAGTCCATTGGAAGACTTGACTATTGTTGTTAAAAGACATAGGCATTCATATTATAGAGCCACAAACCACACTAGTAAAATAAAAACATGATAACATGGGATTTGAACCAATGAGAGTCTTACTTTGATAGTGCAAACCCAAGACCTTACTAACTGTGCTAACCAGACTGTGCATACCAGACAGACAATTTATCAGAGATTTAAGTGAATAAGCTACAGTGTCCAAGGTACTAAACATAATATATTCTATGGGGTGTCATAAGCAAGTCATTAGAATACTTTCCTACTAAATTAATAAGACATAAGCATTCAATATTTGAGTAAACAAAGAGAAAATAAAGCTATCTATTGGGTTTCACTAAAGAGTCCATTGGAAGACTTGACTATTATTGTTAAAAGATATAGGCATTCATATTATAGAGCCACAAACCACACTAGTAAAATAAAAACATGATAACATGGGATTCGAACAAATGACAGTCTTAATTTGATAGTGCAAACCCAACACCTTACTAACTGTGCTAACTAGACTGTGCATATTAGACGCCCAATTTATCAGATATTTAAGTGAATAAGCTACAGTGTCCAAGGTACTAAACAGAATATATTCTATGGGGTGTCATAAGCAAGTCATTAAAATACTTTCCTACTAAATTAATAAGACATAAGCATTCAATATTTGAGTAAACAAAGAGAAAATAAAGCTATCTATTGGGTTTCACTAAAAAGTCCATTGGAAGACTTGACTATTATTGTTAAAAGACATAGGCATTCATATTATAGAGCCACAAACCACACTAGCAAAATAAAAACATGATAACATGGGATTCCAACCAATGAAAGTCTTTATTTGATAGTGCAAAGCCAACACCTTACTAACTGTGCTAACCAGACTTTGCATACCAGACACACAGTTTATCAGAGATTTAAGTGAATAGGCTACAGTGTCCAAGGTACTAAACATAATATATTCTATGGGGTGTCATAAGCAAGTCATTAGCCTACTTTCCTACTAAATTTATAAGACATAGGCATTCAATATTTGAGTAAACAAAGAGAAAATAAAGCTATCTATTGGGTTTCACTAAAAAGGCAAATTGGAAGACTTGACTATTGTTGTTAAAAGACATAGGCATTCATATTATAGAGCCACAAACCACACTAGTAAAATAAAAACATGATAACATGGGATTCCAACTAATGACAGTCTTAATTTGATAGTGCAAACCCAACACCATACTAACTGTGCTAACCAGACTGTGCATACCAGACACACAATTTATCAGAGATTTAAGTGAATAAGCTACAGTGTCCAAGGTACTAAACATAATATTTTCTATGGGGTGTCATAAGCAAGTCATTAGAATACTTTCCTACTAAATTTATAAGACATAAGCACTCAATATTTGAGTAAACAAAGAGAAAATAAAGCTATCTATTGGGTTTCACTAAAAAGTCCATTGGAAGACTTGACTATTGTTGTTAAAAGACATAGGCATTCATATTATAGAGCCACAAACCACACTAGTAAAATAAAAACATGATAACATGGGATTTGAACCAATGAGAGTCTTACTTTGATAGTGCAAACCCAACACCTTACTAACTGTGCTAACCAGACTGTGCATACCAGACAGACAATTTATCAGAGATTTAAGTGAATAAGCTACAGTGTCCAAGGTACTAAACATAATATATTCTATGGGGTGTCATAAGCAAGTCATTAGAATACTTTCCTACTAAATTAATAAGACATAAGCATTCAATATTTGAGTAAACAAAGAGAAAATAAAGCTATCTATTGGGTTTCACTAAAGAGTCCATTGGAAGACTTGACTATTATTGTTAAAAGATATAGGCATTCATATTATAGAGCCACAAACCACACTAGTAAAATAAAAACATGATAACATGGGATTCGAACAAATGACAGTCTTAATTTGATAGTGCAAACCCAACACCTTACTAACTGTGCTAACTAGACTGTGCATATTAGACGCCCAATTTATCAGATATTTAAGTGAATAAGCTACAGTGTCCAAGGTACTAAACAGAATATATTCTATGGGGTGTCATAAGCAAGTCATTAAAATACTTTCCTACTAAATTAATAAGACATAAGCATTCAATATTTGAGTAAACAAAGAGAAAATAAAGCTATCTATTGGGTTTCACTAAAAAGTCCATTGGAAGACTTGACTATTATTGTTAAAAGACATAGGCATTCATATTATAGAGCCACAAACCACACTAGCAAAATAAAAACATGATAACATGGGATTCCAACCAATGAAAGTCTTTATTTGATAGTGCAAAGCCAACACCTTACTAACTGTGCTAACCAGACTTTGCATACCAGACACACAGTTTATCAGAGATTTAAGTGAATAGGCTACAGTGTCCAAGGTACTAAACATAATATATTCTATGGGGTGTCATAAGCAAGTCATTAGCCTACTTTCCTACTAAATTTATAAGACATAGGCATTCAATATTTGAGTAAACAAAGAGAAAATAAAGCTATCTATTGGGTTTCACTAAAAAGGCAAATTGGAAGACTTGACTATTGTTGTTAAAAGACATAGGCATTCATATTATAGAGCCACAAACCACACTAGTAAAATAAAAACATGATAACATGGGATTCCAACTAATGACAGTCTTAATTTGATAGTGCAAACCCAACACCATACTAACTGTGCTAACCAGACTGTGCATACCAGACACACAATTTATCAGAGATTTAAGTGAATAAGCTACAGTGTCCAAGGTACTAAACATAATATATTCTATGGGGTGTCATAAGCAAGTCATTAGAATACTTCCTACTAAATTTATAAGACATAAGCATTCAATATTTGAGTAAACAAAGAGAAAATAAAGCTATCTATTGGGTTTCACTAAAAAGTCCATTGGAAGACTTGACTATTGTTGTTAAAAGACATAGGCATTCATATTATAGAGCCACAAACCACACTAGTAAAATAAAAACATGATAACATGCGATTCGAACCAATGACAGTCTTAATTTGATAGTGCAAACCCAACACCTTACTAACTGTGCTAACCAGACTGTGCATACCAGACACACAATTTATCAGAGATTTAAGTGAATAAGCTACAGTGTCCAAGGTACTAAACATAATATATTCTATGGGGTGTCATAAGCAAGTCATTAGAATACTTTCCTACTAAATTAATAAGACATAAGCATTCAATATTTGAGTAAACAAAGAGAAAATAAAGCTATCTATTGGGTTTCACTAAAAAGTCCATTGGAAGACTTGACTATTATTGTTAAAAGATATAGGCATTCATATTATAGAGCCACAAACCACACTAGTAAAATAAAAACATGATAACATGGAATTTGAACCAATGACAGTCTTAATTTGATAGTGCAAACCCAACACCTTACTAACTGTGCTAACCAGACTGTGCATATTAGACTCACAATTTATCAGATATTTAAGTGAATAAGCTACAGTGTCCAATGTGCTAAACATAATATATTCTATGGGGTGTCATAAGCAAGTCATTAAAATACTTTCCTACTAAATTAATAAGACATAAGCATTCAATATTTGAGTAAACAAAGAGAAAATAAAGCTATCTATTGGGTTTCACTAAAAAGTCCATTGGAAGACTTGACTATTATTGTTAAAAGACATAGGCATTCATATTATAGAGCCACAAACCACACTAGCAAAATAAAAACATGATAACATGGGATTCCAACCAATGACAGTCTTTATTTGATAGTGCAAAGCCAACTCCTTACTAACTGTGCTAACCAGACTTTGCATACCAGACGCACAGTTTATCAGAGATTTAAGTGAATAGGCTACAGTGTCCAAGGTACTAAACATAATATATTCTATGGGGTGTCATAAGTAAGTCATTAGAAAACTTTCCTACTAAATTTATAAGACATAAGTATTCAATATTTGAGTAAACAAAGAGAAAATAAAGCTATCTATTGGGTTTCACTAAAAAGTCCATTGGAAGACTTGACTGTTGTTGTTAAAAGACATAGGCATTCATATTATAGAGCCACAAACCACACTAGTAAAATAAAAACATGATAACAGGGGATTCGAACAAATGACAGTCTTAATTTGATAGTGCAAACCCAACACCTTACTAACTGTGCTAACCAGACTGTGCACACCAAAAACACAATTTATCAGAGATTTAAGTGAATAAGCTACAGTGTCCAAGGTACTAAACATAATATATTCTATGGGGTGTCATAAGTAAGTCATTAGAATACTTTCCTACTAAATTTATAAGACATAAGCATTCAATATTTGAGTAAACAAAGAGAAAATAAAGCTATCTATTGGGTTTCACTAAAAAGTCCATTGGAAGACTTGACTATTGTTGTTAAAAGACATAGGCATTCATATTATAGAGCCACAAACCACACTAGTAAAATAAAAACATGATAACATGCGATTTGAACCAATGACAGTCTTAATTTGATAGTGCAAACCCAACACCTTACTAACTGTGCTAACCAGACTGTGCATACCAGAAACACAATTTTTCAGAGATTTAAGTGAATAAGCTACAGTGTCCAAGGTACTAAACATAATATATTCTATGGGGTGTCATAAGTAAGTCATTAGAATACTTTCCTACTAAATTTATAAGACATAGGCATTCAATATTTTAGTAAACAAAGAGAAAATAAAGCTATCTATTGGGTTTCACTAAAAAGTCCATTGGAAGACTTGACTATTGTTGTTAAAAGACATAGGCATTCATATTATAGAGCCACAAACCACACTAGTAAAATAAAAACATGATAACATGCGATTCGAACTAATGACAGTCTTAATTTGATAGTGCAAACCCAACACATTACTAACTGTGCTAACCAGACTGTGCATACCAGACACACAATTTATCAGAGATTTAAGTGAATAAGCTACAGTGTCCAAGGTACTAAACATAATATATTCTATGGGGTGTCATAAGCAAGTCATTAGACTACTTTCCTACTAAAGTTATAAGACATAAGCATTCAATATTTGAGTAAACAAAGAGAAAATAAAGCTATCTATTGGTTTTCACTAAAAAGTCCATTGGAAGACTTGACTATTGTTGTTAAAAGACATAGGCATTCATATTATAGAGCCACAAACCACACTAGTAAAATAAAAACATGATAACATGGGATTTGAACCAATGACAGTCTTAATTTGATAGTGCAAACCCAACACCTTACTAACTGTGCTAACCAGACTGTGCATACCAGGCAGACAATTTATCAGAGATTTAAGTGAATAAGCTACAGTGTCCAAGGTACTAAACATAATATATTCTATGGGGTGTCATAAGCAAGTCATTAGAATACTTTCCTACTAAATTTATAAGACATAAGTATTCAATATTTGAGTAAACAAAGAGAAAATAAAGCTATCTATTGTGTTTCACTAAAAAGTCCATTGGAAGACTTGACTATTATTGTTAAAAGACATAGGCATTCATATTATAGAGCCACAAACCACACTAGCAAAATAAAAACATGATAACATGGGATTCCAACCAATGACAGTCTTTATTTGATAGTGCAAAGCCAACTCCTTACTAACTGTGCTAACCAGACTTTGCATACCAGATGCACAGTTTATCAGAGATTTAAGTGAATAGGCTACAGTGTCCAAGGTACTAAACATAATATATTCTATGGGGTGTCATAAGTAAGTCATTAGAAAACTTTCCTACTAAATTTATAAGACATAAGTATTCAATATTTGAGTAAACAAAGAGAAAATAAAGCTATCTATTGGGTTTCACTAAAAAGTCCATTGGAAGACTTGACTGTTGTTGTTAAAAGACATAGGCATTCATATTATAGAGCCACAAACCACACTAGTAAAATAAAAACATGATAACAGGGGATTCGAACAAATGACAGTCTTAATTTGATAGTGCAAACCCAACACCTTACTAACTGTGCTAACCAGACTGTGCACACCAAAAACACAATTTATCAGAGATTTAAGTGAATAAGCTACAGTGTCCAAGGTACTAAACATAATATATTCTATGGGGTGTCATAAGTAAGTCATTAGAATACTTTCCTACTAAATTTATAAGACATAAGCATTCAATATTTGAGTAAACAAAGAGAAAATAAAGCTATCTATTGGGTTTCACTAAAAAGTCCATTGGAAGACTTGACTATTGTTGTTAAAAGACATAGGCATTCATATTATAGAGCCACAAACCACACTAGTAAAATAAAAACATGATAACATGCGATTTGAACCAATGACAGTCTTAATTTGATAGTGCAAACCCAACACCTTACTAACTGTGCTAACCAGACTGTGCATACCAGAAACACAATTTTTCAGAGATTTAAGTGAATAAGCTACAGTGTCCAAGGTACTAAACATAATATATTCTATGGGGTGTCATAAGTAAGTCATTAGAATACTTTCCTACTAAATTTATAAGACATAGGCATTCAATATTTTAGTAAACAAAGAGAAAATAAAGCTATCTATTGGGTTTCACTAAAAAGTCCATTGGAAGACTTGACTATTGTTGTTAAAAGACATAGGCATTCATATTATAGAGCCACAAACCACACTAGTAAAATAAAAACATGATAACATGCGATTCGAACCAATGACAGTCTTAATTTGATAGTGCAAACCCAACACCTTACTAACTGTGCTAACCAGACTGTGCATACCAGACACACAATTTATCAGAGATTTAAGTGAATAAGCTACAGTGTCCAAGGTACTAAACATAATATATTCTATGGGGTGTCATAAGCAAGTCATTAGAATACTTTCCTACTAAATTAATAAGACATAAGCATTCAATATTTGAGTAAACAAAGAGAAAATAAAGCTATCTATTGGGTTTCACTAAAAAGTCCATTGGAAGACTTGACTATTATTGTTAAAAGATATAGGCATTCATATTATAGAGCCACAAACCACACTAGTAAAATAAAAACATGATAACATGGGATTTGAACCAATGACAGTCTTAATTTGATAGTGCAAACCCAACACCTTACTAACTGTGCTAACCAGACTGTGCATATTAGACTCACAATTTATCAGATATTTAAGTGAATAAGCTACAGTGTCCAATGTGCTAAACATAATATATTCTATGGGGTGTCATAAGCAAGTCATTAAAATACTTTCCTACTAAATTAATAAGACATAAGCATTCAATATTTGAGTAAACAAAGAGAAAATAAAGCTATCTATTGGGTTTCACTAAAAAGTCCATTGGAAGACTTGACTATTATTGTTAAAAGACATAGGCATTCATATTATAGAGCCACAAACCACACTAGCAAAATAAAAACATGATAACATGGGATTCCAACCAATGACAGTCTTTATTTGATAGTCCAAAGCAAACTCCTTACTAACTGTGCTAACCAGACTTTGCATACCAGACGCACAGTTTATCAGAGATTTAAGTGAATAGGCTACAGTGTCCAAGGTACTAAACATAATATATTCTATGGGGTGTCATAAGTAAGTCATTAGAAAACTTTCCTACTAAATTTATAAGACATAAGTATTCAATATTTGAGTAAACAAAGAGAAAATAAAGCTATCTATTGGGTTTCACTAAAAAGTCCATTGGAAGACTTGACTGTTGTTGTTAAAAGACATAGGCATTCATATTATAGAGCCACAAACCACACTAGTAAAATAAAAACATGATAACAGGGGATTCGAACAAATGACAGTCTTAATTTGATAGTGCAAACCCAACACCTTACTAACTGTGCTAACCAGACTGTGCACACCAAAAACACAATTTATCAGAGATTTAAGTGAATAAGCTACAGTGTCCAAGGTACTAAACATAATATATTCTATGGGGTGTCATAAGTAAGTCATTAGAATACTTTCCTACTAAATTTATAAGACATAAGCATTCAATATTTGAGTAAACAAAGAGAAAATAAAGCTATCTATTGGGTTTCACTAAAAAGTCCATTGGAAGACTTGACTATTGTTGTTAAAAGACATAGGCATTCATATTATAGAGCCACAAACCACACTAGTAAAATAAAAACATGATAACATGCGATTTGAACCAATGACAGTCTTAATTTGATAGTGCAAACCCAACACCTTACTAACTGTGCTAACCAGACTGTGCATACCAGAAACACAATTTTTCAGAGATTTAAGTGAATAAGCTACAGTGTCCAAGGTACTAAACATAATATATTCTATGGGGTGTCATAAGTAAGTCATTAGAATACTTTCCTACTAAATTTATAAGACATAGGCATTCAATATTTTAGTAAACAAAGAGAAAATAAAGCTATCTATTGGGTTTCACTAAAAAGTCCATTGGAAGACTTGACTGTTGTTGTTAAAAGACATAGGCATTCATATTATAGAGCCACAAACCACACTAGTAAAATAAAAACATGATAACAGGGGATTCGAACAAATGACAGTCTTAATTTGATAGTGCAAACCCAACACCTTACTAACTGTGCTAACCAGACTGTGCACACCAAAAACACAATTTATCAGAGATTTAAGTGAATAAGCTACAGTGTCCAAGGTACTAAACATAATATATTCTATGGGGTGTCATAAGTAAGTCATTAGAATACTTTCCTACTAAATTTATAAGACATAAGCATTCAATATTTGAGTAAACAAAGAGAAAATAAAGCTATCTATTGGGTTTCACTAAAAAGTCCATTGGAAGACTTGACTATTGTTGTTAAAAGACATAGGCATTCATATTATAGAGCCACAAACCACACTAGTAAAATAAAAACATGATAACATGCGATTTGAACCAATGACAGTCTTAATTTGATAGTGCAAACCCAACACCTTACTAACTGTGCTAACCAGACTGTGCATACCAGACACACAATTTATCAGAGATTTAAGTGAATAAGCTACAGTGTCCAAGGTACTAAACATAATATATTCTATGGGGTGTCATAAGCAAGTCATTAGAATACTTTCCTACTAAATTAATAAGACATAAGCATTCAATATTTGAGTAAACAAAGAGAAAATAAAGCTATCTATTGGGTTTCACTAAAAAGTCCATTGGAAGACTTGACTATTATTGTTAAAAGATATAGGCATTCATATTATAGAGCCACAAACCACACTAGTAAAATAAAAACATGATAACATGGGATTTGAACCAATGACAGTCTTAATTTGATAGTGCAAACCCAACACCTTACTAACTGTGCTAACCAGACTGTGCATATTAGACTCACAATTTATCAGATATTTAAGTGAATAAGCTACAGTGTCCAATGTGCTAAACATAATATATTCTATGGGGTGTCATAAGCAAGTCATTAAAATACTTTCCTACTAAATTAATAAGACATAAGCATTCAATATTTGAGTAAACAAAGAGAAAATAAAGCTATCTATTGGGTTTCACTAAAAAGTCCATTGGAAGACTTGACTATTATTGTTAAAAGACATAGGCATTCATATTATAGAGCCACAAACCACACTAGCAAAATAAAAACATGATAACATGGGATTCCAACCAATGACAGTCTTTATTTGATAGTCCAAAGCAAACTCCTTACTAACTGTGCTAACCAGACTTTGCATACCAGACGCACAGTTTATCAGAGATTTAAGTGAATAGGCTACAGTGTCCAAGGTACTAAACATAATATATTCTATGGGGTGTCATAAGTAAGTCATTAGAAAACTTTCCTACTAAATTTATAAGACATAAGTATTCAATATTTGAGTAAACAAAGAGAAAATAAAGCTATCTATTGGGTTTCACTAAAAAGTCCATTGGAAGACTTGACTGTTGTTGTTAAAAGACATAGGCATTCATATTATAGAGCCACAAACCACACTAGTAAAATAAAAACATGATAACAGGGGATTCGAACAAATGACAGTCTTAATTTGATAGTGCAAACCCAACACCTTACTAACTGTGCTAACCAGACTGTGCACACCAAAAACACAATTTATCAGAGATTTAAGTGAATAAGCTACAGTGTCCAAGGTACTAAACATAATATATTCTATGGGGTGTCATAAGTAAGTCATTAGAATACTTTCCTACTAAATTTATAAGACATAAGCATTCAATATTTGAGTAAACAAAGAGAAAATAAAGCTATCTATTGGGTTTCACTAAAAAGTCCATTGGAAGACTTGACTATTGTTGTTAAAAGACATAGGCATTCATATTATAGAGCCACAAACCACACTAGTAAAATAAAAACATGATAACATGCGATTTGAACCAATGACAGTCTTAATTTGATAGTGCAAACCCAACACCTTACTAACTGTGCTAACCAGACTGTGCATACCAGAAACACAATTTTTCAGAGATTTAAGTGAATAAGCTACAGTGTCCAAGGTACTAAACATAATATATTCTATGGGGTGTCATAAGTAAGTCATTAGAATACTTTCCTACTAAATTTATAAGACATAGGCATTCAATATTTTAGTAAACAAAGAGAAAATAAAGCTATCTATTGGGTTTCACTAAAAAGTCCATTGGAAGACTTGACTGTTGTTGTTAAAAGACATAGGCATTCATATTATAGAGCCACAAACCACACTAGTAAAATAAAAACATGATAACAGGGGATTCGAACAAATGACAGTCTTAATTTGATAGTGCAAACCCAACACCTTACTAACTGTGCTAACCAGACTGTGCACACCAAAAACACAATTTATCAGAGATTTAAGTGAATAAGCTACAGTGTCCAAGGTACTAAACATAATATATTCTATGGGGTGTCATAAGTAAGTCATTAGAATACTTTCCTACTAAATTTATAAGACATAAGCATTCAATATTTGAGTAAACAAAGAGAAAATAAAGCTATCTATTGGGTTTCACTAAAAAGTCCATTGGAAGACTTGACTATTGTTGTTAAAAGACATAGGCATTCATATTATAGAGCCACAAACCACACTAGTAAAATAAAAACATGATAACATGCGATTTGAACCAATGACAGTCTTAATTTGATAGTGCAAACCCAACACCTTACTAACTGTGCTAACCAGACTGTGCATACCAGAAACACAATTTTTCAGAGATTTAAGTGAATAAGCTACAGTGTCCAAGGTACTAAACATAATATATTCTATGGGGTGTCATAAGTAAGTCATTAGAATACTTTCCTACTAAATTTATAAGACATAGGCATTCAATATTTTAGTAAACAAAGAGAAAATAAAGCTATCTATTGGGTTTCACTAAAAAGTCCATTGGAAGACTTGACTATTGTTGTTAAAAGACATAGGCATTCATATTATAGAGCCACAAACCACACTAGTAAAATAAAAACATGATAACATGCGATTCGAACTAATGACAGTCTTAATTTGATAGTGCAAACCCAACACATTACTAACTGTGCTAACCAGACTGTGCATACCAGACACACAATTTATCAGAGATTTAAGTGAATAAGCTACAGTGTCCAAGGTACTAAACATAATATATTCTATGGGGTGTCATAAGCAAGTCATTAGACTACTTTCCTACTAAAGTTATAAGACATAAGCATTCAATATTTGAGTAAACAAAGAGAAAATAAAGCTATCTATTGGTTTTCACTAAAAAGTCCATTGGAAGACTTGACTATTCTTGTTAAAAGACATAGGCATTCATATTATAGAGCCACAAACCACACTAGTAAAATAAAAACATGATAACATGGGATTTGAACCAATGACAGTCTTAATTTGATAGTGCAAACCCAACACCTTACTAACTGTGCTAACCAGACTGTGCATACCAGGCAGACAATTTATCAGAGATTTAAGTGAATAAGCTACAGTGTCCAAGGTACTAAACATAATATATTCTATGGGGTGTCATAAGCAAGTCATTAGAATACTTTCCTACTAAATTTATAAGACATAAGTATTCAATATTTGAGTAAACAAAGAGAAAATAAAGCTATCTATTGGGTTTCACTAAAAAGGCAAATTGGAAGACTTGACTATTGTTGTTAAAAGACATAGGCATTCATATTATAGAGCCACAAACCACACTAGTAAAATAAAAACATGATAACATGGGATTCCAACTAATGACAGTCTTAATTTGATAGTGCAAACCCAACACCATACTAACTGTGCTAACCAGACTGTGCATACCAGACACACAATTTATCAGAGATTTAAGTGAATAAGCTACAGTGTCCAAGGTACTAAACATAATATATTCTATGGGGTGTCATAAGCAAGTCATTAGAATACTTCCTACTAAATTTATAAGACATAAGCATTCAATATTTGAGTAAACAAAGAGAAAATAAAGCTATCTATTGGGTTTCACTAAAAAGTCCATTGGAAGACTTGACTATTGTTGTTAAAAGACATAGGCATTCATATTATAGAGCCACAAACCACACTAGTAAAATAAAAACATGATAACATGCGATTCGAACCAATGACAGTCTTAATTTGATAGTGCAAACCCAACACCTTACTAACTGTGCTAACCAGACTGTGCATACCAGACACACAATTTATCAGAGATTTAAGTGAATAAGCTACAGTGTCCAAGGTACTAAACATAATATATTCTATGGGGTGTCATAAGCAAGTCATTAGAATACTTTCCTACTAAATTAATAAGACATAAGCATTCAATATTTGAGTAAACAAAGAGAAAATAAAGCTATCTATTGGGTTTCACTAAAAAGTCCATTGGAAGACTTGACTATTATTGTTAAAAGATATAGGCATTCATATTATAGAGCCACAAACCACACTAGTAAAATAAAAACATGATAACATGGAATTTGAACCAATGACAGTCTTAATTTGATAGTGCAAACCCAACACCTTACTAACTGTGCTAACCAGACTGTGCATATTAGACTCACAATTTATCAGATATTTAAGTGAATAAGCTACAGTGTCCAATGTGCTAAACATAATATATTCTATGGGGTGTCATAAGCAAGTCATTAAAATACTTTCCTACTAAATTAATAAGACATAAGCATTCAATATTTGAGTAAACAAAGAGAAAATAAAGCTATCTATTGGGTTTCACTAAAAAGTCCATTGGAAGACTTGACTATTATTGTTAAAAGACATAGGCATTCATATTATAGAGCCACAAACCACACTAGCAAAATAAAAACATGATAACATGGGATTCCAACCAATGACAGTCTTTATTTGATAGTGCAAAGCCAACTCCTTACTAACTGTGCTAACCAGACTTTGCATACCAGACGCACAGTTTATCAGAGATTTAAGTGAATAGGCTACAGTGTCCAAGGTACTAAACATAATATATTCTATGGGGTGTCATAAGTAAGTCATTAGAAAACTTTCCTACTAAATTTATAAGACATAAGTATTCAATATTTGAGTAAACAAAGAGAAAATAAAGCTATCTATTGGGTTTCACTAAAAAGTCCATTGGAAGACTTGACTGTTGTTGTTAAAAGACATAGGCATTCATATTATAGAGCCACAAACCACACTAGTAAAATAAAAACATGATAACAGGGGATTCGAACAAATGACAGTCTTAATTTGATAGTGCAAACCCAACACCTTACTAACTGTGCTAACCAGACTGTGCACACCAAAAACACAATTTATCAGAGATTTAAGTGAATAAGCTACAGTGTCCAAGGTACTAAACATAATATATTCTATGGGGTGTCATAAGTAAGTCATTAGAATACTTTCCTACTAAATTTATAAGACATAAGCATTCAATATTTGAGTAAACAAAGAGAAAATAAAGCTATCTATTGGGTTTCACTAAAAAGTCCATTGGAAGACTTGACTATTGTTGTTAAAAGACATAGGCATTCATAAAATAGAGCCACAAACCACACTAGTAAAATAAAAACATGATAACATGCGATTTGAACCAATGACAGTCTTAATTTGATAGTGCAAACCCAACACCTTACTAACTGTGCTAACCAGACTGTGCATACCAGAAACACAATTTTTCAGAGATTTAAGTGAATAAGCTACAGTGTCCAAGGTACTAAACATAATATATTCTATGGGGTGTCATAAGTAAGTCATTAGAATACTTTCCTACTAAATTTATAAGACATAGGCATTCAATATTTTAGTAAACAAAGAGAAAATAAAGCTATCTATTGGGTTTCACTAAAAAGTCCATTGGAAGACTTGACTATTGTTGTTAAAAGACATAGGCATTCATATTATAGAGCCACAAACCACACTAGTAAAATAAAAACATGATAACATGCGATTCGAACTAATGACAGTCTTAATTTGATAGTGCAAACCCAACACATTACTAACTGTGCTAACCAGACTGTGCATACCAGACACACAATTTATCAGAGATTTAAGTGAATAAGCTACAGTGTCCAAGGTACTAAACATAATATATTCTATGGGGTGTCATAAGCAAGTCATTAGACTACTTTCCTACTAAAGTTATAAGACATAAGCATTCAATATTTGAGTAAACAAAGAGAAAATAAAGCTATCTATTGGTTTTCACTAAAAAGTCCATTGGAAGACTTGACTATTGTTGTTAAAAGACATAGGCATTCATATTATAGAGCCACAAACCACACTAGTAAAATAAAAACATGATAACATGGGATTTGAACCAATGACAGTCTTAATTTGATAGTGCAAACCCAACACCTTACTAACTGTGCTAACCAGACTGTGCATACCAGGCAGACAATTTATCAGAGATTTAAGTGAATAAGCTACAGTGTCCAAGGTACTAAACATAATATATTCTATGGGGTGTCATAAGCAAGTCATTAGAATACTTTCCTACTAAATTTATAAGACATAAGTATTCAATATTTGAGTAAACAAAGAGAAAATAAAGCTATCTATTGGGTTTCACTAAAAAGTCCATTGGAAGACTTGACTATTATTGTTAAAAGACATAGGCATTCATATTATAGAGCCACAAACCACACTAGCAAAATAAAAACATGATAACATGGGATTCCAACCAATGACAGTCTTTATTTGATAGTGCAAAGCCAACTCCTTACTAACTGTGCTAACCAGACTTTGCATACCAGATGCACAGTTTATCAGAGATTTAAGTGAATAGGCTACAGTGTCCAAGGTACTAAACATAATATATTCTATGGGGTGTCATAAGTAAGTCATTAGAAAACTTTCCTACTAAATTTATAAGACATAAGTATTCAATATTTGAGTAAACAAAGAGAAAATAAAGCTATCTATTGGGTTTCACTAAAAAGTCCATTGGAAGACTTGACTGTTGTTGTTAAAAGACATAGGCATTCATATTATAGAGCCACAAACCACACTAGTAAAATAAAAACATGATAACAGGGGATTCGAACAAATGACAGTCTTAATTTGATAGTGCAAACCCAACACCTTACTAACTGTGCTAACCAGACTGTGCACACCAAAAACACAATTTATCAGAGATTTAAGTGAATAAGCTACAGTGTCCAAGGTACTAAACATAATATATTCTATGGGGTGTCATAAGTAAGTCATTAGAATACTTTCCTACTAAATTTATAAGACATAAGCATTCAATATTTGAGTAAACAAAGAGAAAATAAAGCTATCTATTGGGTTTCACTAAAAAGTCCATTGGAAGACTTGACTATTGTTGTTAAAAGACATAGGCATTCATATTATAGAGCCACAAACCACACTAGTAAAATAAAAACATGATAACATGCGATTTGAACCAATGACAGTCTTAATTTGATAGTGCAAACCCAACACCTTACTAACTGTGCTAACCAGACTGTGCATACCAGAAACACAATTTTTCAGAGATTTAAGTGAATAAGCTACAGTGTCCAAGGTACTAAACATAATATATTCTATGGGGTGTCATAAGTAAGTCATTAGAATACTTTCCTACTAAATTTATAAGACATAGGCATTCAATATTTTAGTAAACAAAGAGAAAATAAAGCTATCTATTGGGTTTCACTAAAAAGTCCATTGGAAGACTTGACTATTGTTGTTAAAAGACATAGGCATTCATATTATAGAGCCACAAACCACACTAGTAAAATAAAAACATGATAACATGCGATTCGAACCAATGACAGTCTTAATTTGATAGTGCAAACCCAACACCTTACTAACTGTGCTAACCAGACTGTGCATACCAGACACACAATTTATCAGAGATTTAAGTGAATAAGCTACAGTGTCCAAGGTACTAAACATAATATATTCTATGGGGTGTCATAAGCAAGTCATTAGAATACTTTCCTACTAAATTAATAAGACATAAGCATTCAATATTTGAGTAAACAAAGAGAAAATAAAGCTATCTATTGGGTTTCACTAAAAAGTCCATTGGAAGACTTGACTATTATTGTTAAAAGATATAGGCATTCATATTATAGAGCCACAAACCACACTAGTTAAATAAAAACATGATAACATGGGATTTGAACCAATGACAGTCTTAATTTGATAGTGCAAACCCAACACCTTACTAACTGTGCTAACCAGACTGTGCATATTAGACTCACAATTTATCAGATATTTAAGTGAATAAGCTACAGTGTCCAATGTGCTAAACATAATATATTCTATGGGGTGTCATAAGCAAGTCATTAAAATACTTTCCTACTAAATTAATAAGACATAAGCATTCAATATTTGAGTAAACAAAGAGAAAATAAAGCTATCTATTGGGTTTCACTAAAAAGTCCATTGGAAGACTTGACTATTATTGTTAAAAGACATAGGCATTCATATTATAGAGCCACAAACCACACTAGCAAAATAAAAACATGATAACATGGGATTCCAACCAATGACAGTCTTTATTTGATAGTCCAAAGCAAACTCCTTACTAACTGTGCTAACCAGACTTTGCATACCAGACGCACAGTTTATCAGAGATTTAAGTGAATAGGCTACAGTGTCCAAGGTACTAAACATAATATATTCTATGGGGTGTCATAAGTAAGTCATTAGAAAACTTTCCTACTAAATTTATAAGACATAAGTATTCAATATTTGAGTAAACAAAGAGAAAATAAAGCTATCTATTGGGTTTCACTAAAAAGTCCATTGGAAGACTTGACTGTTGTTGTTAAAAGACATAGGCATTCATATTATAGAGCCACAAACCACACTAGTAAAATAAAAACATGATAACAGGGGATTCGAACAAATGACAGTCTTAATTTGATAGTGCAAACCCAACACCTTACTAACTGTGCTAACCAGACTGTGCACACCAAAAACACAATTTATCAGAGATTTAAGTGAATAAGCTACAGTGTCCAAGGTACTAAACATAATATATTCTATGGGGTGTCATAAGTAAGTCATTAGAATACTTTCCTACTAAATTTATAAGACATAAGCATTCAATATTTGAGTAAACAAAGAGAAAATAAAGCTATCTATTGGGTTTCACTAAAAAGTCCATTGGAAGACTTGACTATTGTTGTTAAAAGACATAGGCATTCATATTATAGAGCCACAAACCACACTAGTAAAATAAAAACATGATAACATGCGATTTGAACCAATGACAATCTTAATTTGATAGTGCAAACCCAACACCTTACTAACTGTGCTAACCAGACTGTGCATACCAGAAACACAATTTTTCAGAGATTTAAGTGAATAAGCTACAGTGTCCAAGGTACTAAACATAATATATTCTATGGGGTGTCATAAGTAAGTCATTAGAATACTTTCCTACTAAATTTATAAGACATAGGCATTCAATATTTTAGTAAACAAAGAGAAAATAAAGCTATCTATTGGGTTTCACTAAAAAGTCCATTGGAAGACTTGACTATTGTTGTTAAAAGACATAGGCATTCATATTATAGAGCCACAAACCACACTAGTAAAATAAAAACATGATAACATGCGATTCGAACTAATGACAGTCTTAATTTGATAGTGCAAACCCAACACATTACTAACTGTGCTAACCAGACTGTGCATACCAGACACACAATTTATCAGAGATTTAAGTGAATAAGCTACAGTGTCCAAGGTACTAAACATAATATATTCTATGGGGTGTCATAAGCAAGTCATTAGACTACTTTCCTACTAAAGTTATAAGACATAAGCATTCAATATTTGAGTAAACAAAGAGAAAATAAAGCTATCTATTGGTTTTCACTAAAAAGTCCATTGGAAGACTTGACTATTGTTGTTAAAAGACATAGGCATTCATATTATAGAGCCACAAACCACACTAGTAAAATAAAAACATGATAACATGGGATTTGAACCAATGACAGTCTTAATTTGATAGTGCAAACCCAACACCTTACTAACTGTGCTAACCAGACTGTGCATACCAGGCAGACAATTTATCAGAGATTTAAGTGAATAAGCTACAGTGTCCAAGGTACTAAACATAATATATTCTATGGGGTGTCATAAGCAAGTCATTAGAATACTTTCCTACTAAATTTATAAGACATAAGTATTCAATATTTGAGTAAACAAAGAGAAAATAAAGCTATCTATTGGGTTTCACTAAAAAGTCCATTGGAAGACTTGACTGTTGTTGTTAAAAGACATAGGCATTCATATTATAGAGCCACAAACCACACTAGTAAAATAAAAACATGATAACAGGGGATTCGAACAAATGACAGTCTTAATTTGATAGTGCAAACCCAACACCTTATTAACTGTGCTAACCAGACTGTGCATACCAGAAACACAATTTATCAGAGATTTAAGTGAATAAGCTACAGTGTCCAAGGTACTAAACATAATATATTCTATGGGGTGTCATAAGCAAGTCATTAGCCTACTTTCCTACTAAATTTATAAGACATAAGCATTCAATATTTGAGTAAACAAAGAGAAAATAAAGCTATCTATTGGGTTTCACTAAAAAGTCCATTGGAAGACTTGACTATTGTTGTTAAAAGACATAGGCATTCATATTATAGAGCCACAAACCACACTAGTAAAATAAAAACATGATAACATGGGATTCCAACTAATGACAGTCTTAATTTGATAGTGCAAACCCAACACCATACTAACTGTGCTAACCAGACTGTGCATACCAGACACACAATTTATCAGAGATTTAAGTGAATAAGCTACAGTGTCCAAGGTACTAAACATAATATATTCTATGGGGTGTCATAAGCAAGTCATTAGAATACTTCCTACTAAATTTATAAGACATAAGCATTCAATATTTGAGTAAACAAAGAGAAAATAAAGCTATCTATTGGGTTTCACTAAAAAGTCCATTGGAAGACTTGACTATTGTTGTTAAAAGACATAGGCATTCATATTATAGAGCCACAAACCACACTAGTAAAATAAAAACATGATAACATGCGATTCGAACCAATGACAGTCTTAATTTGATAGTGCAAACCCAACACCTTACTAACTGTGCTAACCAGACTGTGCATACCAGACACGCAATTTATCAGAGATTTAAGTGAATAAGCTACAGTGTCCAAGGTACTAAACATAATATATTCTATGGGGTGTCATAAGCAAGTCATTAGAATACTTTCCTACTAAATTAATAAGACATAAGCATTCAATATTTGAGTAAACAAAGAGAAAATAAAGCTATCTATTGGGTTTCACTAAAAAGTCCATTGGAAGACTTGACTATTATTGTTAAAAGATATAGGCATTCATATTATAGAGCCACAAACCACACTAGTAAAATAAAAACATGATAACATGGGATTTGAACCAATGACAGTCTTAATTTGATAGTGCAAACTAAACACCTTACTAACTGTGCTAACCAGACTGTGCATATTAGACGCACAATTTATCAGATACTTAAGTGAATAAGCTACAGTGTCCAATGTACTAAACATAATATATTCTATGGGGTGTCATAAGCAAGTCATTAAAATACTTTCCTACTAAATTAATAAGACATAAGCATTCAATATTTGAGTAAACAAAGAGAAAATAAAGCTATCTATTGGGTTTCACTAAAAAGTCCATTGGAAGACTTGACTATTATTGTTAAAAGACATAGGCATTCATATTATAGAGCCACAAACCACACTAGCAAAATAAAAACATGATAACATGGGATTCCAACCAATGACAGTCTTTATTTGATAGTGCAAAGCCAACTCCTTACTAACTGTGCTAACCAGACTTTGCATACCAGACACACAGTTTATCAGAGATTTAAGTGAATAGGCTACAGTGTCCAAGGTACTAAACATAATATATTCTATGGGGTGTCATAAGTAAGTCATTAGAAAACTTTCCTACTAAATTTATAAGACATAAGCATTCAATATTTGAGTAAACAAAGAGAAAATAAAGCTATCTATTGGGTTTCACTAAAAAGTCCATTGGAAGACTTGACTGTTGTTGTTAAAAGACATAGGCATTCATATTATAGAGCCACAAACCACACTAGTAAAATAAAAACATGATAACAGGGGATTCGAACAAATGACAGTCTTAATTTGATAGTGCAAACCCAACACCTTACTAACTGTGCTAACCAGACTGTGCACACCAAAAACACAATTTATCAGAGATTTAAGTGAATAAGCTACAGTGTCCAAGGTACTAAACATAATATATTCTATGGGGTGTCATAAGTAAGTCATTAGAATACTTTCCTACTAAATTTATAAGACATAAGCATTCAATATTTGAGTAAACAAAGAGAGAATAAAGCTATCTATTGGGTTTCACTAAAAAGTCCATTGGAAGACTTGACTATTGTTGTTAAAAGACATAGGCATTCATATTATAGAGCCACAAACCACACTAGTAAAATAAAAACATGATAACATGCGATTCGAACTAATGACAGTCGTAATTTGATAGTGCAAACCCAACGCCTTACTAACTGTGCTAACCAGACTGTGCATACCAGACACACAATTTATCAGAGATTTAAGTGAATAAGCTACAGTGTCCAAGGTGCTAAACATACTATATTCTATGGGGTGTCATAAGCAAGTCTTTAGACTACTTTCCTACTAAAGTTATAAGACATAAGAATTCAATATTTTAGTAAACAAAGAGAAAATAAAGCTATCTATTGGGTTTCACTAAAAAGTCCATTGGAAGACTTGACTATTGTTGTTAAAAGACATAGGCATTCATATTATAGAGCCACAAACCACACTAGTAAAATAAAAACATGATAACATGGGATTTGAACCAATGACAGTCTTAATTTGATAGTGCAAACCCAACACCTAACTAACTGTGCTAACCAGACTGTGCATACCAGACAGACAATTTATCAGAGATTTAAGTGAATAAGCTACAGTGTCCAAGGTACTAAACATAATACATTCTATGGGGTGTCATAAGCAAGTCATTAGAATACTTTCCTACTAAATTAATAAGACATAAGCATTCAATATTTGAGTAAACAAAGAGAAAATAAAGCTATCTATTGGGTTTCACTAAAAAGTCCATTGGAAGACTTGACTACTATTGTTAAAAGATATAGGCATTCATATTATAGAGCCACAAACCACACTAGTAAAATAAAAACATGATAACATGCGATTCGAACCAATGACAGTCTTAATTTGATAGTGCAAACCCAACACCTTACTAACTGTGCTAACCAGACTGTGCATACCAGACACACAATTTATCAGAGATTTAAGTGAATAAGCTACAGTGTCCAAGGTACTAAACATAATATATTCTGTGGGGTGTCATAAGCAAGTCATTAGACTACTTTCCTACTAAAGTTATAAGACATAAGCATTCAATATTTGAGTAAACAAAGAGAAAATAAAGCTATCTATTGGGTTTCACTAAAAAGTCCATTGGAAGACTTGACTATTGTTGTTATAAGACATAGGCATTCATATTATAGAGCCACAAACCACACTAGTAAAATAAAAAAAAGATAACATGCGATTCGAACCAATGACAGTCTTAATTTGATAGTGCAAACCCAACACCTTACTAACTGTGCTAACCAGACTGTGCATACCAGACACACAATTTATCAGAGATTTAAGTGAATAAGCTACAGTGTCCAAGGTACTAAACATAATATATTCTATGGGGTGTCATAAGCAAGTGATTAGACTACTTTCCTACTAAAGTTATAACACATAAGCATTCAATATTTGAGTAAACAAAGAGAAAATAAAGCTATCTATTAGGTTTCACTAAAAAGTCCATTGGAAGATTTGACTATTGTTGTTAAAAGACATAGGCATTCATATTATAGAGCCACAAACCACACTAGTAAAATAAAAACATGATAACATAGGATTCCAAATAATGACAGTCTTAATTTGATAGTGCAAACCCAACACCTTACTAACTGTGCTAACCAGACTGTGCATACCAGACACACAATTTATCAGAGATTTAAGTGAATAAGCTACAGTGTCCAAGGTACTAAACATAATATATTCTATGGGGTGTCATAAGCAAGTCATTAGAATACTTCCTACTAAATTTATAAGACATAAGCATTCAATATTTGAGTAAACAAAGAGAAAATAAAGCTATCTATTGGGTTTCACTAAAAAGTCCATTGGAAGACTTGACTATTATTGTTAAAAGACATAGGCATTCATATTATAGAGCCACAAACCACACTAGCAAAATAAAAACATGATAACATGGGATTCGAACCAATGACAGTCTTTATTTGATAGTGCAAACCCAACACCTTACTAACTGTGCTAACCAGACTGTGCATACCAGACGTACAATTTATCAGAGATTTAAGTGAATAAGCTACAGTGTCCAAGGTGCTAAACATAATATATTCTATGGGGTGTCATAAGCAAGTCATTAGACTACTTTCCTACTAAAGTTATAAGACATAAGCATTCAATATTTGAGTAAACAAAGAGAAAATAAAGCTATCTATTGGGTTTCACTAAAAAGTCCATTGGAAGACTTGACTATTGTTGTTAAAAGACATAGGCATTCATATTATAGAGCCACAAACCACACTAGTAAAATAAAAACATGATAACATGCGATTCGAACCAATGACAGTCTTAATTTGATAGTGCAAACCCAACACCTTACTAACCGTGCTAACCAGACTGTGCATACCAGACACACAATTTATCAGAGATTTAAGTGAATAAGCTACAGTGTCCAAGGTACTAAACATAATATATTCTATGGGGTGTCATAAGCAAATCATTAGACTACTTTCCTACTAAAGTTATAAGACATAAGCATTCAATATTTGAGTAAACAAAGAGAAAATAAAGCTATCTATTGGTTTTCACTAAAAAGTCCATTGGAAGACTTGACTATTGTTGTTAAAAGACATAGGCATTCATATTATAGAGCCACAAACCACACTAGTAAAATAAAAACATGATAACAGGGGATTCGAACAAATGACAGTCTTAATTTGATAGTGCAAACCCAACACCTTATTAACTGTGCTAACCAGACTGTGCATACCAGAAACACAATTTATCAGAGATTTAAGTGAATAAGCTACAGTGTCCAAGGTACTAAACATAATATATTCTATGGGGTGTCATAAGCAAGTCATTAGCCTACTTTCCTACTAAATTTATAAGACATAAGCATTCAATATTTGAGTAAACAAAGAGAAAATAAAGCTATCTATTGGGTTTCACTAAAAAGTCCATTGGAAGACTTGACTATTGTTGTTAAAAGACATAGGCATTCATATTATAGAGCCACAAACCACACTAGTAAAATAAAAACATGATAACATGGGATTCCAACTAATGACAGTCTTAATTTGATAGTGCAAACCCAACACCATACTAACTGTGCTAACCAGACTGTGCATACCAGACACACAATTTATCAGAGATTTAAGTGAATAAGCTACAGTGTCCAAGGTACTAAACATAATATATTCTATGGGGTGTCATAAGCAAGTCATTAGAATACTTCCTACTAAATTTATAAGACATAAGCATTCAATATTTGAGTAAACAAAGAGAAAATAAAGCTATCTATTGGGTTTCACTAAAAAGTCCATTGGAAGACTTGACTATTGTTGTTAAAAGACATAGGCATTCATATTATAGAGCCACAAACCACACTAGTAAAATAAAAACATGATAACATGGGATTCCAACTAATGACAGTCTTAATTTGATAGTGCAAACCCAACACCATACTAACTGTGCTAACCAGACTGTGCATACCAGACACACAATTTATCAGAGATTTAAGTGAATAAGCTACAGTGTCCAAGGTACTAAACATAATATATTCTATGGGGTGTCATAAGCAAGTCATTAGAATACTTCCTACTAAATTTATAAGACATAAGCATTCAATATTTGAGTAAACAAAGAGAAAATAAAGCTATCTATTGGGTTTCACTAAAAAGTCCATTGGAAGACTTGACTATTGTTGTTAAAAGACATAGGCATTCATATTATAGAGCCACAAACCACACTAGTAAAATAAAAACATGATAACATGGGATTTGAACCAATGACAGTCTTAATTTGATAGTGCAAACTAAACACCTTACTAACTGTGCTAACCAGACTGTGCATATTAGACGCACAATTTATCAGATACTTAAGTGAATAAGCTACAGTGTCCAATGTACTAAACATAATATATTCTATGGGGTGTCATAAGCAAGTCATTAAAATACTTTCCTACTAAATTAATAAGACATAAGCATTCAATATTTGAGTAAACAAAGAGAAAATAAAGCTATCTATTGGGTTTCACTAAAAAGTCCATTGGAAGACTTGACTATTATTGTTAAAAGACATAGGCATTCATATTATAGAGCCACAAACCACACTAGCAAAATAAAAACATGATAACATGGGATTCCAACCAATGACAGTCTTTATTTGATAGTGCAAAGCCAACTCCTTACTAACTGTGCTAACCAGACTTTGCATACCAGACACACAGTTTATCAGAGATTTAAGTGAATAGGCTACAGTGTCCAAGGTACTAAACATAATATATTCTATGGGGTGTCATAAGTAAGTCATTAGAAAACTTTCCTACTAAATTTATAAGACATAAGCATTCAATATTTGAGTAAACAAAGAGAAAATAAAGCTATCTATTGGGTTTCACTAAAAAGTCCATTGGAAGACTTGACTGTTGTTGTTAAAAGACATAGGCATTCATATTATAGAGCCACAAACCACACTAGTAAAATAAAAACATGATAACAGGGGATTCGAACAAATGACAGTCTTAATTTGATAGTGCAAACCCAACACCTTACTAACTGTGCTAACCAGACTGTGCACACCAAAAACACAATTTATCAGAGATTTAAGTGAATAAGCTACAGTGTCCAAGGTACTAAACATAATATATTCTATGGGGTGTCATAAGTAAGTCATTAGAATACTTTCCTACTAAATTTATAAGACATAAGCATTCAATATTTGAGTAAACAAAGAGAAAATAAAGCTATCTATTGGGTTTCACTAAAAAGTCCATTGGAAGACTTGACTATTGTTGTTAAAAGACATAGGCATTCATATTATAGAGCCACAAACCACACTAGTAAAATAAAAACATGATAACATGCGATTCGAACTAATGACAGTCGTAATTTGATAGTGCAAACCCAACGCCTTACTAACTGTGCTAACCAGACTGTGCATACCAGACACACAATTTATCAGAGATTTAAGTGAATAAGCTACAGTGTCCAAGGTACTAAACATAATATATTCTATGGGGTGTCATAAGCAAGTCATTAGAATACTTTCCTACTAAATTTATAAGACATAAGCATTCAATATTTGAGTAAACAAAGAGAAAATAAAGCTATCTATTGGTTTTCACTAAAAAGTCCATTGGAAGACTTGACTATTGTTGTTAAAAGACATAGGCATTCATATTATAGAGCCACAAACCACACTAGTAAAATAAAAACATGATAACATGGGATTTGAACCAATGACAGTCTTAATTTGATAGTGCAAACCCAACACCTTACTAACTGTGCTAACCAGACTGTGCATACCAGGGAGACAATTTATCAGAGATTTAAGTGAATAAGCTACAGTGTCCAAGGTACTAAACATAATATATTCTATGGGGTGTCATAAGCAAGTCATTAGAATACTTTCCTACTAAATTTATAAGACATAAGTATTCAATATTTGAGTAAACAAAGAGAAAATAAAGCTATCTATTGGGTTTCACTAAAAAGTCCATTGGAAGACTTGACTGTTGTTGTTAAAAGACATAGGCATTCATATTATAGAGCCACAAACCACACTAGTAAAATAAAAACATGATAACAGGGGATTCGAACAAATGACAGTCTTAATTTGATAGTGCAAACCCAACACCTTATTAACTGTGCTAACCAGACTGTGCATACCAGAAACACAATTTATCAGAGATTTAAGTGAATAAGCTACAGTGTCCAAGGTACTAAACATAATATATTCTATGGGGTGTCATAAGCAAGTCATTAGCCTACTTTCCTACTAAATTTATAAGACATAAGCATTCAATATTTGAGTAAACAAAGAGAAAATAAAGCTATCTATTGGGTTTCACTAAAAAGTCCATTGGAAGACTTGACTATTGTTGTTAAAAGACATAGGCATTCATATTATAGAGCCACAAACCACACTAGTAAAATAAAAACATGATAACATGGGATTCCAACTAATGACAGTCTTAATTTGATAGTGCAAACCCAACACCATACTAACTGTGCTAACCAGACTGTGCATACCAGACACACAATTTATCAGAGATTTAAGTGAATAAGCTACAGTGTCCAAGGTACTAAACATAATATATTCTATGGGGTGTCATAAGCAAGTCATTAGAATACTTCCTACTAAATTTATAAGACATAAGCATTCAATATTTGAGTAAACAAAGAGAAAATAAAGCTATCTATTGGGTTTCACTAAAAAGTCCATTGGAAGACTTGACTATTGTTGTTAAAAGACATAGGCATTCATATTATAGAGCCACAAACCACACTAGTAAAATAAAAACATGATATCATGGGATTCGAACTAATGACAGTCTTAATTTGATAGTGCAAAGCCAACACCTTACTAACTGTGTTAACCAGACTGTGAATTACAGACACACAATTTATCAGAGATTTAAGTGAATAAGCTACAGTGTCCAAGGTACTAAACATAATATATTCTATGGGGTGTCATAAGCAAGTCATTAGAATACTTTCCTACTAAATTTATAAGACATAAGCATTCAATATTTGAGTAAACAAAGAGAAAATAAAGCTATCTGTTGGGTTTCACTAAAAAGCCCATTGGAAGACTTGACTATTGTTGTTAAAAGACATAGGCATTCATATTATAGAGCCACAAACCACACTAGTAAAATAAAAACATGATAACATGGGATTCGAACCAATTACAGTATTAATTTGATAGTGCAAACCCAACACCTTACTAACTGTGCTAACCAGACTGTGCATACCAGACACACAATTTATCAGAGATTTAAGTGAATAAGCTACAGTGTCCAAGGTACTAAACATAATATTTTCTATGGGGTGTCATAAGCAAGTCATTAGAATACTTTCCTACTAAATTAATAAGACATAAGCATTCAATATTTGAGTAAACAAAGAGAAAATAAAGCTATCTATTGGGTTTCACTAAAAAGTCCATTGGAAGGCTTGACTATTGTTGTTAAAAGACATAGGTATTCATATTATAGAGCCACAAACCACACTAGTAAAATAAAAACATGATAACATGCGATTCGAACTAATGACAGTCTTAATTTGATAGTGCAAACCCAACACATTACTAACTGTGCTAACCAGACTGTGCATACCAGACACACAATTTATCAGAGATTTAAGTGAATAAGCTACAGTGTCCAAGGTACTAAACATAATATATTCTATGGGGTGTCATAAGCAAGTCATTAGACTACTTTCCTACTAAAGTTATAAGACATAAGCATTCAATATTTGAGTAAACAAAGAGAAAATAAAGCTATCTATTGGTTTTCACTAAAAAGTCCATTGGAAGACTTGACTATTGTTGTTAAAAGACATAGGCATTCATATTATAGAGCCACAAACCACACTAGTAAAATAAAAACATGATAACATGGGATTTGAACCAATGACAGTCTTAATTTGATAGTGCAAACCCAACACCTTACTAACTGTGCTAACCAGACTGTGCATACCAGGCAGACAATTTATCAGAGATTTAAGTGAATAAGCTACAGTGTCCAAGGTACTAAACATAATATATTCTATGGGGTGTCATAAGCAAGTCATTAGAATACTTTCCTACTAAATTTATAAGACATAAGTATTCAATATTTGAGTAAACAAAGAGAAAATAAAGCTATCTATTGGGTTTCACTAAAAAGTCCATTGGAAGACTTGACTGTTGTTGTTAAAAGACATAGGCATTCATATTATAGAGCCACAAACCACACTAGTAAAATAAAAACATGATAACAGGGGATTCGAACAAATGACAGTCTTAATTTGATAGTGCAAACCCAACACCTTATTAACTGTGCTAACCAGACTGTGCATATCAGAAACACAATTTATCAGAGATTTAAGTGAATAAGCTACAGTGTCCAAGGTACTAAACATAATATATTCTATGGGGTGTCATAAGCAAGTCATTAGCCTACTTTCCTACTAAATTTATAAGACATAAGCATTCAATATTTGAGTAAACAAAGAGAAAATAAAGCTATCTATTGGGTTTCACTAAAAAGTCCATTGGAAGACTTGACTATTGTTGTTAAAAGACATAGGCATTCATATTATAGAGCCACAAACCACACTAGTAAAATAAAAACATGATAACATGGGATTCGAACCAATTACAGTATTAATTTGATAGTGCAAACCCAACACCTTACTAACTGTGCTAACCAGACTGTGCATACCAGACACACAATTTATCAGAGATTTAAGTGAATAAGCTACAGTGTCCAAGGTACTAAACATAATATATTCTATGGGGTGTCATAAGCAAGTCATTAGAATACTTTCCTACTAAATTTATAAGACATAAGCATTCAATATTTGAGTAAACAAAGAGAAAATAAAGCTATCTATTGGGTTTCACTAAAAAGTCCATTGGAAGACTTGACTATTATTGTTAAAAGATATAGGCATTCATATTATAGAGCCACAAACCACACTAGTAAAATAAAAACATGATAACATGGGATTTGAACCAATGACAGTCTTAATTTGATAGTGCAAACTAAACACCTTACTAACTGTGCTAACCAGACTGTGCATATTAGACGCACAATTTATCAGATACTTAAGTGAATAAGCTACAGTGTCCAATGTACTAAACATAATATATTCTATGGGGTGTCATAAGCAAGTCATTAAAATACTTTCCTACTAAATTAATAAGACATAAGCATTCAATATTTGAGTAAACAAAGAGAAAATAAAGCTATCTATTGGGTTTCACTAAAAAGTCCATTGGAAGACTTGACTATTATTGTTAAAAGACATAGGCATTCATATTATAGAGCCACAAACCACACTAGCAAAATAAAAACATGATAACATGGGATTCCAACCAATGACAGTCTTTATTTGATAGTGCAAAGCCAACTCCTTACTAACTGTGCTAACCAGACTTTGCATACCCGACACACAGTTTATCAGAGATTTAAGTGAATAGGCTACAGTGTCCAAGGTACTAAACATAATATATTCTATGGGGTGTCATAAGTAAGTCATTAGAAAACTTTCCTACTAAATTTATAAGACATAAGCATTCAATATTTGAGTAAACAAAGAGAAAATAAAGCTATCTATTGGGTTTCACTAAAAAGTCCATTGGAAGACTTGACTGTTGTTGTTAAAAGACATAGGCATTCATATTATAGAGCCACAAACCACACTAGTAAAATAAAAACATGATAACAGGGGATTCGAACAAATGACAGTCTTAATTTGATAGTGCAAACCCAACACCTTACTAACTGTGCTAACCAGACTGTGCACACCAAAAACACAATTTATCAGAGATTTAAGTGAATAAGCTACAGTGTCCAAGGTACTAAACATAATATATTCTATGGGGTGTCATAAGTAAGTCATTAGAATACTTTCCTACTAAATTTATAAGACATAAGCATTCAATATTTGAGTAAACAAAGAGAAAATAAAGCTATCTATTGGGTTTCACTAAAAAGTCCATTGGAAGACTTGACTATTGTTGTTAAAAGACATAGGCATTCATATTATAGAGCCACAAACCACACTAGTAAAATAAAAACATGATAACATGCGATTCGAACTAATGACAGTCGTAATTTGATAGTGCAAACCCAACGCCTTACTAACTGTGCTAACCAGACTGTGCATACCAGACACACAATTTATCAGAGATTTAAGTGAATAAGCTACAGTGTCCAAGGTGCTAAACATACTATATTCTATGGGGTGTCATAAGCAAGTCTTTAGACTACTTTCCTACTAAAGTTATAAGACATAAGAATTCAATATTTTAGTAAACAAAGAGAAAATAAAGCTATCTATTGGGTTTCACTAAAAAGTCCGTTGGAAGACTTGACTATTGTTGTTAAAAGACATAGGCATTCATATTATAGAGCCACAAACCACACTAGTAAAATAAAAACATGATAACATGGGATTTGAACCAATGACAGTCTTAATTTGATAGTGCAAACCCAACACCTAACTAACTGTGCTAACCAGACTGTGCATACCAGACAGACAATTTATCAGAGATTTAAGTGAATAAGCTACAGTGTCCAAGGTACTAAACATAATACATTCTATGGGGTGTCATAAGCAAGTCATTAGAATACTTTCCTACTAAATTAATAAGACATAAGCATTCAATATTTGAGTAAACGAAGAGAAAATAAAGCTATCTATTGGGTTTCACTAAAAAGTCCATTGGAAGACTTGACTATTGTTGTTAAAAGACATAGGCATTCATATTATAGAGCCACAAACCACACTAGTAAAATAAAAACATGATAACATGCGATTCGAACTAATGACAGTCTTAATTTGATAGTGCAAACCCAACACCTAACTAACTGTGCTAACCAGACTGTGCATACCAGACAGACAATTTATCAGAGATTTAAGTGAATAAGCTACAGTGTCCAAGGTACTAAACATAATACATTCTATGGGGTGTCATAAGCAAGTGATTAGACTACTTTCCTACTAAAGTTATAACACATAAGCATTCAATATTTGAGTAAACAAAGAGAAAATAAAGCTATCTATTAGGTTTCACTAAAAAGTCCATTGGAAGATTTGACTATTGTTGTTAAAAGACATAGGCATTCATATTATAGAGCCACAAACCACACTAGCAAAATAAAAACATGATAACATGGGATTCGAACCAATGACAGTCTTTATTTGATAGTGCAAACCCAACACCTTACTAACTGTGCTAACCAGACTGTGCATACCAGACGCATAATTTATCAGAGATTTAAGTGAATAAGCTACAGTGTCCAAGGTGCTAAACATAATATATTCTATGGGGTGTCATAAGCAAGTCATTAGACTACTTTCCTACTAAAGTTATAAGACATAAGCATTCAATATTTGAGTAAACAAAGAGAAAATAAAGCTATCTATTGGGTTTCACTAAAAAGTCCATTGGAAGACTTGACTATTGTTGTTAAAAGACATAGGCATTCATATTATAGAGCCACAAACCACACTAGTAAAATAAAAACATGATAACATGCGATTCGAACCAATGACAGTCTTAATTTGATAGTGCAAACCCAACACCTTACTAACTGTGCTAACCAGACTGTGCATACCAGACACACAATTTATCAGAGATTTAAGTGAATAAGCTACAGTGTCCAAGGTAATAAACATAATATATTCTATGGGGTGTCATAAGCAAGTCATTAGACTACTTTCCTACTAAAGTTATAAGACATAAGCATTCAATATTTGAGTAAACAAAGAGAAAATAAAGCTATCTATTGGTTTTCACTAAAAAGTCCATTGGAAGACTTGACTATTGTTGTTAAAAGACATAGGCATTCATATTATAGAGCCACAAACCACACTAGTAAAATAAAAACATGATAACATGGGATTTGAACCAATGACAGTCTTAATTTGATAGTGCAAACACAACACCTTACTAACTGTGCTAACCAGACTGTGCATACCAGACACACAATTTATCAGAGATTTAAGTGAATAAGCTACAGTGTCCAAGGTACTAAACATAATATATTCTATGGGGTGTCATAAGCAAGTCATTAGAATACTTCCTACTAAATTTATAAGACATAAGCATTCAATATTTGAGTAAACAAAGAGAAAATAAAGCTATCTATTGGGTTTCACTAAAAAGTCCATTGGAAGACTTGACTATTGTTGTTAAAAGACATAGGCATTCATATTATAGAGCCACAAACCACACTAGTAAAATAAAAACATGATATCATGGGATTCGAACTAATGACAGTCTTAATTTGATAGTGCAAAGCCAACACCTTACTAACTGTGTTAACCAGACTGTGAATTACAGACACACAATTTATCAGAGATTTAAGTGAATAAGCTACAGTGTCCAAGGTACTAAACATAATATATTCTATGGGGTGTCATAAGCAAGTCATTAGAATACTTTCCTACTAAATTTATAAGACATAAGCATTCAATATTTGAGTAAACAAAGAGAAAATAAAGCTATCTGTTGGGTTTCACTAAAAAGCCCATTGGAAGACTTGACTATTGTTGTTAAAAGACATAGGCATTCATATTATAGAGCCACAAACCACACTAGTAAAATAAAAACATGATAACATGGGATTCGAACCAATTACAGTATTAATTTGATAGTGCAAACCCAACACCTTACTAACTGTGCTAACCAGACTGTGCATACCAGACACACAATTTATCAGAGATTTAAGTGAATAAGCTACAGTGTCCAAGGTACTAAACATAATATTTTCTATGGGGTGTCATAAGCAAGTCATTAGAATACTTTCCTACTAAATTAATAAGACATAAGCATTCAATATTTGAGTAAACAAAGAGAAAATAAAGCTATCTATTGGGTTTCACTAAAAAGTCCATTGGAAGGCTTGACTATTGTTGTTAAAAGACATAGGTATTCATATTATAGAGCCACAAACCACACTAGTAAAATAAAAACATGATAACATGCGATTCGAACTAATGACAGTCTTAATTTGATAGTGCAAACCCAACACATTACTAACTGTGCTAACCAGACTGTGCATACCAGACACACAATTTATCAGAGATTTAAGTGAATAAGCTACAGTGTCCAAGGTACTAAACATAATATATTCTATGGGGTGTCATAAGCAAGTCTTTAGACTACTTTCCTACTAAAGTTATAAGACATAAGAATTCAATATTTTAGTAAACAAAGAGAAAATAAAGCTATCTATTGGGTTTCACTAAAAAGTCCGTTGGAAGACTTGACTATTGTTGTTAAAAGACATAGGCATTCATATTATAGAGCCACAAACCACACTAGTAAAATAAAAACATGATAACATGGGATTTGAACCAATGACAGTCTTAATTTGATAGTGCAAACCCAACACCTAACTAACTGTGCTAACCAGACTGTGCATACCAGACAGACAATTTATCAGAGATTTAAGTGAATAAGCTACAGTGTCCAAGGTACTAAACATAATACATTCTATGGGGTGTCATAAGCAAGTCATTAGAATACTTTCCTACTAAATTAATAAGACATAAGCATTCAATATTTGAGTAAACGAAGAGAAAATAAAGCTATCTATTGGGTTTCACTAAAAAGTCCATTGGAAGACTTGACTATTGTTGTTAAAAGACATAGGCATTCATATTATAGAGCCACAAACCACACTAGTAAAATAAAAACATGATAACATGCGATTCGAACTAATGACAGTCTTAATTTGATAGTGCAAACCCAACACCTAACTAACTGTGCTAACCAGACTGTGCATACCAGACAGACAATTTATCAGAGATTTAAGTGAATAAGCTACAGTGTCCAAGGTACTAAACATAATACATTCTATGGGGTGTCATAAGCAAGTGATTAGACTACTTTCCTACTAAAGTTATAACACATAAGCATTCAATATTTGAGTAAACAAAGAGAAAATAAAGCTATCTATTAGGTTTCACTAAAAAGTCCATTGGAAGATTTGACTATTGTTGTTAAAAGACATAGGCATTCATATTATAGAGCCACAAACCACACTAGCAAAATAAAAACATGATAACATGGGATTCGAACCAATGACAGTCTTTATTTGATAGTGCAAACCCAACACCTTACTAACTGTGCTAACCAGACTGTGCATACCAGACGCATAATTTATCAGAGATTTAAGTGAATAAGCTACAGTGTCCAAGGTGCTAAACATAATATATTCTATGGGGTGTCATAAGCAAGTCATTAGACTACTTTCCTACTAAAGTTATAAGACATAAGCATTCAATATTTGAGTAAACAAAGAGAAAATAAAGCTATCTATTGGGTTTCACTAAAAAGTCCATTGGAAGACTTGACTATTGTTGTTAAAAGACATAGGCATTCATATTATAGAGCCACAAACCACACTAGTAAAATAAAAACATGATAACATGCGATTCGAACCAATGACAGTCTTAATTTGATAGTGCAAACCCAACACCTTACTAACTGTGCTAACCAGACTGTGCATACCAGACACACAATTTATCAGAGATTTAAGTGAATAAGCTACAGTGTCCAAGGTAATAAACATAATATATTCTATGGGGTGTCATAAGCAAGTCATTAGACTACTTTCCTACTAAAGTTATAAGACATAAGCATTCAATATTTGAGTAAACAAAGAGAAAATAAAGCTATCTATTGGTTTTCACTAAAAAGTCCATTGGAAGACTTGACTATTGTTGTTAAAAGACATAGGCATTCATATTATAGAGCCACAAACCACACTAGTAAAATAAAAACATGATAACATGGGATTTGAACCAATGACAGTCTTAATTTGATAGTGCAAACACAACACCTTACTAAATGTGCTAACCAGACTGTGCATACCAGACACACAATTTATCAGAGATTTAAGTGAATAAGCTACAGTGTCCAAGGTACTAAACATAATATATTCTATGGGGTGTCATAAGCAAGTCATTAGAATACTTCCTACTAAATTTATAAGACATAAGCATTCAATATTTGAGTAAACAAAGAGAAAATAAAGCTATCTATTGGGTTTCACTAAAAAGTCCATTGGAAGACTTGACTATTGTTGTTAAAAGACATAGGCATTCATATTATAGAGCCACAAACCACACTAGTAAAATAAAAACATGATAACATGGGATTCCAACTAATGACAGTCTTAATTTGATAGTGCAAACCCAACACCATACTAACTGTGCTAACCAGACTGTGCATACCAGACACACAATTTATCAGAGATTTAAGTGAATAAGCTACAGTGTCCAAGGTACTAAACATAATATATTCTATGGGGTGTCATAAGCAAGTCATTAGAATACTTCCTACTAAATTTATAAGACATAAGCATTCAATATTTGAGTAAACAAAGAGAAAATAAAGCTATCTATTGGGTTTCACTAAAAAGTCCATTGGAAGACTTGACTATTGTTGTTAAAAGACATAGGCATTCATATTATAGAGCCACAAACCACACTAGTAAAATAAAAACATGATATCATGGGATTCGAACTAATGACAGTCTTAATTTGATAGTGCAAAGCCAACACCTTACTAACTGTGTTAACCAGACTGTGAATTACAGACACACAATTTATCAGAGATTTAAGTGAATAAGCTACAGTGTCCAAGGTACTAAACATAATATATTCTATGGGGTGTCATAAGCAAGTCATTAGAATACTTTCCTACTAAATTTATAAGACATAAGCATTCAATATTTGAGTAAACAAAGAGAAAATAAAGCTATCTGTTGGGTTTCACTAAAAAGCCCATTGGAAGACTTGACTATTGTTGTTAAAAGACATAGGCATTCATATTATAGAGCCACAAACCACACTAGTAAAATAAAAACATGATAACATGGGATTCGAACCAATTACAGTATTAATTTGATAGTGCAAACCCAACACCTTACTAACTGTGCTAACCAGACTGTGCATACCAGACACACAATTTATCAGAGATTTAAGTGAATAAGCTACAGTGTCCAAGGTACTAAACATAATATTTTCTATGGGGTGTCATAAGCAAGTCATTAGAATACTTCCTACTAAATTTATAAGACATAAGCATTCAATATTTGAGTAAACAAAGAGAAAATAAAGCTATCTGTTGGGTTTCACTAAAAAGCCCATTGGAAGACTTGACTATTGTTGTTAAAAGACATAGGCATTCATATTATAGAGCCACAAACCACACTAGTAAAATAAAAACATGATAACATGGGATTCGAACCAATTACAGTATTAATTTGATAGTGCAAACCCAACACCTTACTAACTGTGCTAACCAGACTGTGCATACCAGACACACAATTTATCAGAGATTTAAGTGAATAAGCTACAGTGTCCAAGGTACTAAACATAATATTTTCTATGGGGTGTCATAAGCAAGTCATTAGAATACTTTCCTACTAAATTAATAAGACATAAGCATTCAATATTTGAGTAAACAAAGAGAAAATAAAGCTATCTATTGGGTTTCACTAAAAAGTCCATTGGAAGGCTTGACTATTGTTGTTAAAAGACATAGGTATTCATATTATAGAGCCACAAACCACACTAGTAAAATAAAAACATGATAACATGCGATTCGAACTAATGACAGTCTTAATTTGATAGTGCAAACCCAACACATTACTAACTGTGCTAACCAGACTGTGCATACCAGACACACAATTTATCAGAGATTTAAGTGAATAAGCTACAGTGTCCAAGGTACTAAACATAATATATTCTATGGGGTGTCATAAGCAAGTCTTTAGACTACTTTCCTACTAAAGTTATAAGACATAAGAATTCAATATTTTAGTAAACAAAGAGAAAATAAAGCTATCTATTGGGTTTCACTAAAAAGTCCGTTGGAAGACTTGACTATTGTTGTTAAAAGACATAGGCATTCATATTATAGAGCCACAAACCACACTAGTAAAATAAAAACATGATAACATGGGATTTGAACCAATGACAGTCTTAATTTGATAGTGCAAACCCAACACCTAACTAACTGTGCTAACCAGACTGTGCATACCAGACAGACAATTTATCAGAGATTTAAGTGAATAAGCTACAGTGTCCAAGGTACTAAACATAATACATTCTATGGGGTGTCATAAGCAAGTCATTAGAATACTTTCCTACTAAATTAATAAGACATAAGCATTCAATATTTGAGTAAACGAAGAGAAAATAAAGCTATCTATTGGGTTTCACTAAAAAGTCCATTGGAAGACTTGACTATTGTTGTTAAAAGACATAGGCATTCATATTATAGAGCCACAAACCACACTAGTAAAATAAAAACATGATAACATGCGATTCGAACTAATGACAGTCTTAATTTGATAGTGCAAACCCAACACCTAACTAACTGTGCTAACCAGACTGTGCATACCAGACAGACAATTTATCAGAGATTTAAGTGAATAAGCTACAGTGTCCAAGGTACTAAACATAATACATTCTATGGGGTGTCATAAGCAAGTGATTAGACTACTTTCCTACTAAAGTTATAACACATAAGCATTCAATATTTGAGTAAACAAAGAGAAAATAAAGCTATCTATTAGGTTTCACTAAAAAGTCCATTGGAAGATTTGACTATTGTTGTTAAAAGACATAGGCATTCATATTATAGAGCCACAAACCACACTAGCAAAATAAAAACATGATAACATGGGATTCGAACCAATGACAGTCTTTATTTGATAGTGCAAACCCAACACCTTACTAACTGTGCTAACCAGACTGTGCATACCAGACGCATAATTTATCAGAGATTTAAGTGAATAAGCTACAGTGTCCAAGGTGCTAAACATAATATATTCTATGGGGTGTCATAAGCAAGTCATTAGACTACTTTCCTACTAAAGTTATAAGACATAAGCATTCAATATTTGAGTAAACAAAGAGAAAATAAAGCTATCTATTGGGTTTCACTAAAAAGTCCATTGGAAGACTTGACTATTGTTGTTAAAAGACATAGGCATTCATATTATAGAGCCACAAACCACACTAGTAAAATAAAAACATGATAACATGCGATTCGAACCAATGACAGTCTTAATTTGATAGTGCAAACCCAACACCTTACTAACTGTGCTAACCAGACTGTGCATACCAGACACACAATTTATCAGAGATTTAAGTGAATAAGCTACAGTGTCCAAGGTAATAAACATAATATATTCTATGGGGTGTCATAAGCAAGTCATTAGACTACTTTCCTACTAAAGTTATAAGACATAAGCATTCAATATTTGAGTAAACAAAGAGAAAATAAAGCTATCTATTGGTTTTCACTAAAAAGTCCATTGGAAGACTTGACTATTGTTGTTAAAAGACATAGGCATTCATATTATAGAGCCACAAACCACACTAGTAAAATAAAAACATGATAACATGGGATTTGAACCAATGACAGTCTTAATTTGATAGTGCAAACACAACACCTTACTAAATGTGCTAACCAGACTGTGCATACCAGACACACAATTTATCAGAGATTTAAGTGAATAAGCTACAGTGTCCAAGGTACTAAACATAATATATTCTATGGGGTGTCATAAGCAAGTCATTAGAATACTTCCTACTAAATTTATAAGACATAAGCATTCAATATTTGAGTAAACAAAGAGAAAATAAAGCTATCTATTGGGTTTCACTAAAAAGTCCATTGGAAGACTTGACTATTGTTGTTAAAAGACATAGGCATTCATATTATAGAGCCACAAACCACACTAGTAAAATAAAAACATGATAACATGGGATTCCAACTAATGACAGTCTTAATTTGATAGTGCAAACCCAACACCATACTAACTGTGCTAACCAGACTGTGCATACCAGACACACAATTTATCAGAGATTTAAGTGAATAAGCTACAGTGTCCAAGGTACTAAACATAATATATTCTATGGGGTGTCATAAGCAAGTCATTAGAATACTTCCTACTAAATTTATAAGACATAAGCATTCAATATTTGAGTAAACAAAGAGAAAATAAAGCTATCTATTGGGTTTCACTAAAAAGTCCATTGGAAGACTTGACTATTGTTGTTAAAAGACATAGGCATTCATATTATAGAGCCACAAACCACACTAGTAAAATAAAAACATGATATCATGGGATTCGAACTAATGACAGTCTTAATTTGATAGTGCAAAGCCAACACCTTACTAACTGTGTTAACCAGACTGTGAATTACAGACACACAATTTATCAGAGATTTAAGTGAATAAGCTACAGTGTCCAAGGTACTAAACATAATATATTCTATGGGGTGTCATAAGCAAGTCATTAGAATACTTTCCTACTAAATTTATAAGACATAAGCATTCAATATTTGAGTAAACAAAGAGAAAATAAAGCTATCTGTTGGGTTTCACTAAAAAGCCCATTGGAAGACTTGACTATTGTTGTTAAAAGACATAGGCATTCATATTATAGAGCCACAAACCACACTAGTAAAATAAAAACATGATAACATGGGATTCGAACCAATTACAGTATTAATTTGATAGTGCAAACCCAACACCTTACTAACTGTGCTAACCAGACTGTGCATACCAGACACACAATTTATCAGAGATTTAAGTGAATAAGCTACAGTGTCCAAGGTACTAAACATAATATTTTCTATGGGGTGTCATAAGCAAGTCATTAGAATACTTTCCTACTAAATTAATAAGACATAAGCATTCAATATTTGAGTAAACAAAGAGAAAATAAAGCTATCTATTGGGTTTCACTAAAAAGTCCATTGGAAGGCTTGACTATTGTTGTTAAAAGACATAGGTATTCATATTATAGAGCCACAAACCACACTAGTAAAATAAAAACATGATAACATGCGATTCGAACTAATGACAGTCTTAATTTGATAGTGCAAACCCAACACATTACTAACTGTGCTAACCAGACTGTGCATACCAGACACACAATTTATCAGAGATTTAAGTGAATAAGCTACAGTGTCCAAGGTACTAAACATAATATATTCTATGGGGTGTCATAAGCAAGTCATTAGACTACTTTCCTACTAAAGTTATAAGACATAAGCATTCAATATTTGAGTAAACAAAGAGAAAATAAAGCTATCTATTGGTTTTCACTAAAAAGTCCATTGGAAGACTTGACTATTGTTGTTAAAAGACATAGGCATTCATATTATAGAGCCACAAACCACACTAGTAAAATAAAAACATGATAACATGGGATTTGAACCAATGACAGTCTTAATTTGATAGTGCAAACCCAACACCTTACTAACTGTGCTAACCAGACTGTGCATACCAGGCAGACAATTTATCAGAGATTTAAGTGAATAAGCTACAGTGTCCAAGGTACTAAACATAATATATTCTATGGGGTGTCATAAGCAAGTCATTAGAATACTTTCCTACTAAATTTATAAGACATAAGTATTCAATATTTGAGTAAACAAAGAGAAAATAAAGCTATCTATTGGGTTTCACTAAAAAGTCCATTGGAAGACTTGACTGTTGTTGTTAAAAGACATAGGCATTCATATTATAGAGCCACAAACCACACTAGTAAAATAAAAACATGATAACAGGGGATTCGAACAAATGACAGTCTTAATTTGATAGTGCAAACCCAACACCTTATTAACTGTGCTAACCAGACTGTGCATATCAGAAACACAATTTATCAGAGATTTAAGTGAATAAGCTACAGTGTCCAAGGTACTAAACATAATATATTCTATGGGGTGTCATAAGCAAGTCATTAGCCTACTTTCCTACTAAATTTATAAGACATAAGCATTCAATATTTGAGTAAACAAAGAGAAAATAAAGCTATCTATTGGGTTTCACTAAAAAGTCCATTGGAAGACTTGACTATTGTTGTTAAAAGACATAGGCATTCATATTATAGAGCCACAAACCACACTAGTAAAATAAAAACATGATAACATGGGATTCGAACCAATTACAGTATTAATTTGATAGTGCAAACCCAACACCTTACTAACTGTGCTAACCAGACTGTGCATACCAGACACACAATTTATCAGAGATTTAAGTGAATAAGCTACAGTGTCCAAGGTACTAAACATAATATATTCTATGGGGTGTCATAAGCAAGTCATTAGAATACTTTCCTACTAAATTTATAAGACATAAGCATTCAATATTTGAGTAAACAAAGAGAAAATAAAGCTATCTATTGGGTTTCACTAAAAAGTCCATTGGAAGACTTGACTATTATTGTTAAAAGATATAGGCATTCATATTATAGAGCCACAAACCACACTAGTAAAATAAAAACATGATAACATGGGATTTGAACCAATGACAGTCTTAATTTGATAGTGCAAACTAAACACCTTACTAACTGTGCTAACCAGACTGTGCATATTAGACGCACAATTTATCAGATACTTAAGTGAATAAGCTACAGTGTCCAATGTACTAAACATAATATATTCTATGGGGTGTCATAAGCAAGTCATTAAAATACTTTCCTACTAAATTAATAAGACATAAGCATTCAATATTTGAGTAAACAAAGAGAAAATAAAGCTATCTATTGGGTTTCACTAAAAAGTCCATTGGAAGACTTGACTATTATTGTTAAAAGACATAGGCATTCATATTATAGAGCCACAAACCACACTAGCAAAATAAAAACATGATAACATGGGATTCCAACCAATGACAGTCTTTATTTGATAGTGCAAAGCCAACTCCTTACTAACTGTGCTAACCAGACTTTGCATACCCGACACACAGTTTATCAGAGATTTAAGTGAATAGGCTACAGTGTCCAAGGTACTAAACATAATATATTCTATGGGGTGTCATAAGTAAGTCATTAGAAAACTTTCCTACTAAATTTATAAGACATAAGCATTCAATATTTGAGTAAACAAAGAGAAAATAAAGCTATCTATTGGGTTTCACTAAAAAGTCCATTGGAAGACTTGACTGTTGTTGTTAAAAGACATAGGCATTCATATTATAGAGCCACAAACCACACTAGTAAAATAAAAACATGATAACAGGGGATTCGAACAAATGACAGTCTTAATTTGATAGTGCAAACCCAACACCTTACTAACTGTGCTAACCAGACTGTGCACACCAAAAACACAATTTATCAGAGATTTAAGTGAATAAGCTACAGTGTCCAAGGTACTAAACATAATATATTCTATGGGGTGTCATAAGTAAGTCATTAGAATACTTTCCTACTAAATTTATAAGACATAAGCATTCAATATTTGAGTAAACAAAGAGAAAATAAAGCTATCTATTGGGTTTCACTAAAAAGTCCATTGGAAGACTTGACTATTGTTGTTAAAAGACATAGGCATTCATATTATAGAGCCACAAACCACACTAGTAAAATAAAAACATGATAACATGCGATTCGAACTAATGACAGTCGTAATTTGATAGTGCAAACCCAACGCCTTACTAACTGTGCTAACCAGACTGTGCATACCAGACACACAATTTATCAGAGATTTAAGTGAATAAGCTACAGTGTCCAAGGTGCTAAACATACTATATTCTATGGGGTGTCATAAGCAAGTCTTTAGACTACTTTCCTACTAAAGTTATAAGACATAAGAATTCAATATTTTAGTAAACAAAGAGAAAATAAAGCTATCTATTGGGTTTCACTAAAAAGTCCGTTGGAAGACTTGACTATTGTTGTTAAAAGACATAGGCATTCATATTATAGAGCCACAAACCACACTAGTAAAATAAAAACATGATAACATGGGATTTGAACCAATGACAGTCTTAATTTGATAGTGCAAACCCAACACCTAACTAACTGTGCTAACCAGACTGTGCATACCAGACAGACAATTTATCAGAGATTTAAGTGAATAAGCTACAGTGTCCAAGGTACTAAACATAATACATTCTATGGGGTGTCATAAGCAAGTCATTAGAATACTTTCCTACTAAATTAATAAGACATAAGCATTCAATATTTGAGTAAACGAAGAGAAAATAAAGCTATCTATTGGGTTTCACTAAAAAGTCCATTGGAAGACTTGACTATTGTTGTTAAAAGACATAGGCATTCATATTATAGAGCCACAAACCACACTAGTAAAATAAAAACATGATAACATGCGATTCGAACTAATGACAGTCTTAATTTGATAGTGCAAACCCAACACCTAACTAACTGTGCTAACCAGACTGTGCATACCAGACAGACAATTTATCAGAGATTTAAGTGAATAAGCTACAGTGTCCAAGGTACTAAACATAATACATTCTATGGGGTGTCATAAGCAAGTGATTAGACTACTTTCCTACTAAAGTTATAACACATAAGCATTCAATATTTGAGTAAACAAAGAGAAAATAAAGCTATCTATTAGGTTTCACTAAAAAGTCCATTGGAAGATTTGACTATTGTTGTTAAAAGACATAGGCATTCATATTATAGAGCCACAAACCACACTAGCAAAATAAAAACATGATAACATGGGATTCGAACCAATGACAGTCTTTATTTGATAGTGCAAACCCAACACCTTACTAACTGTGCTAACCAGACTGTGCATACCAGACGCATAATTTATCAGAGATTTAAGTGAATAAGCTACAGTGTCCAAGGTGCTAAACATAATATATTCTATGGGGTGTCATAAGTAAGTCATTAGAAAACTTTCCTACTAAATTTATAAGACATAAGCATTCAATATTTGAGTAAACAAAGAGAAAATAAAGCTATCTATTGGGTTTCACTAAAAAGTCCATTGGAAGACTTGACTGTTGTTGTTAAAAGACATAGGCATTCATATTATAGAGCCACAAACCACACTAGTAAAATAAAAACATGATAACAGGGGATTCGAACAAATGACAGTCTTAATTTGATAGTGCAAACCCAACACCTTACTAACTGTGCTAACCAGACTGTGCACACCAAAAACACAATTTATCAGAGATTTAAGTGAATAAGCTACAGTGTCCAAGGTACTAAACATAATATATTCTATGGGGTGTCATAAGTAAGTCATTAGAATACTTTCCTACTAAATTTATAAGACATAAGCATTCAATATTTGAGTAAACAAAGAGAAAATAAAGCTATCTATTGGGTTTCACTAAAAAGTCCATTGGAAGACTTGACTATTGTTGTTAAAAGACATAGGCATTCATATTATAGAGCCACAAACCACACTAGTAAAATAAAAACATGATAACATGCGATTCGAACTAATGACAGTCGTAATTTGATAGTGCAAACCCAACGCCTTACTAACTGTGCTAACCAGACTGTGCATACCAGACACACAATTTATCAGAGATTTAAGTGAATAAGCTACAGTGTCCAAGGTGCTAAACATACTATATTCTATGGGGTGTCATAAGCAAGTCTTTAGACTACTTTCCTACTAAAGTTATAAGACATAAGAATTCAATATTTTAGTAAACAAAGAGAAAATAAAGCTATCTATTGGGTTTCACTAAAAAGTCCGTTGGAAGACTTGACTATTGTTGTTAAAAGACATAGGCATTCATATTATAGAGCCACAAACCACACTAGTAAAATAAAAACATGATAACATGGGATTTGAACCAATGACAGTCTTAATTTGATAGTGCAAACCCAACACCTAACTAACTGTGCTAACCAGACTGTGCATACCAGACAGACAATTTATCAGAGATTTAAGTGAATAAGCTACAGTGTCCAAGGTACTAAACATAATACATTCTATGGGGTGTCATAAGCAAGTCATTAGAATACTTTCCTACTAAATTAATAAGACATAAGCATTCAATATTTGAGTAAACGAAGAGAAAATAAAGCTATCTATTGGGTTTCACTAAAAAGTCCATTGGAAGACTTGACTATTGTTGTTAAAAGACATAGGCATTCATATTATAGAGCCACAAACCACACTAGTAAAATAAAAACATGATAACATGCGATTCGAACTAATGACAGTCTTAATTTGATAGTGCAAACCCAACACCTAACTAACTGTGCTAACCAGACTGTGCATACCAGACAGACAATTTATCAGAGATTTAAGTGAATAAGCTACAGTGTCCAAGGTACTAAACATAATACATTCTATGGGGTGTCATAAGCAAGTGATTAGACTACTTTCCTACTAAAGTTATAACACATAAGCATTCAATATTTGAGTAAACAAAGAGAAAATAAAGCTATCTATTAGGTTTCACTAAAAAGTCCATTGGAAGATTTGACTATTGTTGTTAAAAGACATAGGCATTCATATTATAGAGCCACAAACCACACTAGCAAAATAAAAACATGATAACATGGGATTCGAACCAATGACAGTCTTTATTTGATAGTGCAAACCCAACACCTTACTAACTGTGCTAACCAGACTGTGCATACCAGACGCATAATTTATCAGAGATTTAAGTGAATAAGCTACAGTGTCCAAGGTGCTAAACATAATATATTCTATGGGGTGTCATAAGCAAGTCATTAGACTACTTTCCTACTAAAGTTATAAGACATAAGCATTCAATATTTGAGTAAACAAAGAGAAAATAAAGCTATCTATTGGGTTTCACTAAAAAGTCCATTGGAAGACTTGACTATTGTTGTTAAAAGACATAGGCATTCATATTATAGAGCCACAAACCACACTAGTAAAATAAAAACATGATAACATGCGATTCGAACCAATGACAGTCTTAATTTGATAGTGCAAACCCAACACCTTACTAACTGTGCTAACCAGACTGTGCATACCAGACACACAATTTATCAGAGATTTAAGTGAATAAGCTACAGTGTCCAAGGTAATAAACATAATATATTCTATGGGGTGTCATAAGCAAGTCATTAGACTACTTTCCTACTAAAGTTATAAGACATAAGCATTCAATATTTGAGTAAACAAAGAGAAAATAAAGCTATCTATTGGTTTTCACTAAAAAGTCCATTGGAAGACTTGACTATTGTTGTTAAAAGACATAGGCATTCATATTATAGAGCCACAAACCACACTAGTAAAATAAAAACATGATAACATGGGATTTGAACCAATGACAGTCTTAATTTGATAGTGCAAACACAACACCTTACTAACTGTGCTAACCAGACTGTGCATACCAGACACACAATTTATCAGAGATTTAAGTGAATAAGCTACAGTGTCCAAGGTACTAAACATAATATATTCTATGGGGTGTCATAAGCAAGTCATTAGACTACTTTCCTACTAAAGTTATAAGACATAAGCATTCAATATTTGAGTAAACAAAGAGAAAATAAAGCTATCTATTGGTTTTCACTAAAAAGTCCATTGGAAGACTTGACTATTGTTGTTAAAAGACATAGGCATTCATATTATAGAGCCACAAACCACACTAGTAAAATAAAAACATGATAACATGGGATTTGAACCAATGACAGTCTTAATTTGATAGTGCAAACCCAACACCTTACTAACTGTGCTAACCAGACTGTGCATACCAGGCAGACAATTTATCAGAGATTTAAGTGAATAAGCTACAGTGTCCAAGGTACTAAACATAATATATTCTATGGGGTGTCATAAGCAAGTCATTAGAATACTTTCCTACTAAATTTATAAGACATAAGTATTCAATATTTGAGTAAACAAAGAGAAAATAAAGCTATCTATTGGGTTTCACTAAAAAGTCCATTGGAAGACTTGACTGTTGTTGTTAAAAGACATAGGCATTCATATTATAGAGCCACAAACCACACTAGTAAAATAAAAACATGATAACAGGGGATTCGAACAAATGACAGTCTTAATTTGATAGTGCAAACCCAACACCTTATTAACTGTGCTAACCAGACTGTGCATACCAGAAACACAATTTATCAGAGATTTAAGTGAATAAGCTACAGTGTCCAAGGTACTAAACATAATATATTCTATGGGGTGTCATAAGCAAGTCATTAGCCTACTTTCCTACTAAATTTATAAGACATAAGCATTCAATATTTGAGTAAACAAAGAGAAAATAAAGCTATCTATTGGGTTTCACTAAAAAGTCCATTGGAAGACTTGACTATTGTTGTTAAAAGACATAGGCATTCATATTATAGAGCCACAAACCACACTAGTAAAATAAAAACATGATAACATGGGATTCCAACTAATGACAGTCTTAATTTGATAGTGCAAACCCAACACCATACTAACTGTGCTAACCAGACTGTGCATACCAGACACACAATTTATCAGAGATTTAAGTGAATAAGCTACAGTGTCCAAGGTACTAAACATAATATATTCTATGGGGTGTCATAAGCAAGTCATTAGAATACTTCCTACTAAATTTATAAGACATAAGCATTCAATATTTGAGTAAACAAAGAGAAAATAAAGCTATCTATTGGGTTTCACTAAAAAGTCCATTGGAAGACTTGACTATTGTTGTTAAAAGACATAGGCATTCATATTATAGAGCCACAAACCACACTAGTAAAATAAAAACATGATATCATGGGATTCGAACTAATGACAGTCTTAATTTGATAGTGCAAAGCCAACACCTTACTAACTGTGTTAACCAGACTGTGAATTACAGACACACAATTTATCAGAGATTTAAGTGAATAAGCTACAGTGTCCAAGGTACTAAACATAATATATTCTATGGGGTGTCATAAGCAAGTCATTAGAATACTTTCCTACTAAATTTATAAGACATAAGCATTCAATATTTGAGTAAACAAAGAGAAAATAAAGCTATCTGTTGGGTTTCACTAAAAAGCCCATTGGAAGACTTGACTATTGTTGTTAAAAGACATAGGCATTCATATTATAGAGCCACAAACCACACTAGTAAAATAAAAACATGATAACATGGGATTCGAACCAATTACAGTATTAATTTGATAGTGCAAA